>NC_064615.1:967791293-968094323 GCF_023898315.1 Schistocerca nitens
GAAGGGGCAAGTGTGGCAAATGTCCGGCGTGGCAAATGTCCGGCGTAGCAGATGTCCGGCATTCGTCAAGGCGGCTCATCAATAGAACCGGGGGACCGATAACCGTCGATACTTTTTCACCAAATTTTTAGAACGCGCAGTGGCAGCCAGTCATATTTCGTTCTTAATATAAAAAAGCGCGCCACTGTTACCGGGTAACTATCATTTCCTGAACGTATCGATGAGCTACGTACATGGCATAGGCTCCCGCAAGGAAGGAGACAGGCGGGATCGATGAGTGATGGAAAGAAATCTGAGGACATATACATTATATTTATTACAAAACTGCCACGTATTTCTAGCAATGACTGCTCGCCGCGATGGCACTAAATAGCAGACTTAGCACTGCCGAGAGCGGAGGGATGTAATTTCATTTTTAGGATTCCATACCTCAGTCAGTACAAAAGGAAGCCTTATTGGGCAACGTCGTTGCCGACTGTTCAAGGACCTTCGTCCCTGGAACGGGTAGATGTATCACACTGAAATGTATACCACATGCCAAGATCTGCCATCCCTTGGCGGTGTAAGCAATTGAAGCTTCTAAGTCAATCTACGAGGGTTATTCAGAAAGTAAGGAACGATCGGTCGCTAAATGGAAACCACAGTGAAAATCCGATGAAATTTTGCCCAGGTGTGTTGGGCAGTGTCTCTAGTATGCCCGTAGATCACGTTACGTCGTTTAGTTCTGAGCACACAGGGAGCACATAAAGATACCTAGAACAATAGTCTTCCGCCAAGTATGAGGGCCTGGTGAGAAATTTCGCCTGAAGCTATGCAGCCGACATTACATAACTGTTGTGTTTTCTTCTTCAAGCCAATTCTCAGCCGCATTCTACAGGGGCAATGAAGATGCTCCTCTATCGTTTCCAATTGGAAATGTTTGTTTACCCACAATACAGCCCGTAATTGTCTCCCTCTGAGTTTCATCTCTGCTCACATGAACCGCTGGCTATGAAGACAACATTTTGGCACCGGCAACGAGCTGTAGGCCAGCGTAGAAAATTGGCGGAAAGCACTATAACGAATGTATTGGAAAGTTGGTACAACGCTACGACAAACGTCTAAGTCGGATCGGCGACTACGGAGTTAAGTAGCTGGAAGTTGTAGCTATCTGTTGCAAATAAAACAGTTTTGATTTTCACTGTGGTTTCCATTTCGCGACCTATCGTTCCTTACTTTCCGAATAGCCCTCGTAACTAACACATACGGCCATTTCTGTCATATATTTTTTTAATTCTAAATTCACTGATTAAAATCCATACGCTACTTCCCGTTAACCTACAATTTAGCAAGAAGCTACGTTTCACAGTACTAGTAAAGGAAAAAAAATCGTTAATTTGTAATTCAAACACACGAAAAAAAATTTTCTCATTCGTTGTCTGACTATATGTCCGTCCGACTGTTAAGACGCTTTTTGTCAGGAACGGGTAGAGACTCAAGTTGAAATTCATGTCACGTACTAATGCCTGTAGACCCTTGGTGATGTAATAAATGTAAGCTTTGAAGTCAATGCAACCAAAAGATATGGCCATTGATGACACAAATTTTGACACTCACAAACTCACGCATTAAAAACTACAGTGTACTTCCTGTTGACCTAGAATCATGAAATATGGCAAGAAGCAACATTTCACAGCAAAAGTAAAGGGAAAAAAATCTGAAAACTGTTAATTTGTTGAAACTTCTTGGCAGATTAAAACTGTGTGCCTGACCGAGACTCGAACTCGGGACCTTCGCCTTTCGCGAGCAAGTGCTGTACCAACCGAGCTACCCAAGGACGACTCACGACATGTGGTCACAGCTTCACTTCCACGAGTACCTCGTCTTCACCTCGTCTTCATCTCGTCTCCACCTCGTCTTCAACTTTCCAGACTTCACAGAGCACTTTCAGCGCACACTCCGCTGCATAGTGAAAATTTCTTTCTGTTACTTTGTTTTTATATCACTCAAAAATTGTTTATTTTGTCCTTCGTTATTCATCTTCAAGCTTAAAATTAAAACATTCTCGAAATTCTTGGAATTTCAGACTCTAACTCCCGGGAAGGATGAACTGTCTATATACATAATTAAGTTTTTACGGAACGCTCAGCGCGCGAGTGTTTTCGCACTTGGTCAATTTACATTCTTTTTCTACATTTTTGAGGAGTAATGCTGTGGCATTCTTTCTTGATTATTTTTTGTTTGCTGCCCAATACGGTTTTTCTCAATCGTTATGGTGTTTTTTCCATTTAAGATTTTTAATTTTGAGTGAAAACTAACATAAAGTCTATTTTAGATGGCCCAGTCGAAATAATGCATTTGTATCAGCCGTGGGTGTTAAAGCGTCGCTACCGGGATGGGGAGGTGTGCTGGCCCCGGCTCGAATCGACCTGAGTGATTAACGACGAGAGTCGGTCTGCTGGATGTTTTATGTGTTTTCAGGCAGTTTTCCACATCTCATTAGGTGAATAACAGGCTGGTACCCAAGTCTCGTCTCAGTTACACTGTATGCAAACATTCAGAAACTAGCTTTCACGTGAAGAAGACTACACGCAGACATGTAGGGTACACCTATTCCTCCACGAGTGGTGAAGGTGTAGCGACAAGAAGGGCATCAGCCCAACCCTTGAATTAACCATATCAAATCCGTTACTTGACATGGTCAAGTGCCAGACGAAGGCACAAGAGAAATGAGAAAGAAGAAAATATTTACAACATATTATGCACTTTTCTTATGCTAATGAAATACGCTTATCATTTCGATATCAAAGTTAATTGTAAATGCCTGTCAATCGTTTGGGCACTTTAGGGGCACTATACGTCCTCAGACTCACCGGATCATTTGTATCATCATCATCATTAACTACATTATGGATTAGATTCGAGGAACATTTTCCAGCTTCTTACCTTTATCGATTGTACGCCGACCTTCGTCCCTTACCTCCGTGTGTATGTATTGCAAAATTTTTTAGGGTATCTGCCTCGTTGTATTGTGTTTATATGTTCCTTGCATTTCTGCCTACATGTGTCACTTTTTCCTTTATTCAATGGAACAGATGTTGTTTTATAGAATTTCAGTCGCGTTCCTGTAGTTGTCTTTTCGTTTAATGTTCTTTTTACTATTCCAAAAGCACCGTAAAAATTTTTCTGTCTTATTCTTTATATCTATATAGTAACTGAAAGAAATGTCGCATTTCCGATCGCACCTGTTGTTTTTTCGGAATGCCATCACTTTTACCTCTAGATATTTTGAAGTTACAGTTTTGGCCAATTTGCTTTGATTTAAAAATATTTCTTTGTAATTCGTCTTATGAAGACAGGGTTAAACTTCTCACAACTCCGAAGTCAATTATTAAGAGCCCTGTGGCAAACCCATTACTTTCGGAAGGATTCCGCAAACCGAACTCTGAATTGGAATACGTGTATCGCCAACAGTTCATACACCGCCTCTAGTTTGCTCGCAGCAGAGCCAATCGATAACCTCCCCACAACAAAACAAGGAT
Source organism: Schistocerca nitens (assembly GCF_023898315.1). Taxonomy (NCBI): domain Eukaryota; kingdom Metazoa; phylum Arthropoda; class Insecta; order Orthoptera; family Acrididae; genus Schistocerca; species Schistocerca nitens. Next base: position 967,794,815 of record NC_064615.1, read on the forward strand.
GCAGTCCAGTGTCAAAAAATCTTCGGAAATGTGAGTAGGACTCATGCACCGAGGATTCCGTACAAACTCACTTTACTTACGTATATAGATAGTTCATCTGTATCGGGAATCGAGAATTTCGATGCTTTTTGGCTGTTATCGACATCGATACTGGCACAGCATCAAAATACGTGACATAAATGGCTGCACCTTTTGATTGGATTGACGTAGAGCTTAAATGTTTTACACCGCAAAGGAACCGAGAACTTATACTGTAACATCAATTTCAACTGCATACGTCCACCCATTCCTGAGAAAAAGGAGTGTTGATAGACGAAAACAGACGAATAACAAATAAAAAATATTTTTTAAAATTTGAGATAGTTATAAATTAACAGTTTTCGGACTTTTCTCCTTTAATTGTATTGTGAACCATGCCTCTCGCCAAATTTCTTGAGTCTAGGCGAAAGGGAACTACTCTATAGGTTTTGATGAGTGAGTTTGCTAGTGTCAACATATGTGACATAATTGGCCGTATCTTTTGATTGAGTTGACTTAGAAGCTTACCTTTATTACACTGCTAAGAGACCTCAGACCTCGGTATGTGATACAAATTTCAATTTGATACCTCCCACTGTTCTTGAGAAAACTGGGCCTTAACACACACTCTGACAGAGTGATAAGAAATGGCAAATAATTTTTGCATATGAGATAATTACAGATTAACATTTTTCGGATATTTTTCTTTATCTGTACCGTGAAACCTTGATTCTTACCAAGTTACATGATTCCAGGTCAACGGGAAGCACCCTATAGAATTTGGAAAGTGAGTTTGTGAGTATCAAAATATGTGACATAAACAGTCGTACATATTGATTGCATTGACTTAGAGGCTACAGTTTTTTACAGTGCCAAGGGACCGTATGTCTTAGCATGTGATATACGTTTCAGCTTGATTCGCCAAATCGTTCCTGAGAAAAAAAGTTTTTACGAGTCGCACAGAGAGACAGACAGGCAGGCAGACGGACAGAAAGACAACCAGACAGACGGACAACAAAGTTATCCTCTAAGGATTCGGTTGTTATCGATTGAAGTACGGAACCCTAAAAAGGAAAAATGTCTCAGAAAAACGCAACCCTATATTTCTACGGAAACAAGTCATTTGTAGACTATGCGTACCGGCAACGTGCGCCCTTTATTAAAGAGCACACTCTCCTACCACACCGGGAAGTACCCCAGCAGAATTCCACGAGGGCTCACGGGAAGGCAATGTCGAATCTTGTTGACTTTCCGTACTGGAAGTTGATCACTCAGGATTCCCAACTACAGACTTCAGAAACACGCTTTAGAACACTACCTCTGACCCTGAGGGCAGACGAGACCATCTACACCCTTAATGATTGTCGGTCGACGTCTCCATTTTGAGAGCGCCAGACACATCCATGAATTACTTAACATTAAAATTCAGGCCTTTCGACCAATCAGCCTCAGCAGCCGCTTACAGGCTTCTTCATTGGCTGTTCCCGATCTCGCTAACCACTCCACTGAAAAAAAAAGAGAAAAAAGACTGCCTGCTGCCAGGGGTTTCCAAACTTTTTTCCCCAGCAGGTGCTTGAGAACGTGGCGTGGATTTTCCAACCGTGCACTTTACGACGCGTCACCTCATATAGATGTTCGAAACTACAACTATTTTAGCCTTGGATTTTCTGATATTTCTAATAATAACATCCCTTTTCTTCGCTTAGGATTCGCTATATACCGTACATAGACTTGGGCGTGTTTAAAAAAATGGCTCTGAGCACTATGGGACTCAACTGCTGTGGTCATAAGTCGCCTAGAACCTAGAACTACTTAAACCTAACTAACCTAAGGACAGCACACAACACCCAGCCATCACGAGGCAGAGAAAATCCCTGACCCCGCCGGGAATCGAACCCGGGAACCCGGGCGTGGGAAGCGAGAACGGGGCGTGTTTAAATGTTTTCTTTTCATGTTTATGTATTTTTACCTTTTTTTAAAAAAAAACGTTACTGCAGTAAACGATAAAAACTTTTTGTCCCACTCAATTTTGTGCAAGAAATCAGAGAGTTTAAACATATCAAATACCCCGAAGTGCTACTTCTTTTAACTTTTTTTAGGATGCATGAATCATTTTCTCTTTCTTCTAACAAGCAGACCATTGGTATCTTTTATACGAGGGCCATTCAGAAAGTAACCTCCGGTTGATTTAAAAAAATACACCAAGTTAAATAAAAATATTTTAATATATACATCTTACAACTACATCTTTGCACTATTTTTCTACATAGTCTCCATAGCGATTGAGGCACTTATCGTATCTCTTCACAAGCTTTGAAATTCCTTCTGCATAAAAATCACCCGCTTGTGCCTGGAGCCAGCCTGTGACCGCATCTTTGAGCTCTTCGTCGTCATCAAACCGCTGTGACCCGAGCCATTTCTTCAAATGCATCACTTGGCGCCAGGTCTGGGCTGTAAGGTGGATGGTTGATAACGTCCCACTTGAAGGACTCAAGAAGGGCCGTTGTTCTGCGAGCAGAGTGAGGACGGGCGTTATCGTGCAAAAAAACGATACCGGAAGTCAGCATACCACGGCGTTTGTTCTGTATAGCCCGTCGTAACTTTTTTATTGTTTCACAGTACACGTCTTGATTAATGGTCGTACCACGTTCCATGAATTCAACCAACAACACCCCTTTGGCATCCCAAAACACCGTTGCCATCAGTTTTCTGGCAGAAAAATCTTGTGAGGCTTTTCTTGGTTTGGTAGGCGAATTTGAATGTGCCCACATCTTTGATTGTTCTTTTGTCTCAGGGTTCACGTACTTAATCCAGGTTTCGTCACCGGTCACGATTCTGTTTAACAATGGTTCTCCTTCGTCCTCAGAACGTGACAGAAAGTCTAATGCAGAGGCCATTCTTTGAGTTTTGTGGTGGTCGGTAAGAATTTTGGGCACCCATCGTGCACAGAACTTACGGTAACCCAATCTTGCTGTCACTATCTCGTACAAGAGAGTCTTAGAAATCTGTGGAAAACCAGTAGACAACTCCGACATTGAGAAACGTCGATTTTCACGAACTTTTGCATCAACTGTCTGAACGAGTTCGTCAGTCACCAATGATGGTCTACCACTCCTCTCTTCATCATGAACGTTTTCTCGTCCACTTTTAAATAAACGTACCCATTCACGGACAACTCCTTCACTCATAACTCTTGGTCCGTACACGGCACAAAGCTCACGATGAATAGCTGCTGCACAATATCCTTTGGCTGTAAAAAACCTTATGACAGCACGCACTTCACATTTGGCGGGGTTTTCTATTGCAGCACACATTTCAAACTGCCACAAAAACTAAACTAGCGCAGGTACGACGTTCACTCGAACACGGCTTGATGCCGACTGACCTGTTGAGTGCGTGAACGCACAGATGGCGTCGCTACTCCCCCCACAACCCGCACTGTGACCAATCGGAGGTTACTTTCTGAACCGCCCTCGTAATTTCAGATACGTCGTTTACCGCTTCCTCCTAAGATTATTTATCAGAAAGTATACTTGTGAATATTATTATTATTATTTTTTTTTGATTTATTGATTATTTCAGTTCCCTATGTCATCTTTCGATAGCGTTCGTGGCCGGTGCTGTTGGTTTAAAAACATTCCATATTTCAGTTGGCATACCGGGATTTTTTATCCGTTAATTGATCATACAGTCTGCCAAATGTGTGGCCTTCTCTCTACTGGTCATTTACCCCATTACTACTACGCTTCATCAACATGGTTTTGTGATAGATGTGGCACCGCAGCGGATATACGGCAAAACAGTCTATCACTAATTCAATCCGATTTCTTTTATTTTCCTCCACAGGCATTGGTTGGAGTGAAAATTGTAACCGGGAAAAATGTTGCTGGGAACACTGTTTTCATATCTTTATCTGTAGCAATTTCGAAGTTTAGCACTGACGTTTTCGGTGATTGCGCCGGCATCTTGTTTTTCAATCCAGAAAAAATCTTTTACATATTTTTTGACTCTTGTCTGGCAGCAAAGCAAATAAAACAGGAAACTCCGCTCTCTCTTCTTCTGAGCTTCCGATGCCAACGTGTATGGTATACAGTTGTTAGAATCGTTTCGAACAACTGTCCAATGTTCATAGGAACGGTCTAATTTTCATACAGGATTTTCTTCCCTGCTTCACAACCAAACACCACGGTTCTTTTGTCAGGAACAGATCCATCGTCAATTTTCAGAAAATTATGAGTTTTCAAAATGTTTTCGTGGAGTTGAGTATCCAAACTAGTGTCTGGGTTCTTGATCATCCCAGTAGTTTTCTTTGTTGCTTTACACGATACAGTCTTGGAGTTCCCATAATGTGGCATATTTGCAGCGAAATTTAAACCATTATCTTTCAAATCTTGAAACTTATCTTTAAAAACTTTTGAAAACAGGCAGTTACTTTTCTTCGTGGAGACTTTTCTTGCAGTTAATATTCGATACTTAATCTGCACATCTGCTTAGTCAGATGGACAAGAATGTTTCTGTCCAGCCATGATTCTGCCATTTGGAATTTTTAAACGGACTCTACACTCGGAACTCATATACAATCAGATCGTATATCATCACATTTTCTTTGCACCCGGTGGAGACAACCATCCATGAGAAGACGCAACTTCCCTTTTGTTGTAATTATTTCCATTGCTCGCAGCGTACAGAATTCAAGAATTTAGGCCTACGAAACTATACGTTAACAAACGCTGCCATTGAGGCACTGGCTGACTGACGGCGATAACAGATCCGCTGCTGGTGAACTACTGGCGTAAACCAGCAATGGGAGAGGCAAACGGAAAATCCACAGTGCAAACTTGCTAGGTCGAATTTCCCAGGGTACTGCGGCACCCTCAAGACGGTCGGGAACAGCACCGCCGGAAAGCCCACATAACTGCCTGCTAGCAGAACTTTTCAACCGTTTACTTTCCAGCAGGTGCTGCCATCAGTCGCCAGCGAACTGGCCTGGTCGGCTCCGACCATCGCCCATTTAGGAGGGTTAGGGTACCTGCGGCACGCACAAAAGGTTCGGAAACACCACTTTCGAAAAACACACGCAGTCGCCTGCGGTAGGACTTTTCTGATGTTTATTTTCCAGCAGGTTTTTGGAAACGCCTGCCATCAGTGATACGGCGTGGTCGGCTCCGACCAGCCTACACCCCTTCCCCATTTAGGAGGACTAGGGAAGCAGCAGTCCATCATCTTCAAGCTGGACAATCTGCAAGTGACTTGATCACACTAGCAGACAGGACTAGCACACAGGCGGTGCTGATGTTCTGCGGTACAGGAAATGTGTAATTGTGTTACAGAGAGGTATTGGTAGGGGTAGGAAATGGCTGGTAAAAGGCTGAATTCTGTTTCCGAAATTGGCTGTCTGGAAGGGATAAATGTTGAAATGTTCCTTTCGTCTGTACTCGGAGCCTCCGTGGCGTCGCCCAAAAGCGCGGTCGCCAGAACACACTCAGTCGTGGCGGTGTGCCTCACGAAAAATACACTACTGTCTAAAAGTTAAGTGTAATCATGAAAAGGGGACATATTGCCTTATCAGGATGTCGGAAGGATTGCTGAACAAGTTAAAGCGTAATCACAAGACATTTGGCACACAACAGTGCCCGAAACATAAAGTCAGAAAAGCTCTGATACATATTTGTGAGAAAATAACATACCTGGGAAATTTGCTACACAACAAAAGAAGCTGTTAATAGGGTATATGGTTACCTCTACCGGCCACACATGATGCACAGCAACGTAGCATGCTCTCTATGAGATGATTCAAGATCTTTCTTTTTTGCTGATCCCAATCCTCAGCAAGAGCGGTGTGGAGGTCGGGAAGTGTCCATACTGGAGGCTGACAGGATGCAGTTCGCCTCCCTAATGCAGCCCAGGCATGTTCTATAGCATTTAGATTCAGGGACATCGCTGACCAGTCCACGATGTCTTCACCGTCAAGAAATTCATCCACCAGAGCAGCTCGATTGGACAGGCGTTACAGCCCATAAAGAGAAAGTGTGGACCTATTGCAACTCTGAAAAAGCAAACATGTGATGGCAGTACCTCATCTCAGTCGCTCTGAGCATTTACAGTGTTCCTCCGACCACCGACGAAGATAAGCAGCTCCGTACAGCTATTCAACAGGATGGCTCCTCAGACCATGACGCCATCACCATCAAACCGGTCACTTTCCACGATGTTCCTGGCGTTGTATCGGCTACCAAGTTGTCCCTAGAGTAATGTGTGACAAGAATCATTTTGCAAACTGAAGCGGAATTCATCTGTGAAGAGCACATTCCTCCATTCATTCATGGTCCAGTTTTGGTGCTGCCGACTCCACAATAGACGGCACCGTCTCAGTGATGGAGCGAGCAGGATGCATACAGACGGACTTTTGGCAAACAGCTCTGCTGTTCTGGGCCTCCGATACACGATTTGTCGGCAAACAGCAACTCCTGAGGCAGGTGCTAGCTCCGGAGTCAACTGCCTTGCGGGTGTACTTCGACTTTGCCGGCAGTTATGGCGAGATATCGGCCCTGCTGTGGGATGAATACTCTTGGCCGTCTTCGAACTGACCTACGACGGACATCTGTGCATCGCCAAAGCCTCGAAGTGACACTTCGTACCACATTCACGGATACTGACACTTCGATCTTTGCAAGGCCCGATTCAGGCAGCTGAGTATTCTACTCTGCAAATCAGGGTCCAAATGCCACATTTGTGGTATTACACTGTCAACTTCACCAAGAGACTGCACTCTGCTACGGACGGACAAACAAGACTGAGACATGAGAGGTGTAATCTCTCATGCACCGTTTGCGTTTACCCTTCGGTTACGCCGCTATTCACAGCACGGAGTGCTCCTTTTTCCTGTGCTGATGTAAGTAGGCTGTTTAGGTTTTTATATTGGTAACGCCACGTAGCGCTCTGTATGAAAATCACTGACTGTGCTGTGTGCAGTCTGTGGCTGGTTTTGCATTGTTGGAATATTTGCTATTGTAGTATTGGGCAGTTGGATGTGAACAGAGCGTAGCGTTGCGCAGTGGGAGGTGAGCCGCCAGCAGTGATGGATGTGGGGAGAGAGATGGCAGAGGTTTTAGAGCGGATGATCTGGACGTGTCTCCATCAGAAAGAGTAAATTTGTAATACTGGAGACCGAACGTGAGGAGAGGGGCTAGTGTAATTGGTTAATACAAACCATAAAAAATGCGCAGAAGTATGTTTTTTAACACAAACCTACGTTTTTTTAAATGGGACCCCGTTAGTTTTGTTAGCACATCTGAACATATAAACAAATACGTAATCAGTGCCGTTTGTTTCATTGTAAAATGTTAATTACATCCGGAGATATTGTAACCTAAAGTTGCGCTTGAGTACCACTCCTCCGCTGTTCGGTCGTGTGTATCAGAGAGCACCGAATTACGTAGGGATCCAGAGGGAACGGTGATGGACCTTAGGTACAGAAGAGATTGGAACAGCACATTTCGTCCACATGCTAACACCTTTTTATTTGTCTTTTCACTGACGCACATGTACATTACCATGAGGGGTGGGTTACACGTACACACATGGTTTCCGTTTTCAATTACGGAGTGGAATAGAGTGTGTCCTGACATGTCAGGCCAATAGATGTTCAATGTGGTGGCCATCATTTGCTGCACACAATTGCAATCTCTGGCGTAATGAATGTCGTAAACGCCGCAGTACATCTGGTGTAATGTCGCCGCAGGCTGCCACAATACGTTGTTTCATATCCTCTGGGGTTGTAGACACGTCACGGTACACATTCTCCTTTAACGTACCCCACAGAAAGAAGTCCAGAGGTGTAAGATCAGGAGAATGGGCTGGCCAATTTATGCGTCCTCCACGTCCTATGAAACGCCCGTCGAACATCCTGTCAAGGGTCAGCCTAGAGTTAATTGCGGAATGTGTAGGTGCACCACATGCTGATACCACATACGTCGACGCGTTTCCAGTGGGACATTTTCGAGCAACGTTGGCAGATCATTCTGTAGAAACGCAATGTATGTTGCAGCTGTTTGGGCCCCTGCAATGAAGTGAGGACCAATGAGGTGGTCGCCAATGATTCCGCACCATACAATTACAGTCCACGGTCGCTGTCGCTCTACCTGGCTGAGCCAGCGAGGATTGTCCACGGACCAGTAATGCATGTTCCATAGATTCACTGCCCTGTGGTTTGTGAAACCCGCTTCATCGGTAAAAACTGCAACGCATTCTCTGTTAATGCCCATTGACAGAATTGCACTCGATGATTAAAGTCATCACCATGTAATTGCTGATGTAGCGACACATGAAATGGGTGAAAGCGGTGACGATGCAGTATGTGCAAGACACTACTTTGACTCAGTCCACCAGCTCTCGCAATGTCCCGTGTACTCATGTGTGGGTTCATGGCAACAGCAGCTAACACACCAACTGCACCCGCTTCTCCTGTGACGGGCCTGTTACGGACCCGTTTGCGTGCTACGACCATACCTGTTGCATACAGTTGGCGGTAGATGTTTTGCAATGTGCGGCACGTTGGATGCTCGCCATAGATGAGTATCATCTCCACCTTTTCAGAGTTCAAATACACCATGGTCACAGTTCCTACAACACGACACTATCACAGACGTCTGGTAACACGGTGTACTACAGTTGGTCTGCGTGCGGAGACGAATGCAGAATAACAATAGCAGCAAGTGCTACATGCGGACACTGCGACAGCTAGGCCAAACCACAACAGTGCACTACAGCCACACTCGTAAACACGGTCGTCATCGTAAACATGTCCCTGCAGATGCTGCTCGCCGACCGTGGCCCGTGTTTGTTACAACATGCAACTGAACGTTGGAGGCTTCAAGCGTCAAATTTAGGTTACAATATCTCCGGATGTAATTAACATTTTACAATGCAACAAACGGCACTGATTATGTATTTGTTTATATGTTCAGATGTGCTAAAAAAACTAACGTGGTTCCATTTAAAAAACGTAGGTTTGTGTTAAAAAACATACTTCCGTGCATTTTTGTATGGTTTGTATTAACCAATTACACTAGCCCCTCTCCTCACGTTCGGTCTGTGGAATCAGTTCGTCAGTATTTGATGTGGTTTACGAAATATATCCAGCGGTAACGTTAGGTGACTCACCCTGTATATATATATATATATATATATATATATATATATATATATATATATATATATATATATATATATGATGACTTTTGAACATTATTAAGGTAAATACATTGTTTATTCTCTATCAAAATCTTTCATTTGCTAACTATGCCTATCAGTAGTTAGTGCCTTCAGTAGTTAGAATCTTTTATTTAGCTGGTAGTATCGGCGCTCGCTGTATTGCAGTAGTTCGAGTAACGAAGATTTTTGTGAGGTAAGTGATTCATGAAAGGTATAGGTTATTATTAGTCAGGGCCATTCTTTTGTAGGGATTATTGAAAGTCAGATTGCGTTGCGCTAAAAACATTGTGTGTCAGTTTAGTATTGATCAGAATAAGTAAAGAGAGAAATGTCTGAGTATGTTCAGTTCTGCTCAGCTGTTTGAAAATCAAATAACGTAAGAGGTTTATAAGCACAGTAATTCACTAATTTTTCTAAGGGTATGTTTCACAGAGAGAAAGAGGTAGAATTTGTAGGTAAACATTTAGGATGATATTGGGTGATTGCTCATCTTTTCTCCTTTCATTTGTGTGTTCTCGTGATTACGGTTAACTTTCGGACACCAGTGTAGATTACGTGATGTGCTGTTCGGCGTATTTAATCGGAAACGTAAACTGGCGGACCTACACTGCTACACTACCAGCCATTCTAAAAAGGGATCGCCAGCCTCGCTCTGACCCTTTGAGCCATGGTTAAACCTCTAGTAACTCCAGACTCAATAGTTAAAAGCCCTTTAGCGTCTTACTACTTTCACGAGAAATTCCCAAACCCGGCCACTGTACTGGACTACACTCAGGTGACAAAAGTCGTGAGATATCTCTTGTGTTGTACCTCATTTTGCTCAGTGTAGTGCAGCAACCCGACGTGGCATGGACTCAAAAACTCGTTGTAAGTTTCCTGCAAAACCATTGAGCCGTGCTGACTCTATAGTCGTCCGTAATTGCGAAGATGTTTCCAGTGCAGTGTTTTCTGCACGAACTGACCTCTCAATTATGTCCCATAAATGTTCGTTGAAATTAATGTTGGGCAATCTGGGTGGCCGTATCATTTTCTCGAATTGTACAGAAAGCTCTTCAAACAGATCGCGAACAATTGTGGTCCAGTGACATGAAGCACTGTCATCCCTAAAAATTCCATCGTTGTTTGGGAACGTGAAGTCCCTGAATGGCTGCAAATAGTCTCGTTTTCTTTTTTTTTTTTTCTTTTTTGTCATCAGTCTACTGACTGGTTTGATGCGACCCGCCACAAATTCCTTTCCTGTGCTAACCTCTTTATCTCAGAGTAGCACTTGCAACCTACGTCCTCAATTATTTGCTTGACGTATTCTAATCTCTGTCTTCCTCTACAGTTTTTCCCCTCTACAGCTCCCTCTAGTACCATGGAAGTCATTCCCTCATGTCTTAGCAATGTCCTATCATCCTGTCCCGTAGCTCAACATAATTATTTCCAGTCAATGATCGGTTAAGTTGGACCAGAGAACCCAGTACATTCCATGTAAACACAACCCACACCATTATAGAGCCACCACCAGCTTGCACGGCGCCTTGTTGACAACTTGGGTCTGCGCCACACTCGAATTCTACGATCAACTCTTACCAGCTGAAATCTGGACTCATCTGACCAGACGACGGTTTTCCAGTCGTCTAAGGTCCAACCGATATGGTCACGAGCCCAGGAGTGGCGGTGCAGGCGAAGTCGTGCTGCAAGTAAAGCCACTCGCAACTGATGCCAAATTTCACCGCTCTGTTGTAACGGATACGTTGGCCGTACGTCCCGCGTCGATTTCTGCGGTTGTTTCACGCACTGCTGCTTGTCTCTACGCAGATGCCACTGCTCTTGGCCGTTACGTGAAAGGTGTCGGCCACTGCGTTGTCTGCCGCGAGAGGTAATGCATGAATTTTAGTGTTCTCGGCACACTCTTGACGCTTTGGCTCTCGGAATATTGAATTCCCTGACGACTTTCGAAACTGAGTATCCCATGCGTGTAGCTCCAACTACCATTCCGTGTTCAAAGTCTGTTAATCCCCGTCGTGCGGCCATGCATCCACTTTCGCCATTTTTCTATGTTCAAATGTGTGTGAAATCTTATGGGACTTAACTGTTAAGGCAATCAGTCCCTAAGCTTACACACTACTTAACCTAAATCATCCTAAGGACAAACACACACACACCCATGCCCGAGAGAGGACTCGAACCTCCGCCGGGACCAGCCGCGAAGTCCATGACCGCAGCGCCTAAGATCGATCGGCTAATCCCGAACGGCATGAAATAAGAAATTACTTGCTTCTCACCTTGCACCGTCTTACTGAGGGCAGTCAGTAGTCAACTCTGTTTACAATGCAAGTTCTGCAATCTATTCCGGATCTCATAATTTTCGTTCTTACTTTCGTCTTTCCTTCATAAATTGGACAATGTTGTTGTTGTGGTCTTCAGTCCAGAGACTGGTTTGATGCAGCTCTCCATGCTACTCTATCCTGTGCAACCTTCTTCATGTCCCAGTACCTACTGCAACCTACATCCTTCTGAATCTGTTTAGTGTATTCATCTCTTGGTCTCCCTCTACGATTTTTACCCTCCACGCTGCCCTCCAATACTAAATTGGTGATCCCTTGATGCCTCAGCATATGCCCTACCAACCGATCCCTTGTTCTAGCCAAGTTGTGCCACAAATTTCTCTTCTCTCCAATTCTATTCAAAACCTCCTCACTAGTTCTGTGAGCTTCCCATCTAATCTTCAGCATTCTTCTGTAGCACCACATTTCGAATTGGACAATAGCAGGTCTTAAATCGGAAACTTGTCCCAGGCATGCCGTTAGATTTAACCAACATAGTCTGTAGTAATATATAATGTCTCCGTATCCTTCGCTCAGTTGCAACTGACGATGTACTAATGCATGCGACTTCAAACAATTTACTATTCACGCCATCAGTTCCATTACATGTTACATGCGTGCATATGTAACACTAAGTGCTTCTTGATGTACAGGACAATCAATCCTGTACAGACCGTATATTGCTCTTTATAATTTTTAGCTCGTTCTTCATTAAATAAATCTTAAAATTCATTCTGGATAATGTTGTAATGCCGTTTCATGACAAATTTGCCGTCCCCTTTGATTATGCGACTTTTGATTGTATACCCTGGGAAGTGCTGCTAGAAACTTTCAAAAGAAACGCAGCGGTGTGCCCTCATTCTGTTTGTGATCAAAGACAGGCACGGCCGAGCCGGCACGAGTGTTTTGACATGTGAGGGGCGCAGGAACTGAGCCGGACATAGATCAGTAGCCGCACGGGTCTCGCGGTGTCATCAACAGATGGTGGCATCCTTTGAGCTTCAGTGATCGACGGAGACTCAGTGTATGAGAAGTATCAAGACCCCCAGGCCTCGTGGTGGGGAAAACCGGGGCGTCCAGCCGCTGGCGTGAAACATGCAGGGGTAATCGCCATGGATGAATTGAGTGTCCAGAATAAATCCATGTATATTATAAAAATAGATGTACATATCTATGTTCCACATAGCCTGATAACCCACTGGACCGGCGCCAACAGTACCTGTTACATACATCACTTACACTCTGGAAACAATCAAAAACAGTGTAGCCCACGAAGCATGAATACCCATACTTTGTAAGTAGGGAGTTTAGGTTTTTATGTTGGTAACGCGCCACGTAGTGCTCTGTATGAAAATCGCTGACTACGCTGTGTGCAGTCTGTGGCTGGTTGGACACATTGTTGGTATATTCGCTAGTGTAGCGTTGGGCAGTTGGATGTGAACAGCGTGTGGTGTAGGGCAGTTGGAGGTGAGCCGCTAGCAGTGGTGGATGAGGGCAGAGAGATGCCAGAGTTTTGAGAGGTCACTATGAGAGGACGATCTGGACTTGTGTCCGCCAGAAAAAGGAAATTTGTTTAATTGGATGAACACTATTAAGGTAAATACATTGTTTGTTCTTTACCAAAATCTTTCATTTGCTAACTATGCCTATCAGTAGTTAGAATCTTTTATTTAGCTGGCAGTACTGGCGTTCGCTGTATTGCAGTAGTTCGAGTTACAAAGGTTTTTGTGAGATAAGTGATTCATGAAAGGTATAAGTTATTGTTAGTTAGGGCTATTCTTTGGTAGGGATTACTGAAAGTCAGATTGCGTTGCGCTAAAATATTGTGTGTTAGTTTAGAAATGATCAGAATACGTAAAGAGAAAACAGTCTCAGTGCGTTCAGTTTTACTCAGCTGTTTCAGTATCAAATAACGTAAGAGTTTTTCCAGCACTATTCGCAATTTTGAAAGGGGATGTTTCAACTTTATTCATTCAGTATTTGAAAATGAGAGCACATAGTGACTTGCAACGAATTTTACACATAGTTTCAAACCTTTACGGAACTTCTCGTCACAGACAAGCCCCACAAGGTGATGAATGGAAAAAAGTTTATCGCATGCTACATTTTCGCTGTTCGTGCAGTAAAATTAAAGCATGAAACATGGCGCTTTAATTAACCACTCATTTACTAGTAAATGTATTCGTGACGCATTTTGCAGACAGTATTACATATACTACAGAATGTACAAGCAAAATTATATCATTGTGCGACACATAATCCGCAAGGCATGACGTCATAAGCACTCACCCCAATGGGGTTTCTGCTAAATCTATTCGCAACACTTTTCACAGACAGTATCCACATATGCCGCTCAGCGTATCTACGAAAACACGTTGTACGACACGTAGCCCAGGTGTTACTAAATCTGTTCGGCACAGTTTTCGCAGTCAGTGTCCACATATACCGCTGAATGTACCTTGAAAAATATATCGTTGTACAGCACATTGTTCAGGGGATGCGACGTCATAAACATTGGACTGCTTGAAAATGGAATTACACGTCGAAAGGCGCTACAGATACAGACGACGTATGTGTGCAAATATGTGTGAAATATTTTAAATATATGTGGAAATGTGTTTGATATGTGCGTATGTGGACAAAGCCACGGCTAAAATGTTCATCCAGGACCCTTGGAACTATTTTAACCACATTTGGTACACAAATTAATTACCCTCTGGAAAGAAACACTGTGAAGATAAGAATCACCAGCCTCCCATTGGGGTGAGTGTGATAATGTAGAGAGAGAAGTGAGGAGGAGGAGACAGACAGAAAGCAAGGGTGGAGGAAGAGATCCACGAAGATAGTGAGGAGGAGATTGACAGAGAGAGGATGGGCAGAGACAGGGGACAGAGAAGGGATAGAGACAGTAAGAGGGAGAGATAGACAAAGAGATGGGGGAGGAGGAAATGGACAAGAAAGGGGAGGGGAGAAGGAGAAGAACAGAGTAGAGGGAATGGGAGATGAAAAGAGAGAGGGGTAAGAGGAGATGGATGGAGAGGGAGATATGGAATCAGAGGGTGGAAGAGGAGATGGACAGAAGGGGGAGAAGCAAATGGACAGAGAGGAGGATAGGAGGAGATGGACAGAGAGTGATGGCGGGGATGAAGGAAGGGGACAGTGAGAGGGGGTGGAGGAGATGGACAGAGAGAGTGGAGAGGAGGAGTTAGAAAGGAAAGAGATAGTGGGAGGAAGATGAGGCAGAGAGTGGGAGGAAAGGAGATGAACAAGGAGAGGGGAGGACGAGAGAGAGAGGGAAGAGGAGAAGATGGACAGCGGAAGGGGGAAAGGAGGAAATGCACAGACAAACGAAAGAGGAAGAGACGAAGAGAGACAGAGGGAGATGTGCAGAGAGAGAAGGAGGAGGAGATGAATGAAGAGAGTTGGAGGAAGAGATGAAATTAGGAGGAGGAGATGGACAGATGGATGGAGGGGGAAGGAACAGTTGAAGGAAAGAAGCAAATGGACAGAGGGGGGAGGAGCAGATGGACAGAGAGTGGGAGGATGTAGGAGAGGGACAAAGAGGGGGTAAAAGAGAAGAAGGACAGAGAGAGGGGAAGGAGATAATGAACCAACAGACCACTGGATTAAAAATGCAAACCCAGGAAATTCAGGGTACTCGGCTAGTAGCAAATAAGACTAAATCCGATGATAACTAAACCCTAGTTACAGAGAGGCCAAATGTGGTTGTGAAGACCATAACAACACGAGTGCAGGGATGATAAAGTTCCCGCAATAGGAAAAATAGTTTTAAAGTTATTTCATGTTAAATGCTCTTAGAACAGTATACAATGAACTTAAAAAATTAATTCCTCGTCAACGCCTTAAGCCATTTTTAAAAACAAGGTGACTACGGATAGGTCTCATTTAGCTCTATCGGACCATCACAGTAGATTTTTTTTTTTTTTTATAAACGTTACCTGCTTGTAATTACAGGCCGGAATATGCATTCTGCGAGTAAAAATCTGAAGTTTTAGACAAATAATAAGTAAAATATTTTACGTGTCGACAGCATTAAGTAATACACATATACAGATAAAGAATGTACCTAGTTGTAACTATGAATATTTACTAGCAACAGCATTTAGGAAAGTAGTGTTAACCTGACCAAATTCATTATTTATAAACAAAATATTTACGTTAGAGAAAAACTAAGAACTTTAGTAGAAAGCTGAGGAAATTTATACATCAATTGATACATGAAACATGTATATAACATTAAGTTTGAAGTTTTTATGTTGTTGTTGTTGTGGTCTTCAGTCCTGAGACTGGTTTGATGCAGCTCTCCATGATACTCTATCCTGTGCAAGCTTCTTCATCTCCCAATAAGTACTGCAGCCTACATCCTTCTGAATCTGTTTAGTGTATTCATCTCTTGGTCTCCCTCTACGATTTTTACCCTCCACGCTGCCCTCCAATACTAAATTGGTGATCCCTTGATGCCTCAGAACATGTCCTACCAACCGATCCCTTCTTCTTGTCCAGTTGTGCCACAAACTCCTCTTCTCCCCAATTCTATTCAATACTTCCTCATTAGTTACGTGATCTACCTATCTAATCTTCAGCATTCTTCTGTAGCACCACATTTCAAAGGCTTCTATTCTCTTCTTGTCCAAACTATTTATCGTCCACGTTTCACTTCCATACATGGCTACACTCCATACAAATACTTTCAGAAACGACTTCCTGACATTTAAATCTATACTCGATGTTAACAAATTTTTCTTCTACAGAAACGCTTTCATTGCCATTGCCAGTCTACATTTTATATCCTCTCTACTTCGACCATCATCAGTTACTTTGCTCCCCAAATAGCAAAACTCCTTTACTACTTTAATTGTCTCATTTCCTAATCTAATCACCCGATTTAATTTGACTACATTCCATTATCCTCGTTTTGCTTTTGTTGATATTCATCTTATATCCTCCTTTCAAGACACTGTCCATTCCGTTCAACTGCTCTTCCAAGTCCTTTGCTGTCTCTGACAGAATTACAATGTCATCGGCGAACCTCAAAGTTTTTACTTCTTCTCCATGGATTTTAATACCTACTCCGAATTTTTCTTTTGTTTCCTGTACTGCTTGCGCAATATACAGATTGAATAACATCGGGGAGAGGCTACAACCCTGTCTCACTCCTCTCCCAACCACTGCTTCCCTTTCATGCCCCTTGACTCTTATAACTGCCATCTGGTTTCTGTACAAATTGTAAATAACCTTTCGCTCCCTGTATTTTACCCCTACCACCTTCAGAATTTGAAAGAGATTATTCCAGTCAACATTTTCAAAACCTTTCTCTAAGTCTACAAATGCTAGAAACGTAGGTTTGCCTTTCCTTAATCTTTCTTCTAAGATAAGTCGTAAGGTCAGTATTGCCTCACGTGTTCCAGTATTTCTACGGAATCCAAACTGATCTTCCCCGAGGCCGGCTTCCACTAGTTTTTCCATTCGTCTGTAATGAATTCGTGTTAGTATTTTGCAGCTGTGGCTTATTAAACTGATTGTCCGGTAATTTTCACATCTGTCAACACCTGCTTTCTTTGGGATTGGAATTATTATATTCTTCTTGAAGTCTGAGGGTATTTCACCTGTTTCATACATCTTGCTCACCAGATGGTAGAGTTTTGTTAGGACTGGCTCTCCCAAGGCCGTCAGTAGTTCCAATGGAATGTTGTCTACTCCGGGGGCCTCGTTTCGACTCAGGTCTTTCAGTGCTCAGTCAAACTCTTTACGCAGTATCATATCTCCCATTTCATCTTCATCTACATCCTCTTCCATTTCCATAATATTGCCCTCAAGTACATCGCCCTTGTATAGACCCTCTATATACTCCTTCCACCTTTCTGCTTTCCTTTCTTTGCTTAGAACTGGGTTTCCATCTGAGCTCTTGATGTTCATACAAGTGGTTCTCTTATCTCCAAAGGTCTCTTTAATTTTCCTGTAGGCAGTATCTGTCTTACCCCTAGTGAGGTAAGCCTCTACATCCTTACATTTGTCCTCTAGCCATGCCTGCTTAGCCATTTTGCACTTCCTGTCGATCTCATTTTTGAGACGTTTGTATTCCTTTTTGCCTGCTTCATTTACTGCATTTTTATAATTTCTCCTTTCATCAATTAAATTTAGTATTTCTTCTGTCACCCAAGGATTTCTACTAGCCCTCGTCTTTTTACCTACTTGATCCTCTACTGCCTTCACCACTTCATCCCTCAAAGCTATCCATTCTTCTTCTACTGTATTTCTTTCCCCCATTCTTGTCAATTGTTCCTTTATGCTCTTCCTGGAACTGTCTACGACCTCTGGTTCTTTCAGTTTATCCAGGTCCCATCTCCTCAATTTCCCACCTTTTTATGTATGTTGTGCAAACCATAAGTGTGTGCGCTTGATTCACATCAAGGTGAGAACTTAAACAGAGGCAGAAATAGTGGGGCGAGGAGGGTGTACTTCTGGTTCGGATGTGGAGCAGTCGGGTTTGAGATCTGGAACAGGGAGTATGTATGCGTGACAATAGGTCGCCTCTCAGTGTTGATTCATGGACCTGTGATTTTTTTTTGAGTGATCTGGACTCAGAATTTAGTTAGTTTGGAAACGTGAAACTTTAAACTTTCACTAAAGAAACTTCGATTAATTTCCGAAATTTCCCAGTTTATACGGCAGTGTGAGATAATGTTCCGTGTCATTGTGTCCTCGCTCTGATATAAGTTTATTCAGTATTAAATCATTATTAACTTGTGATAAATGTTGTTGTTGTTGTGGTCTTCAGTCCAGAGATTGGTTTGATGCAGTTTTCCATGCTACTCTATCCTGTGCAAGCTTCTTCATCTCCCAGTGCCTACTGCCACCTACATCCGTCTGAATCTGCTTAGTGTATTCATCTCTTGGTCTCCCTCTATGATTTTTACCCTCCACGCTGCCCTCCAATACTTAACTGGTGATCCCTTGATGCCTCAGAACATGTGCTACCAACCGATCCCTTCTCACCAGTTCTGTTCAGTACCTCCTCATTAGTTATGTGATCTACCCATCTAATCTTCAGCATTCTTCTGTAGCACCACATTTCGAAAGCCTCTACTCACTTCTTGTCTAAACTATTTATCGTCCATGTTTCACTTCCATACATGGCTACACTCCATACAAATACTTTCAGCAAAGAATTCCTGACACTGAAATCTATACTCGATGTTAGCAAATTTCTCTTCTTCATAAACGCTTTCCTTACCATTGCCAGTCTACATTTTATATCCTCTCTACTTTGACCATCATCAGTTATTTTGCTCCGCAAATAGCAAACCTCGTCTACTACTTTAAGTGTCTCATTTGCTAATTTAATTCCTGCAGCATCGCCCGATTTAATTTGACTACATTCCATCATCCTCGTTTTGCTTTTGTTCTTCTTATATCATCCTTTCAAGATTACACACAATTGTAAATAGCTTTTGGCTCCCTATAATTGACCACTGCCACTTTCAGAATTTGAAAGGGAGTATTCCAGTTCTAATAACCCTACCAGAACAAAGGTCAAAAATTAATTATGATTGTAGTGTTGCTCACGCTGCTAAATATTGCATTTTCGGGCAACAACAAAGTTATATTATGTGGCAGGGGTCATTAGAGCACAGTTAAGTCATTTCGTGAAATAATGGATAAACTAGGCACTCATCTTTTCGTGTTTCCCACGCTGGTATCGTTGTGAACTCATGGCACAATCGTCGAAAATCTAGGTAGTGATGATTCCAAGCTCGGATGCAAAGAGGTCTAGGTGTTATTCTGCGATATTCAAAAGTTTTATAGATGTGTTCCATAAACCATTCTTGAAGATTAAACTTTTACAAGTTACGACAATGGTGATGTAAAAAAGTAATCAGCACTCCGAATTTAACTTACACTTCTTTTTTTATTACTTTGTTGCAATATCACGTAACTCGTTCCAAAACATCACTTCACAATATAAAACATACTTGAAAATATCTTCCTCACTGTTAAAGTTCACATTTCGTAAACTGACTACAATTAGCGTCTTTTTAACACGACGACCAAAGCTTGACACTCTAATAACCGCTTACGCGCCCAAAAATCAGAGTTACAAGTACGTCAATGATCATAGTGACAAAAGAAAGAATACACATAAGAATAATATCACTGCAATATATACATATCGATGTATCGAAGTGCCTCTACATTAATGAAATCAAATCTGAATGTTGTCAGAGAAATATGTTAACTGTCTTACAGAAACACAGTAGAATATTACTGGTATCGAGAGGTTGAGGTGAGGTGCCGTAATGGTTACGTAATTCAAGTACCATTACACAGTCAACATTGTCAAAAGCTTTCTCTAAGTCAACAAATGCTTTCCTTAATCTATCTTCTAAGATCAGTCGTATAGTCCAGTCAAATTGCAGATATACCTTGCAAAAGGTGGGGTAGAAGAGTTTATTTTTTCAACTCGTTCATATGGTTGGAAAGATTAGAAAACTGAGTTTTGCCAACAAAATTTCGCTTGGGAGAACTTTCTGCAGTCAAAAAACTTGGAAAATTTCGGCCTTTTTCAGTTTTTTCAAAATATCTCTGTTTCATTTGCTCCTATCGCTTTAACGTCTAGTTTCTTCTTTAAAGAGCACAAAATTCCCTACAAATTTGTTTCTTGACATTTTTTTGTACTCCCAATATCTAAGGCGCTACAGCGCCTAAAAAAAACACCAATTTTTCAAATTTTGAGCATAGTGGCAAGATACCTTATTTTTGAACACTATTTTTTCTATTTCTGTTTGTGTAGTATAAATACATTATACATCATGTTATATGTTGGAATTTACCACCTCACTTTCAGGTATTCAATTTCTCTGTATGCAACATGAGGATTGCTGGGCACCCAACTATTGTGATTCTTACATCACTACCTCAAGTTCCCTATGGGGCACCTCTGCCCTGGTATTTGTAAAACTATAAATATAAAAATACATCATTAAGAGACATACACACACACACACACACACACACACACACACACACAAAATAATTTGTCTCAGGAAACTGAACTATTATTAGCTGCAATAGGCAACCTAATTAGGTAGGTAATTATTCTTGTGTATAAAAGCCACGCAGTTGACATTAAAAATAAGTAGCTTTATTACAATTAAAATGCATTGTCAGTTACTAAAAAATGTTGACATTTCTGGGTGTGCAATACTTGTAATATCGTACTTTAGCGCACTTGAGACAGATATGAGCATCACTTCCAACGTTTTGAAGGGCCAGGTTCCTCAGTGTCACCAGAAATACCTTAAGTTGCGGATTCAGGGTCTGTACATAGAGTTGATCCCAGATTGACCTCTTCTTTAAACAGCGAGTCAGCCTCAGCAAGTTCGTTGATTTCGTCAGCGGTTTCCTCAACATCCTCCATAACATCTTCTTCACTGTCTTCATATAAAAATTTTGGCACGTTTTCACAGTTGACGCC
Source organism: Schistocerca nitens (assembly GCF_023898315.1). Classification (NCBI taxonomy): domain Eukaryota; kingdom Metazoa; phylum Arthropoda; class Insecta; order Orthoptera; family Acrididae; genus Schistocerca; species Schistocerca nitens. Next base: position 967,815,854 of record NC_064615.1, read on the forward strand.
AATACATTTCTTACAAATTGAAGAAAATTTCAAACCCGCTTTTCTGCAGGATCACGCTCCGCCACAGTTCTGCTTCCATGAGCATGAAACAATGTGAAGAAGTGCTTCAGTTGCTGGATCTTGGCTCATGATAACTGGTATTGGACCGTGGTCACTGTGGTTCCAGCCCCATTTCTCAGGAGGTTTCCAGTTTCCCATCCAACTTTGGACTTAAAAAAAGGTTGGTTAGTCCGCAACGAATGATGTGCAGCATCTTGTGTAGGTGGCAACCGTGCAAGATTCAGTTTGCTTTTTGTGGCAGACTTGGCGAATAGCTGGTACCGCAAATGGTCTAGTGTGTGGGAACCGTGCCGGCCGCGGTGGTCTAGCGGTTCTAGGCGCGCAGTCCGGAACCGCGCGACTGCTACGGTCGCAGGTTCGAATCCTTCCTCGGGCATGGATGTGTGTGATGTCCTTAGGTTAGTTAGGTTTAAGTAGTTCTAAGTTCTAGGGGACTGATGACCACAGATGTTAAGTCCCATAGTGCTCAGAGCCATTTTTTTGTGGGAACTGCTGACACCTTCACTATACAATGCGATAGTAACCTGTTCTCCTGCTGTTATTATTTCTACACGGGTAGCATGTGGTTTATTGAACGTGCAAAGGGCTGAGGTTAGGTGTTCATTTTTCGCAACAATATTGCAGCACTTAATTTTTCCTTGACCAAAAAAGCGGATGTTGTATCACATCCGCTAAAGGCGTAAGTGAACAGAATATATTCACTGTCAAACTTGCAAGCTGCAGTGGAAAACCACTTGTCTTCTGCATTTCTTCTTCCTGGCTTTAAGAAAAATAAGTTTTCAATGCCTTGTCCCAAACCGGTCATGAGCATAAGCAGGTCAACATCTTCTCCTACAATGACAACACTTCCAAAATCTTTGGTTCTTGAAATGGTAGATGTTACAATCATAACGTCAGTATCTTCTTGTGCCTGGAGCAATTCAGTGCTACACTCCAGAAATTCCTTTTTAAGAAGTGTGATCAAATGCATCTTGTTTCGTTCGTTGTACAAGAACTTCTCCTGAGGGACTTGGTTCACCATCTCTGATTCAACCACAACGTCAACCGAAGAATGTTTTTTGGACCTACGAATCCTCTCAGCACTCTTTATGCTACATTTGTCTCCCTCACATGGATACCCATCAAATACAATAACAAATTGAGATCCAAAATGACGTTGCAGGTAAGAAACATAGCTTTGGGCTATTGACTTGAAGCAAACATTTCGAGTCCAAGTCACTTTGTGGATAAGGTACCGTCCATCAGTGACAAAAAGTTTACTCGGTCCACCTGACTTCACGTCTTCCACTGGAACGAAGGCCAAAGAATAAATACGCTTTTGTCCGCTAAAGAACAATTCCTACATACTTTTTTTTATAGCTGATCATTAACGTCAATCAACTGTAGAAAACGTACGGCACCTGCATGCAATCGTATTACATATTGTAACACAAATAAACTTCACGCAATCCGACGTGAATGTGTTCGTAGTTACTGAATATGATGCTGTCTGTCCTGGCCCTGCAGCAGAGTGAGATGGTAAATCCCAATGAATAACATGATGAGTAATATGTTTGTACTACACAAATACAAACTGAAATAACAGTGTTCAAAAATTAGGTAGTTTGCCACTTTGTTCGAAATTTGAAAAAAATGGTATTTTTTGACGTGCTGCAGCGCCTTAGATACTGGGAGAAGAAAAAAATGGTAAGAATCAAATTTTTAGAGAATTTTATGCTCTTTAAAAAAGAAAATAGACGTCAAAGCGATAGGAACAAATGAAACTGAGATATTTTGAAAAAACTGAAAAAAGTCCAAAATTTTCGAAGTTTTTTGACTGCAGAAAGTTTTCCCAAGGGAAATTTTGTTGGCAAAACTTCGTTATCTAACCTTTCCAACAATATGAACGAGTTAAAAAAATAAAATCTTCTACCCCACCTTTTGCAAGGTACAGGCTTTTTTTCTGAGCTTCACTGGACTAGTAGGGTCAGTATTGCCTCGCGTGTTCTTCATTCCTACGGAATCCATACCGATCTTCCCCAAGGCCGGCTTCTACCAGTTTTTCCATTCGTCTGTAACGAATTCGTGTTAGTATTTTGCAGCCGTGACTTATTAAACTGATAGTTCGGTAATTTTCACATCTGTCAACACCTGATTTCTTTGGGATTGGAATTATTATATTCTTCCTGAAGTCTGAAGGTTTTTCGCCTGTCTCATACATCTTGCTCACGAGATGGTTGAGTTCTATCAGGGCTGGCTCTCCCAAGGCTTTCAGTAGTTGTAATGGAATGTTATCTACTCTCGGGGCCTTGTTTCGACTCAGGTCTTTCAGTGCTATGTCAAACTCTTCACGCAGTATCGTATCTCCTATTTCATCTTCATCTACATCCTCTTCCATTTCCATAATATTGTCCTCAGGTACAACACCCTTGTATAGATGCTCTATATACTCCTTCCACCTTTCTGGTTTCCCTTCTTTGCTTAGAACTGGTTTTCCATCTGAGCTCTTGATGTTCATACAAGTGGTTCCCTTTTTTCTCCAAAGGTCTCTTTAATTTTCCTGTAGGCAGTATCTATCTTACCCCTAGTGATATATGCCTCTACATCCTTACATTTGTCCGTTTTTTGAAGTGCTTAGGCCGCAAATGCTCTCCGTGTCACAGAATCGGTGGCTAACAGTTCGTGGTGACGCTGGATTTTGTACGAATAGCTTTGGACGGTACGCCATACCGTAGTGCGTGGAATGCCGGTCGACGTGCGACTTCCCATGCGCTGACTTCATCATGCGGAGACTGACCCGCTAAAGTCTCATTTCCTCCGTTTTTTGGTTTCAATGAAACCCTGATACCGTGAATAAGTGCATTTCAAATGTTAACGGACTTTTTGTGTCACTCTGTGTCCTCTGTACTTCGGCTTACTTCTTTCAGTGTCACATTTTCTAATTTAATTGCTTTTGTGTCTCCTAATTTAGTTCTACACTATTAGCCGTTTATTGGTTTTTATTAATGTTCATATTATAATCTGTTTTCAAGACACTTTGCATTACGTACACTTTGCATTACGTTCAACTGTTTTCCCATTTCCTATTGTTTGACTGGCAAATACGTAAACTTTTTATTTTTTCTACTTGAACTTAAGTTCTCTTTCCTTTACTACTTGCTCAATGTGCGGAATGAATACCATAGGGGACATAATTTGCCTTTCTTTACCCTAGCTTCTAAGATAAGTTGTAGGGTCAGTATTTCCTCGTGTGTTGCTAGATTATTCCGGATCCTAACTGATCTTCCCCCTTGGTTGCTTTCTATCAATCGGTCCATCCTCCTGCAAATAATTCATGTCGCACCCATGATGCGTTAAAGTGTTGATTAGCTATTGTTCACACCTGTCTCCATGTAACTTCTTTGGAATTGAAGATGTTGCACTCCTCTTGAAAGCTGTGGGTATTTCACACATGCAAGGTGGATCTCAGTAATCCTAAGGGAGTATCGTCTAGTTTGGAGTTAAACTAACCAGTTCTCCATGAATTTCTTCTCGCAGTACCATAACCGTCTTCTCGTTTTCAAGTTTGTTTCCTTTTACACAGTTCTTCAGTTTGTTCTTTCCACCTTTCAGCCTTACGTTCTTTGCTTAGTACTGTATTGGCATCTTGATAAAATATCAATATATCAGTATATATCTTCTAAAACATGTCGATGAAGGCTATATCGACTCTGCTGTTCCTGCGAGATATCGAAACGTCGGTATCAAAACCGCAATATCAAGGGCTGATATTTTTATTCTATATTTTTTTCACAATTTTTAGTAAATATTTGAAGTTGTTCTTTTGAAATTGTAGTAAAACATAATTTTACTATCACTCTGTGAAGAAATCTTAGTACTTTTTGAACTTTCATCACGTCCAGTCTTTTTCTCTAGACTGTGTGGCACAGAAGGAGTCGGATTGCTCTGTGGGGTGGCGGTGTCAATGGAATAACAAGATTTCCGTTGTGAAACAGCAGCACACCAGCGTTACAAACAGTATTTAACGCAACTAGTGTGCTGTTTCTTCACGTCGGCATTCTTCAGAAATAGTTGCTGAAAATGGACAAAAATGTAAAAAACTATATTGGTTTGCGGTGGACGGAGACGTGTGAAAGGAGCCCGCATCTCGTGGTCGTGCGGTAGCGTTCTCGCTTCCCACGCCCGGGTTCCCGGGTTCGATTCCCGGCGGGGTCAGGGATTTTCTCTGCCTCGTGATGGCTGGGTGTTGTGTGCTGTCCTTAGGTTAGTTAGGTTTAAGTAGTTCTAAGTTCTAGGGGACTTATGACCACAGCAGTTGAGTCCCATAGTGCTCAGAGCCATTTTTTTTTCGTGTGAAAGGAAATGCTGACGTAGTCGGCACTCGGCGCTTCCAACAGAATCTGCAACGTTTAGCTCCACCACGCAATTTTGACACTACAGCTGCTAGGTCGCTGGCGTTGGCGGAAATGAAAAAGTGTTCCGGACAAGTTCGATATGCAACGAAACCGAACGACGGGCCCATCGGACTCCTTTTGTTGTGCCACTTACATGCAGTTACCATTGTTGGCAAAGTGGCTATCGCTAAGCGTGAACAGGCATCGTTTTCCTTTCAGTTCTTGTTCTAAGGGGGATAGGCAGACTGCTAGCTTGTTATTGTACAGAATACCTAATAATAAAACAATAGTTAAATATACAGCTCTACAACCGGCGATATATTTACAATGTGCAGGCGATACATTTTCCTTCGATATATCGACACTTTCATTCGATATATTGAGAGCCGATAATGCTCTTTTTGTAAACATCGACATATCAATTTTTGATTTTATAAAAAATTTCAACAGTTTTAGTACTGCATTCGTCTTTTATCAGAATATCACCGTTGGTAACCCGAAGTGCTTGTAAAAAGCAGAATGCAGTCCTTCACAATTGGGTTTAGGCTCCGACCTAGATTGGACGTCATAAAAATATGAACACACTCGTATATCGGCTGCGAGCGGTCCGCTGTCGTTCATTGCTTTACCGTAAAAGTGACACCACAGTGCGCCAGCAAAGATAAAAATGCCTTCCTCGTGCACACAAAAACAGAAAAAAGTAGGATGGACATAAAAGCAAGTGACAATAAAACTGAGAACGTAGTTGTTACCACAGTAGAATTGTAAAAATTACCTCATCCAAAACAGTGGTTCTGCAACTGGCTTGCATCATACGCAGTTGAAAAATACGAGTTTCTATGTAGGACGGCATATGGGGCAAGCGAAAGTAGGACAACTGGGAATGTGTACCTAGTTGCATGACGTAACGTCAGTATTTATAGAAAAAACTCTGATGGAGTGTCGTTCGGAGATCGGAGGCAAGTCAAACTCAGACAAGGCTGCAAACTTTGGTAAGGTTGTAGGCAAATAAGGAACAAGGAATATTTTATCATAATCTAAAATATTTATAAACCAATCAGTAACCCAACTCCGATGTTTTAGGCACTGGAACTCCTATTTATAAAGCACCCTTTTAAGTCTGAGTACAAATGAGTTAATGCTTCAAATATTTGACGTTAATCCCGTAAAACCTTTATGATTTACGAAGAAAAACCAAGACTTTTTTCTTTTCAGTAATTTGTGATGGGTGTCTGCTAGGAGAAGTTTCGAAAAGGTTTGAAATTTCTGTAAACAGGTCTTCACTTCAGTACTGGGTGGCTATAATTAAAGTACAGATACTCACAGAGATCCAGTTTGGCCCGTAATTATCGTATGGCAGTGAAAGTTGGCAGATATTCTAATGCGTTAATGAGGAACCGATTTACTCTGGAAAAACATTAGTTCCAATTTTGGCCACCAGGTGCAAATCTGGTGCTATGAATGAGAGAAAGACGTGTAGAAATGTTTCCATATGTAATGGATTAGGAACGGGACATGTGCAGAAAAGGTAAAGAGAAAGGTAAAATACTGATTTTATTACTAATCGTTGCTTACACAATTTGGTCAATGTGAGCACGGGAGACCTCAAAGAGATGCTGTACAGAGCCAGATTTGCACGTGGTGGTCAAAACTGGAACTAATTTTTTTGCAGCGTAAATCGATTCCGCATTAACGTACGAAAATATCCACCAAGTTCGCTGCCACACGATAATTACAGCTCACCCTGGACTTCCGTGAGCAGCTGCATTTTAATTATAACTGCCCAGTGCTAAATATATTGTGTTAATCTTAATGGGTAGATTGTGACAGCTCAGTAATTATAATGAAAACTTATTGTTCGGGTCCACTACATAACAAACATGCAGCTGGTACTGCGTGGGCATAGGAGCTGTACCATGAAGACTTAATAGCCAATGCAATACATTAAACTGCATTGACAGCTTGGTTGAAACAGCTTAAGTTACGAGGTGCCTATATCACTTTGGATCATAACAGAAACGGTTTCTGACTTGAATTCCAAGAAAGAATAGAGGAGAAAGAACAAAATCCGGTGTATATATGGCTACACACTGCTATAATGGCTATCCAACGCCAGTTTCCCGGCAAATGCTGCCAACACACAAATACTTAAAAGTGCGCTCTCTTGATCGAATTTCCCTTACAATTTAGTCCTGTTGTCTTCATATTACAGTAACAATTTTTCACGATATGTTCAACATCCTGACAATTCAGACTAGGGCGATCAGCCAGCGATGTTTGCCATTATGGATCCAACAGAATATGAATACTGTCAGCAGAATGATTGGCGCGAGAGATACACGCGCATCTGAGAGTGCCTTTGCTTGGAGACTCGCCTCCATCGATACATAACATTAGTAGCATGACATCATTATTAGGGCCCGGATTTTAATGACAAGTCATATTTTTTCTGAACTATAGGATGAATATTAGGACAATTTATACACAAATCTAGACATTTTAGTGGTGAAAAATGTATTTTGATTGTGCATATAAAGTCATATTTCAACAAATTTTAGTAATAGGTCATATTGCGGCTAACTTTAATATAATAGGTCATATTTCCGTCAACATTTGCCAAAAATGCATATACTGTTTTTCTCGTATCTTACGGGACACACGAGAAGAAAATGAATATGTTGCTCACGAGACAATATTTAACGTGCTATTATGAAAGATAAACAGATAAATTAGTACAAAGCTTTATTTCTCAGGACTGTAGCAGAAAATCAGTGTACCACAACAGCTGTTTCGCGAACATAAAACATTGTTGCGCAGAGTCGACAATACGCTCTCAGAGCCAACAAAGGCGGCTTCTGCCGTAATAATCATTTCCGTCGCACAGGTGTTCCCAGTAACCAGATTGAATACAGCCTTTGCCTTGTTCAATATGCCTAAAGCAAAGTGCTCCGACAGCATGAAGTTGCAAGAAGATGTTCGAGAATTTGGAGAGAAATTCTTTAGTACTGATGGGAAAATATTATTTTGTAAACTGTGTGAAGTTAAAGTTAGTGCAGAAAAGCGCTTTAATATGCAACAACACTGTAATACCGCTAAACACAGCAGCTGTATGAAACGAAGTGCTGAAAATAACAGCAGGCAAACGCTGTTATTTGAACAGACAGGTCAATCGTCAACCGTGCAGTCATTCTGCAAGGATTTGTGTGAGGTGATGGTGTCCTGCAACATCCCACTGGAAAAGCTTCAGACGATTCTTGGAGAAATACACAACACGTCCAGTTCCAGATGAATCTACACAGAGAGAGAGAACTATTTATCCGTATGCTACAATGATGTTCTCAACAAAATACGAATTACTATTGCTGAGCAAAAGGTCTGGCTGTCGATAGATGAAACTACGTATATTAATGGGCGACATATTGCAAATGCTGTTGGTGTTCTAAAAGTTGATGGCCCTGGAGATATGTTCCTACTAACGTGTGAAGCTCTCGATAGAGTAAACAGTTCGACGACTCTCTGAAGCTACTGTGGCCAAATGGTGTAAAAAGAGACAACATTTTGCTGCTTGTAACAGATGCTTCTTCATATATGGCTAAAGCAGCCTAAGGGCGTCAGATTCTCTACCCCAGTATGGTGTACGCACTTGCCTTGCACATGCGTTGCACAGAGTTGCCGAAGAGATGCGATCAAATTACCCTGACGTGGAGAAATTAATTTCCTGTGGCAAGAAAATCTATGTGAAGGCTCCGCTACGGTTGCAGAAATTCAAGGAACAAGTGCCTTCAACGCCCCTCCCACCTAAACCTGTTCTTACACGATTGGGTTCTTGGCTTAATACTGCTGAGTATTACTGCACCAGCTACACCCAAATGAAGACAATCTTCTGTGAGCTTGATAGCGATGAATCAAGTGCTATCAAAATTGTGAAAGACGTTTTTACAGATATATTGTCTCGAAACTTGGCATACAAAAAAATGGTTCAAATGGCTCTGAGCACTATGGGACTTAACATCTGTGGTCATCAGTCCCCTAGGACTTAGAACTACTTAAACCTAACTAACCTAAGGACGTCACACACATCTATGCCCGAAGCAGGATTCGAACCTGCGATCGTAGCAGTCGCGCGGTTCCGGACTGAGCGCCTAGAACCGCTAGACCACCGCGGACTTGGCATACATCAACGCCAATTTTTCAATGATATCAAAAGCCATCAAACGACTGGAAGCTGTTGGCACTCAGCTATGTGAGGCCCTGAGTATTGTGCAACATGTGCAGAGTGAGTTGGGTCGAGCTCGTGGTCATGTGGCTGACAAAGTGAAAACCAAATTGCAAAGTGTTCTCCAACGGAATCCTGGATATTCTACACTGTGCAAAATTAGTGACAGTCTTTCAGGGAATGCCGCAACATTTGAAGATACTGAAATAAAGCTGAACTCCAGTGACCTGGCTGCCTTCAAATACGCTCCAGTGACGTCTTGTGAAGTGGAGAGGAACTTTTACAGGTACTAAACTATCCTCAGCGACAACCGTAAATCTTTGACAATGGAAAACCTGAAAATGCACCTTGTGATGCAGTGCAACTTAGCAGATACTGAAGATTAACATACGGTATTAAATAATGTGAGACGCTTTAAATACTATGTAGAAATAAAAACATTGTTCTACTGTTTCGATAGATGATTTTTTCACTGTACTTTGTGTTTAGAAAATAAAACATTCAGACATTCAAAAAATAGGTGCAAATTAGCCACAAACCCTACATAAAGAAAAACTATACTTACAATATTTTGAGAAGTTAATTTTGTATTACTTTATGGTTAATAAAAAATTAAATAAACAAACAAGAATGCCTTAAATAAACTTCTGTAAAGTCACATTTTATTTTTAAGGTCATATTTATGTAAGTTTTAGGTCATAAAGCTTGCATATTTCACTGTTTTTTAGGTAATTAAAATCCGGGCCCTAATCATTATACATAATACGGGGGAGGGAGGGGGACAAAAATAGAAACACCAAAAATACCTCACAATCCCTAATTCGATTTTTTAGAAAAACCGTTGGCATTGGAAATAGCTTATACTTGTCTAGGAATGGATAAATACAAGCCCTGTATGGTTTTCAAAGGAGTCTTATACCATTCTTCGTGCAATATAGTGACAATTCATGCAACAATATAGGAGGTGGCTAGCGACAACACACCCTTCTTTCCAAAGAAGACCACGGATCTGGTGACTGGTGGCCAGGGGAGATGTGACAGTTCATCTGTATGCTCATAGAAGCAGTCCTGGACGATGTTAGCAGTGTGAAAAGGGACCCTGCCATCTTGGAACATAGCGTTGGGGAACAAATTTTATATCGCAAATGGTCACATAATCCTTGCAAGTAACACGACCTTGTAGAGTGGGGCTCATAGAATATCACGATATGGCTGACTTAATCTTCACCGAACCTCCGCCATGTTTCACTCTTCGGACGTAAACCCGGCCATAAGTTGGAAACAGTGTGAAACAAGACTCATCTGACAAAATGACTTTTTTTCTGTTGCTCCATAGTCTAGGCTTTATAGCTTCAGCACCATGTTTTCATGTTACGGGAATTTTAATAACTAATGAGTGGTCTTAGCATTCCAACTCGGCCTGCAATTCCGTTGTTCTAGAGCTCCCTTAGTGCTGCTTGGGTGCTGAACGTGTTCGCGAGTGCGACTTTCAGTGCTGCAGTGACTTTTGCTGCTGTCGTCCTCTTATTTTTCGTCACAATCGTCTTTAATGACGGTCTGTCACGGTCACTCAATACACACTTCCGTCCGCGTTGTGACTTAGCGCGTCCGCTTTCCTTGTATGCGGTGTAAATCTTCTATACGGTGTCTCTTGAAACACTAAACAATTCGACTCTCTTGGCTACAGACGCACCCACCATACGATCACCAACAACTCACCCACGTTAAAAATCACTTACTTCCGACGTGATGCACTCTCAACTACACAGAAAACTGTTTTGGCCACGACTGACACTTGCAACGTACTGAGGGCATTTCACAGGTGCTCTTTGTGGCCACATACAACCGCACAACCTGCAGCTTTGGCTAGCATCTGCACTTAAGTTCAAGCACGCTTTTCCCGCCGTGTTTACGTATTCTTGTTCACCCCCTGTATATTACTGCTGGAGGTAATCTGATTTCACACTAGTATCTCTTGCGTTACACCACACTGAAATACATATCTTGTGTATTTGAAACAAACTCCAGGCTTCTTTTTGGACCGTTTTGTACAGGATTTTTTTTTAATTTTCGTTCTTTTTTAATTTTTTTTAAATTTTTTTGAAAAGCAGAAAGTTTTGAGAAACTTCTTAGATATTATATCAAGTCGTTGCTCAACATTTCCTCGTCTGAACGTTTCAGTCCCATATATGATTACTCTATCCAGAAACACCCTTCTTAATTGATTCAACACTACATTCTTCACTTAAGAACGCTCATGAAGAACATGCCCAAATACTTGATTGGTGGTACTTTTCCATAATGTTCAAAGTCCGCCCCGATAGCTGAGTGTTAGTAGCTGTGAAGGCCTCATCAGAACTCCGAAACAGCTATGCTTACGGCGATATAGACAATAGCAGCTGCATTTAGAATCTCAGTTCAAGCTTTCTCTCCAAGAGGATCTTCAGTTTACTTCCTTCTTTCTTTTCACAACAAAAGTGGTAGAATGCTCGCTTGCCACGTGGGCGGCCCAGGTTTGTTTCCTGGCCAATGCATCATTTTTGTTTTTCTTGCGACAATCGTGTGCGTGTCTTTCACACTCTCGCTGCATAAGCTACAAGAGTTTATTTAGTTATGCTAAACAAAAAAAACTTATTAAAAATTGAAAAAAAGGTTAAGGAAAAATGGTTAAAGAACCAAAAACTAGAAAAATTACTAAAAAATTAAAAATTAAAAAAGAAAAAGGTAAAAAATGGATAAGGCATAAAAAGTGGCAAAGGAGCGGTATAAGGCAACAACAAAAAAATGTGGCAGAGCGCAAAAAAAGTGGTTAAGGCGTTCAAAAAAATGGATAAATAGTGGTTAAGGCGTGTGAAAAAAAATGGATAAGGCATCGGTCTGCTAAACCGATAAAAAAGGTCGTAGAGAAAAAAAAAGGTGTCAGCGTGACGGATTGCCGTCCAACGGGCCCGGGTTCGATTCCCTGCTAGGTCGGAGATTTTCTCCGATCAGGGACTGGGTGTGGTGTTGTCTTCATCACCATTTCATCCCCATCCGGCGCGCAGGTCGCCCAATGTGGCGTCGAATGTAATAAGACCTGCACCAAGGCGTTCGGACCTGCCCCGCAAGGGGCCTTCCAGCCAATGACGCCACACGCTCATTTCCATTTTTTTTCCATAATTTTCAAAGTTACAAACGTATCTGAAGGTATCCCTTTATCGTATACCTGAGAGTGAAAAACTGACTCAGTGAATATCATGAAAGTATCTCGAAAAATGTTCAAGATATCCGACTCCAACGTATGATACAAAATCAGGATGATTCGAGTAGAATGAATACATATTACTCAGAATTGTAACGATGTTCCTTACAAGACAAGATGAGCTTAATAGGAAGGAATTTTATTGCGATCTGCAGAAGACCTAAGGCTAGGTATGGTCGCAAATTTAGTTGAACTAGTGCCTTCTGTAAGTACCGGTAAAAAATCGTTATGAAGTTAACGGTGAGAACATTCTTTTGCGAGGTGTTTTGTGCAGAGAAAGTCGGAGAGAACCAGGCGACTCTGAAGGAGCTCGGTAACGAGGCCGAGACATGGCCTGACGTAACTGACAGACGAGAAGTACGAGTAGAAAGTTTGCGGAGTAGATCGACGGCGAATAAGAACTTGATGAGAAGACGAGGAGTGATAACGAGAAAAATGAATGGAGAATTTACAATGAAGAATTTTGAAATGTGGAATTGTTCGCATGGCTTTCAATGGACTGTCGTCTCCAGCGATGAACCAATGAGCAACACTGTATTGATTGGGTACCTTCTACGTCGATGGTTCGACACGGTCTGTTGTCGGTAGGCACACGTTACATTGTGGTATTAATACTTAAATTTGATAAGAAGATTAGCGTAGACATTCCCTATGGGCTCGAACCTCACCATCTCTAATTTTAATAGGGAGAGATTCTGACAAGCTTTAAATAGAATAAACAAGCGTTAAATCAAACAATGTTTTTATTTTTATTTCGTATTACAGTTTTTTAAAAAACATCACAGTAGAAAGGCGATACTAAAAAAAGAAAAAAAAACAGCCCACATACTTCCCAAATACATAAAAGTATTTAAAGTGGATTTCTTCCGATTAATCAAGCTTGTCAAGGAAAATCGCTCTAGATATAATTCCTGGAGACAGCTTTCTAATAGCGTAATTTTTGAAATTCGATTATCACAAAACTACGTTTTCCGATTTAAGCTCTTCTTCTGTTCAAGTCGGCATCTGACTTTCTTCTTCTTCTTCTTCTTTCGATTTCGGCCATCTTTGGACCACGTTCAACAATTCACTTGCCCGGCTTTTTGATCTTTTTTCTCTCTTCCCAATATTTCCTCATCATTTTCGAATGGTTCCTCCTCCGCTCTTCCGACCATTTCCTGTTATTATTCTTTAGTTTCGTTTCTTCTGGAAAACACTTAATTTCGTTCACTATTTGTCTAAACTTTTTCCTGTCCCTGATTGACTCACGGGTGACATTAAAATAGGCCAAGTCCTTTTTCACCATCTGTATCCATTTATTGTTGGTTTTTTCGTTCCTGTTACTATGTTCAAACACTTTTCTTGTTAGTCTGTTTCCATCCATCCTCGACAGGTGACCATAAAACGTTAGTCTGCGTTTACGCATTGCATCACTCACTTTCTCAATAGTTTTGTATATTTCCTTATTACTCTTTAGCTTGTACTCTTCTCCAAACTTTCTCGGTCCTAATATTTTTCTCAAAATTTTCCTTTCTTTCCTTTCCATGTTTTCTATTTCCCCCTTTTTGTTAAGAGTTAGGCACTCCGATGCATACAGGCATTCTGGTCTAATGACAGTTTTATAATGTCTTAATTTAGCTTGAATCGAAATGTTTTTTTGTTATATATGTCTTTGGTTTTTTGAAAAGCAAATTCCATTTTCCTTGCTCTCGCCTGGTTTGCACTCTTGTCTAAACCATTCACTTGGATTATTTCACCTAAATACTTAAATTTTTCTACTCTCTTAATATTGCCGTATTTAGTAATAAGATTTTTCTTGTTATTTCTATGATTAGACATATACACGGTTTTTTCAAATGAAATCTGCAGTCCAGCTCTGGCCGAAACTTCTTGTAGTTTCTCCAAGTAATTCTGAGCTATTTCTTCGTTTTCTGTAATTATTGCCAGATCGTCTGCAAAAGCTAAACAGTCCACTTCTATTTTTTCTTTTTTTGTTCCAATTCTGATGTCATTCTTGGTGCCTTTGAGTTCTTCTTTCCATATTCTCAATATCTTTTCCAGTACGCAGTTGAAGAGGATTGTGGATAAACCATCACCTTGTCTAACACCTGTTTTAATTTCGAACTTCCTTGAAATTTCACCCATAAATTTAACTTTGGCCTTACTGTTTGTTAGCGTCTGTTTGATAATTTGAATTGTTTTCTTATCGACCCCAAATTCTTCCAATACTTTCAGTAGTGTTTCTCTATCTACCGAGTCGTATGCTTTTTTGAAATCTACAAATACTTTTTTTCATTTTCAGTCTTCTGACTGGTCAGATGCGGCCCGCCACAAATTCCTCTCCCGTGTTAACTTCTTCACCTCAGAGTAGCACTTGCAACATGCGTCCTCAATTATTTGTTGGGCATATTCCAGTCTCTGTTTTTTCCTATAATTTTTACCCTCTACAGTTGTCTCCGGTACCATGGACGTTATTCCGTGATGTCGTAACAGGTGTCTTACCATCCTGGCCCCTCTTCTTGTTAGTGTATTTCATATAATCGTTTCCTCGCAGATTATCCGGAGAACCTCCTCACCCCTTGCCTTATCAGTCCACCTAATTTTCAACATTCGCCCGTAGCACCACATCCCAAATGCTTCGATTTTTCCACAGTCGTGTACTTATAGTTACAAATATTTAACGCTCCATTCACTCCATTGTTATTAAATAATTTTAACTTGCGGTTTTGATAGAGTGCTTCCTTAGGTGCTTCATCAAGTATGAATAATTTCGCACTCACTGAAAGTATCACAGTAGGTTTTGCACCGCCCACCATAACCTAAATCTACACTCCTGGAAATTGAAATAAGAACACCGTGAATTCATTGTCCCAGGAAGGGGAAACTTTATTGACACATTCCTGGGGTCAGATACATCACATGATCACACTGACAGAACCACAGGCACATAGACACAGGCAACAGAGCATGCACAATGACGGCACTAGTACAGTGTATATCCACCTTTCGCAGCAATGCAGGCTGCTATTCTCCCATGGAGACGATCGTAGAGATGTTGGATGTAGTCCTGTGGAACGGCTTGCCATGCCATTTCCACCTGGCGCCTCAGTTGGACCAGCGTTCGTGCTGGACGTGCAGACCGCGTGAGACGACGCTTCATCCAGTCCCAAACATGCTCAATGGGGGACAGATCCGGAGATCTTGCTGGCCAGGGTAGTTGACTTACACCTTCTAGAGCACGTTGGGTGACACGGGATACATGCGGACGTGCATTGTCCTGTTGGAACAGCAAGTTCCCTTGCCGGTCTAGGAATGGTAGAACGATGGGTTCGATGACGGTTTGGATGTACCGTGCACTATTCAGTGTCCCCTCGACGATCACCAGTGGTGTACGGCCAGTGTAGGAGATCGCTCCCCACACCATGATGCCGGGTGTTGGCCCTGTGTGCCTCGGTCGTATGCAGTCCTGATTGTGGCGCTCACCTGCACGGCGCCAAACACGCATACGACCATCATTGGCACCAAGGCAGAAGCGACTCTCATCGCTGAAGACGACACGTCTCCATTCGTCCCTCCATTCATGCCTGTCGCGACACCACTGGAGGCGGGCTGCACGATGTTGGGGCGTGAGCGGAAGACGGCCTAACGGTGTGCGGGACCGTAGCCCAGCTTCATGGAGACGGTTGCGAATGGTCCTCGCCGATACCCCAGGAGCAACAGTGTCCCTAATTTGCTGGGAAGTGGCGGTGCGGTCCCCTACGGCACTGCGTAGGATCCTACGGTCTTGGCGTGCACCCGTGCGTCGCTGCGGTCCGGTCCCAGGTCGACGGGCACGTGCACCTTCCGCCGACCACTGGCGACAACATCGATGTACTGTGGAGAACTCACGCCCCACGTGTTGAGCAATTCGGCGGTACGTCCACCCGGCCTCCCGCATGCCCACTATACGCCCTCGCTCAAAGTCCGTCAACTGCACATACGGTTCACGTCCACGCTGTCGCGGCATGCTACCAGTGTTAAAGACTGCGATGGAGCTCCGTATGCCACGGCAAACTGGCTGACACTGACGGCGGCGGTGCACAAATGCTGCGCAGCTAGCGCCATTCGACGGCCAACACCGCGGTTCCTGGTGTGTCCGCTGTGCCGTGCGTGTGATCATTGCTTGTACAGCCCTCTCGCAGTGTCCGGAGCAAGTATGGTGGGTCTGACACACCGGTGTCAATGTGTTCTTTTTTCCATTTCCAGGAGTGTATATCTATACTTCGCAAGCTACCTTACGGCGCTCCAGTTCACCGAGATACTGCAATTCTGTCTGCTGATTCAGTAATTCTTGCACTCAACCTAAGCAACGGTGTAAAAACAAACAAGTAATTGTTGCTGAATAATACAACCAGGCAGAATCACTTTTAAAATGCTTTATTTCTGTGCCATAAACGGTTTCTGCTGAACATGCCCATCTTCAGATGGCCAGATTTCCAAAAAGCATGAATGTTTTTATCAGCAGCATGTCGTCGGAGCTGCACAAGAATTTTTGAATCTACGGGGTGAACCGAAACTCCACTGACAATCTTCCAGAGGTGAATGCACCAAAACGAGAAAAAAATCTACTGAAAACGAACTATTAAATGTATGCCCTTACCTTAAGGGCTATAAGCACTAGTTCATCTTCGCTAGTATGAAACAGCTTTCTTACCGAAGGCTCGTTGTTACGCATATTTTGAGAAGTGTTAGTCGCACCAAAACAAGAAAAAACACGTGGGCTCCAAGGTACATCCATTAAGAGCAATGAGCAATTGTTCATCTTCGCTATTGTAAAACGTTTCTGATGAACAAGTCATCATAGCTGTTAAAGTATGCATTTTAGAGCCAATGTTTAGTGGAATTTTTTGGTCCATAATACCACTTCTGAAACTTTGTCGTTGGGGTTCTGGTTCACCATCAGGAGTGCCACTTTAAAGTGCTGTGCAGGATTTGACATGTTGCTAAAGAAAAGATTAATGAAATAGGAAAACATGGCCATCTAAAGTTGGGCACGCATGCCCGAAATCGGTTATGAATTTGAAATAAAGTAAGTTAAAAGTATTTGCGGCTTTTTGCATTGTTCATCAACAATCATATAGGGCCGCTGAGTTCACGAGATCCGTCACGGCGAAAATAATATTACAAGCAAGGAAGTCGTATCATAGAAATAGGTATCCCATGTGAAGTAATTGATAGAAACTTTGCCAAGGTTGGCGAAGAGCCACAAATTTTTCCGTAGAGTCATTTCGTAGCTAGCTGTCGCACGGTTCGTTCAGTTCTTGGATTGTTGGTGTTGGCACATCCATTTGTTGAAAGTGTTGTAACGAGTTATGCGGCCAAAATTTTGGGTAAGCAATAAAAATCTGATTTGTCATTACCAGAATTCTGTACAATTCATCCAGCAAAATAGTGGCAAGTTCAGGTAATGATGAAGGTGGATAGCGATCACATACGCCTCTTTGCAGGGTAGACCAGTGCTGAGACTCTGGTGGCCAGGAGAGATGCGACAGTTCACCCTCGTGCTCACAAAACCAGTCTTAGACGATGCGAGTTCTGTGAACGGGGATCATGATGTTCTGGAATGCAACATCACCGTTGGGGAAAAACACTGAACCATGAGACGGATCTAATCAGCCAAAATTGTCACATGATCATTAGCAGAAATGCGACCTCGAAGAGTAATCACGCAGCCCATGGAATACCACGATATGACGGCCCAAATCATCACTGAATCCCAGCCGTGTTTCGCTCTTGGGGTGTCAACTCGGCCAGAAGTTGGAAACAGTGTGCAACAAGACTCATCAGACCAAACGACTTTCTTAAACTCCTCCATAGTCCAAGTTTCAAGGCTTTGGCACCACATTTTCTTGTCACGGGCGCCGCGCAGGATTAGCCGAGCGGTCTAAGGCGCTGCAGTCATGGACTGTGCGGCTGGTCCCGGCGGAGGTTCGACTCCTCCCTTGGGCATGGGTGTGTGTGTTTGTCCTTAGTATAATTTAGTGTGTAAGCTTAGGGACTGATGACCTTAGCAGTTAATTCCCATAAGATTTCACACACATCTGAACATTTTTTTTCTTGTCACGGGCATTTGCATCAGTGATGAGTGGTTTCGGAATTCCAGTGCGCTTTGCAGTTCCCTGCTCATGTCTCGGTGCTGATAGACTTACAGAGTGTGACATTCAATTCCGAAGTTATTTTTGCAGGTAGCGTCCCTGTTCAATGACCGTTGTCACGATCACTTAACACACACCTACGCCCGCTTACGACTTAGCGGATGATATTTTTCTGTCTTTGTTTGCGGTATGAATCTTTGATACGGTGCCTCTTGAAAAACCAAATACTTCGCTAGCTTTGTTACACAATCATCCACCATCCGCGCACCAGAAATTTGCCCACGTCGTATTTGCTTAGCTCCGGTATAACGTACTCACAACTATGTAGAACACTGTTCTGACCATGACCGACACTTGCAAAGTATTGAAGGCCTCGCACAGGTGCCGTTCGTGGTCAAATACAATGGCATAACCTGCAGGCTTGGCTAGCATCTGTGTTCTGACCAAGCATACATTGCCGGCCGCTGTGGCCGAGCGGTTCTAGGTGTTTCAGTCCGGAAGTGCGCTGCTGCTACGGTCGCAGGTTCGAATCCTGCCTCGGACATGGATGTCTGTGATGTCCATAGGTTAGTTAGGTTCAAGTAGTTCTAAGTCTAGGGGATGGTTCAAATGGCTCTGAGCACTATGGAACTTAACATCTGAGGTCATCAGTCCCCTAGAACTTAGAACTACTTAAACCTAACGAACCTAAGGACAGCACATACATCCGTGCCCGAGGCAGGATTCGAGCCTGCGACCGTAGCAGCAGCGCGGTTCCGGACTGACGCGCCTAGAACCGCTCTTCCACAACGACCGGCCTTAGTCTAGGAGACTGATGACCTCTGATGTTAAGTCCCATAGTGCTTAGAGCCATTTGAACCAAGCATACATTTTTTGAGGTATTTACATATTTTTGACCAACTCGAAAATGTTCAAATATGTGTGAATTCCTACGGGACCAAACTGCTGAGCTCATCGGTCCCTAGACTTACACACTACTTAAACTAACTTAATCTAACTTACGCTACGAACAACACACGCACCCATGCCCCAGGGAGGACTCGAACTCGGGCAGGAGGGGCCGCGCAATCCGTGACATGGCGACTCAAACCGCGCAGCCACTCCACGCGGTGTCCAACTCGTGCACTATCATTCAACAATATTGGTACTATCAGTTGTGGGGAGTATAATGTCAGATAATGATGTTTATTTAAATTTCTCAAGCCTGCCTTTTCCCTGCTTCAGTAAAGGTGCAGTGCGAGTATATGAGTACATAATTATAGATTTTGAATTGGACTCTAAATTTAATTTAATTCTTCTTACCTCAGAACACCACACGTGGAACTGATTACTCTTGACTGAAAAGCGTTGATTCGGCGTTAGATAACGACATTAGGTCACCACTAGATCTTATGGTTATGTACACTATTGAAATTCAGCTTGGTCGTTCCCTTGTGTTGTAGCACCTTGGCCCAAAGTGGAAGATGATCCGCCGATCTTCGCAGTACGAGGCCGCACGACAGAAAGTGAACGTTTTAGGCAATAGCGTTTAACGGAGCTGACAATGAGACGGAGAGCAGCCTCTGATGGTCGTCGTGCGATCAACCGGCAGACAGCGGACAACGTGACCACGTATGCTGGCAGTTCGGCCGTAATATCCATGAGAGGAAAGTCACGCAACGCCGACTGATCCCAAGATACAGGCAGCTACTGTAAGACCTAGCCACTCGGTGTAACAAGCTCGAAACATTACATCAGACTAGTTCCTAGCGTAGGAAATCCCTGCCCGCTGATGCATAGTGGTGTGCGAAACTTAAGGACGAAAGTAAACTTTGGCGTGACAAGACAATGCGATTTAACATAGCTCGATAAAACTTGAGCCATTCGTAGAAAGAACTGTCACAGTAGAGTACATAACTGAAAGGGATACGCAATAAGACGAACTGAAATGTCACATTTATTCAACGACAATAATTACACAGCGATTTGTATTAGTCCCTTACAAAAGGTGAGACATGGTTCTTGATAGGGAGTGTGATCATCACGGATCGCGGTGCACGTTCTGCAACGTGTTCCCATGCTGGCCACGAGGTTGGCAAAGAGTTCTCGTAGTAGGGCGTTACACTCCTCCACCAGCACGATTGGCAAAATGGAAATTTGTGGTAAGGTCTCATGGGACCAAACTGCTGACGACCTCCTCTCCTTCGGGCACCAGCGCCTGTGGTTCCAAACGCTCGCCATGCGCGTGAAACAATGCTGTGAGGAATACCAAACTCGTCGGCTACACTGGTCACACTTCGAGCTTCTTCCAGCTTCCCGATGATTTTTCTCCGTGTGATGTTATCCAGACGTTGTCTCCGGGCCATGTTCAAAAAATGGCTCTGAGGACTATGGGACTTAACATCTGAGGTCATCAGTCCCCTAGAACTTAGAACTAGTTAAACCTAACTAATCTAAGGACATCACACACATCCATGCCCAAGGCAGGATTCGAACCTGTGACTGTAGCAGTCGCGCGGTTCCAGACTGTATCGCCTAGAACCGCTCGGCCACCCCAGCCGGCTCCGGGCCATGTTGTAATGAGCAACATCATTACCGTGTACAGAGGCTGGCCTCTGATTGGCGCACAGTGTCTTTTTCTCGTTCCTTCAACTGCCTCGTGTTGTGGGGTCAGCCCCATATGGCGCTTTAGTGATGCTGACCTCACGCCATGTGACGTCCAACTTCCCGTGTACATCTGGGAGATCTCTGGCAACATTCCTTCATTCATTTCCACTGAGTTGTTAATATGTTGTGTTACTTTATCTAGCTCGTTCTTTAGAGTTGCAGAGCGGAGTAGTTTGCCGTACACTATTGGATTTCTGAGACGTGCCACAACAGCGGGTCAATTCCGCTGCTATTTTTGACGAATCCGGTCTGTCACTCTCAGGCCCGTCGTTTTCCAAGGCTATGCAGGTCCACCGCCCCGCGGATCTCTCACCGACCTGCCCGCAGACCGAGTTCATTATGCGTGTGTGCCGTAAACAGGTGGATTTTTGTGATTTATCTACGGACCCAGAGCAGCGGTGCATGCTCGACGATACTAGGAATAGAATTTTGGGCTTCGCGGACGATTTCTACGCCATGGAATCACATGTTTCTTGGAAAAAAGATCGCACAAAGTGGTAAAATCATGGACTGCCGAAAGGTAACATCCGGACGTAGGGATCTAATGCAGAATCGTGGGAGCTCCTCAGAGAGTCGTGATGGTTCGATACGCTAGGAGGAGGCCGTTCTTGATCCTTTGTCGCCGGCCGCGGTGGTCTCGCGGTTCTAGGCGCGCAGTCCGGAACCGTGCGACTGCTACGGTCGCAGGTTCGAATCCTGCCTCGGGCATGGATGTGTGTGATGTCCTTAGGTTAGTTAGGTTTAAGTAGTTCTAAGTTCTAGGGGACTGATGACCACAGCAGTCGAGTCCCATAGTGCTCAGAGCCATTTGAACCATTTTTTTTATCCTTTGTCAAGTTCAGTAAGTCGTGATACTTCGTAAAATAATGGACGTAACACAGTCACAGGTAGCAGAATGACGAACATAATATAAACAGTTATTAATAGCATTGATCATAGTGTTGGTTTACACGAGTATAATTCATCCCGCCCTTTTCCGTTTCATCCAGAGGCCTGCACCTTCCTGAGTTCTTTTCTGAAACATGCTGTCAAATCTTTATTAGTCATATTTTTTACATTCTTGTTCGTGTAATGTTCATGGGTCTGTTTTCACAAACAAGATCTGTCGCGGTGCATTTGTTGCCTACAAATTTTTCTGTATGTCTTTGGTCCATTCCTATACCATATCTCAGGAAAGCTCACAGACTTTCTGAAGGTGGCCCGTAGCAGAAATCCCTCCCATTTGTACCGAAATGCCGATCTGGAGAGCCGGAATCGCCGTTCCGTGAACTACAGATATCGACTCTGAAGGTCGTGTCTCCGCTAACGCACAGGCGGGGCCTGCGGGTTTGCCAGAATGCGTCGGAAATACCCGTGGCCCTTCTCTAAAATCCATCCAAGCGTTGCCAGCTTGTAGTAAGATGGAGTGATGAAGATGGATAATATCAGTACCTGTCTCAGCCAATAGTTCTGTTCTTAATATCTCTAAAGCCATGAGTTCCATCCTTGTTCCTTAAGACCCGCAATCAGTGTTTCTTTTCTGTTGACGTTTGGCCCTCGTCTTACAGTCATGCATCCCAACAACGTAATTTCATTAGCAACACATTATCTTACTACACATTTCTTTGTTGACATTAGATCATGGGAGAAAGGATGGGGAAGGAAATCGGTGGTAGCCTATTCAGAGGATGTACATTTAGAAATTCGCTTGGAGTGATACAGGTAAACTCTGGAAAGCTAACTCTATACGAAAAGACAGTAATTCGAACTCAGACTCAGTTTTTGTTGAATGTCAGTCATACTTTGGTACGATCAAGAATGTTGCGGCTAGCTTTTTTTTTTTTTTCATCAGTCTACTGACTGGTTTGATGCGGCCCGCCACGAATTCCTTTCCTGTGCTAACCTCTTCATCTCAGAGTAGCACTTGCAACCTACGTCCTCAATTATGGACGTCATTCCCTCATGTCTTAGCATATGTCCTGTCATCCTGTCACTTCTCCTTATCAGTGTTTTCCACATATTCCTTTCCTCTCCGATTCTGCGTAGAACCTCCTCATTCCTTACCTTATCAGTCCACCTAATTTTCAACATCCGTCTATAGCACCACATCTCAAATGCTTCGAGTCTCTTCTATTCCGGTTTTCCCACAGTCCATGTTTCACTACCATACAATGCTGTACTCCAGGCGTACATCCTCAGAAATTTTTTCCTCAAATGAAGGCCGGTATTTGATATCAGTAGACTTCTCTTGGCCAGAAATGCCTTTTTTTCCATAGCGAGTCTGCTTTTGATGTCCTCCTTGCTCCTTCCGTCATTGGTTATTTTACTGCCTAGGTAGCAGAATTCCTTAACTTCATTGACTTCGTGACCATCAATCCTGATGTTAAGTTTCTCGCTGTTCTCATTTCTACTACTTCTCATTACCTTCGTCTTTCTCCGATTTACTCTCAAACCATACTGTGTACTCATTAGACAGTTCATTCCGTTCAGCAGATCATTTAATTCTTCTTCACTTTCACTCAGGATAGCAATGTCATCAGCGAATCGTATCATTGATATCCTTTCGCCTTGTATTTTAATTCCACTCCTGAACCTTTCTTTTATGTCCATCATTGCTTCCTCAATGTACAGATTGAAGAGTAGGGGCGAAAGGCTACACGCTACAGCCTTGTCTTACACCCTTCTTAATACGAGCACTTCGTTCTTGATCGTCCACTCTTATTATTCCCTTTTGGTTGTTGTACATATTGTATATGACCCGTCTCTCCCTATAGCTTACACCTACTTTTTTCAGAATCTCGAACAGCTTGCACCATTTTATATTGTCGAACGCTTTTTCCAGGTCGACAAATCCTATGAAAGTGTCTCGATTTTTCTTTAGCCTTGCTTCCATTATTAGCCGTAACGTCAGAATTGCCTCTCTCGTCCCTTTACTTTTCCTAAAGCCAAACTGATCGTCACCTAGCGCATTCTCAATTTTCTTTCCCATTCTTCTGTATATTATTCTTGTAAGCAGCTTCGATGCATGAGCTGTTAAGCTGATTGTGCGATAATTCTCGCACTTGTCAGCTCTTGCCGTCTTCGGAATTGTGTGGATGATGCTTTTCCGAAAGTCAGATGGCATGTCGCCAGACTCATATATTCTACACACCAACGTGAATAGTCGTTTTGTTGCCACTTTCCCCAATGATTTTAGAAATTCTGATGGAATGTTATCTATCCCTTCTGCCTTATTTGACCGTAAGTCCTCCAAAGCTCTTTTAAATTCCGATTCTAATACTGGATCCCCTATCTCTTCTAAATCGACTCTTGTTTCTTCTTCTATCACATCAGACAAATCTTCACCCTCATAGAGGCTTTTAATGTATTCTTTCCACCTATCTGCTCTCTCCTCTGCATTTAACAGTGGAATTCACGTTGCACTCTTAATGTTACCACCGTTGCTTTTAATGTCACCAAAGGTTGTTTTGACTGTATGCTGAGTCTGTCCTTCCGACAATCATATCTTTTTCGATGTCTTCACATTTTTCCTGCAGCCATTTCGTCTTAGCTTCCCTGCACTTCCTATTTATTTCATTCCTCAGCGACTTGTATTTCTGTATTCCTGATTTTCCCGGAACATGTTTTTTTACTTCCTCCTTTCGTCAATCAACTGAAGTATTTCTTCTGTTACCCATGGTTTCTTCGCAGCTACTTTCTTTGTACCTATGTTTTCCTTCCCAACTTCTGTGATGGCCCTTTTTAGAGATGTCAATTCCTCTTCAACTGTACTGCCTACTGCGCTATTCCTCATTGCTGTATCTATAGCGTTAGAGAACTTCAAACGTATCTCGTCATTCCTTAGTAGCTATTAGTAGCTGAAACTTGTTACAGAACTCAATTAGTCTTTCTCCTCTTTCATTCCTTGTCCCAAGCCCATATTCTCCTGTAACCTTTTATTCTACTCCTTCCCCTACAACTGCATTCCAGTCGCCCATGACTATTAGATTTTCGTCCCCCTTTACATACTGCATTACCCTTTCAATATCCTCATACACTTTCTCTATCTGTTCATCTTCAGCTTGCGACGTCGGCATGTATACCTGAACTATCGTTGTCGGTGTTGGTCTGCTGTCGATTCTGATTAGAACAACCCGGTCACTGAACTGTTCACAGTAACACACCCTCTGCCCTACCTTCCTATTCATAACGAATCCTACACCTGTTATACCATTTTCTGCTGCTGTTGATATTACCCGATACTCATCTGACCAGAAATCCTTGTCTTCCTTCCACTTCACTTCACTGACCCCTACTATATCTAGATTGAGCCTTTGCATTTCCCTTTTCAGATTTTCTAGTTTCCCTACCACGTTCAAGCTTCTGACATTCCACGCCCCGACTCGTAGAACTTTATCCTTTGGTTGATTATTCAATCTTTTTCTCATGGTAACCTCCCCCTTGGCAGTCCCCTCCCGGAGATCCGAATGGGGGACTATTCCGGAATCTTTTGCCAATGGAGAGATCATCATGACACTTCTTCAATTACAGGCCACATGCCCTGTGGATACACGTTACGTGTCTTTAATGCAGTGGTTTCCATTGCCTTCTGCATCCTCATGTCGTTGATCATTGCTGATTCTTCCGCCTTTAGGGGCAATTTCCCACCCCTAGGACAAGAGAGTGCCCTGAACCTCTATCCGCTCCTCCGCCCTCTTTGACAAGGCCGTTGGCAGAATGAGGCTGACTTCTTATGCCGGAAGTCTTCGGCCGCCAATGCTGATTATTCATCGAAATTTAGGCAGTGACGGGAATCGAACCCGGGACCGAAGACGTTTTGATTATGAATCAAAGACGCTACCCCTAGACCAGTAAACTTTCTCTCGTGACTAGGATTTATCCCCCGCAACGTGGCCATATTGCATTATGTGTATATTCTTTACATGTATGTAGAAAAATTTGTACAGTGAATCAAGTAAAAAACAGTGGCAAAATAAGTAGTGCAATAGTGTTATGTTACTCACCTACTGCCAATGATGCAAACGAAGCCTTGGGACACTAAAATCGTAAGTCAACAGTTGCCATATAAAAAGATATATCACACTATTTTCACACCATAACAACGATGCAGAACTGTATGCAGCCCACCACATGCTGTGGTGTCAATCATAATGGACAAGACACAGCTCCATACTAACAGAAGATGTCACTGGACATCAATTTCTGGCCAACCACTGCGCCCACTCCCTCCAAATACCCCAACAGCCGCTCTAGCAGCTAAACAAAAAGGTCTACGTTAATTTAGTTTAAGACACTTTAATTTTAAGTACCAGTTTTGTGTACGCATAAACGCCTGAAGACGGGCAGAACATGCTCGAAACGCTTTGCAATATGCTTAATGAAACATAAAACAAAGAAAAGTGTTTGGAAATAGGAAATACAAGCAAATAATTATTCCACACAATAAGTATGGCCACAACTAATTCGGATTTATCCACCTTCATGAAAAAAGAGCATAGCCCTTCTTAAAACTTTTATTCATTATGGATCAGGAGCACTGCGACTGTGAGAAAAAAGGTTTCTTGAAATTACTGTAAGCAGTCGCCTTTCGTTTTTGTTCCTCAATTTCTTGTTACTCCATAACCGGTTTCGAATCACCTAGCGATTCATCATCAGATGGTACATATTTATTAATTGTGTGCAACAGTGTGGGAGTCGTGTAGCTGTGGCAAGAGGTATAAACGAAACATCTAAGAATTGGGTGTGGCGAGAATTATTCACATTATGAGGTGGATTTTGTTGCTTTACTTACAGTGATTAGTATCCGTTAGCTACATGTTGGTGAACACAGTATTCTGGAAAACATAATGAATGTTTTCCACTGGTCGCAGAAACCTATAGTCCTTCTTATTTCTAAGAATAAACCTACGATCGCTATGTGATTAGCAGCCAATTAGCATCACATCGGCTGTATCCAAAGCCCTGGAATATATTGCTCACGATCAGCTGACTGAATACTTAGACAAATTCGACATACATATGACAAATATCAGCCCGGTTTTCGTGAATACTATAGTTCATTACCTGAAACAAGCCGTAGACAACCGCAAGGTCACAAATTTGACACCACTAAACGTCAGTGAAGCAGTTCATATCGTCGACTTCGACATTACGCCCAGAAAGATGCGACAGCTAAAAATTTCTAATACTGCTCTTAAGTGTTTTGAAAACTGAAGATTCCTGGCAGATTAAATGTGCATGCCAGACTGATATTCGAACCCGGGTCCTTTGCCTTTTTTCGGGCAAGTTTTCAACTCTCTGTACTATCCAAACACACATAACGACCCGCCCGAACCTCTCTCCTACCTTCCAAACTTCCCGCGTACTTCAGGGAGAAAGCTGGAGGAAAGGACATTGATGAGAAACGGGCTAGCTACAGCCTAGAGAGTTGTTTGCAGAGTACTAGTCCTGCAAGGTACACAGGAGAACTTCAACGAGGTTTACAAGGTAGGATATGAGGTGTTGGCGAAAGTAAAACGAGGACGGCTCGTCAATCGCACTTGTACAGCTGAGTCGGTAGACCACTTGCCCGCGAAAGGCAAGACAAGGGTTCGAGTCTCGCTCCAGGGCACAGTTTTAATCTACCAGCAAGTTTTAGACGCGCAAGAACGACGGACTACAAATTGTCACGTGGCTGGCATCTGGACTGCAACGTAGCCCAATGGTGAACTTTAGTACCCTGGTAATCCGGAAGTAACTAGCGAGAGTGTTTATGCTGGGCATAGTGCGCCAGCACTTGTTACTTGTCAACGAGCCTCGTGAGAGGGCGACTTAAGCGGATGCTAAGCGAGATTTAACGTGACGAAGCATGACTGTCCGAAAACGCAATCGAGTGTTTGGCCCCGCTCCGCTTTCACTATCAATCGCTGAATAACGGTCGCAGACCTCGCTATCACCAGCCGTTTGGGAGTTAACTTTTTCTGTAGTGCAATGTTGTACAGCATTGGTAGCGAGCAGATAACATCCTCGGCATCCCGACAATAACAATAACCAAAACTTAAACAGAAGAACACGCGGATTGAAAGGTCATGAAGCAACTGAGGCTTTTTCATTTTCATTCTTTGTTTTTGGTTTCTGTGGCACGGCATGACTTCCTCTCTTGTGCCAACCTCTTCACCTCAGAGTAGGAATACACCCAACTTCCTCAGTTACTTGTTGGGTGCATTTCAACCGCCTCTCTCTTTTCCTCCTACGCCTCCGTCTTTGAGGACAGGGGGCATCTGTCTCGCCTATCCTCACAATAAACATAGCACAAATTGCCGAGCAAAGAACTGGCTGGGTACGACACGGTAGCTGCGCGATCAGCGCGCCGGACTGCTAAGTTAAGGCGCCAGGTTCGATTCCCGGCTGGGGCGGAGATTTTCTCCGCTCTAGATTTGTGTTGCATTGTCTTTACTTTTGTATCGCCATAATCGATATTACTGTTGAGATGGCTGAGTGGGCCTGGCCCTAAAGCCAATAAACTGAAAAAGAACCATGAATGCATAGCAGACAGCTTGAACAAAGAAGGCAATGTGTGGACATGACAGCGCGCTTGCGTACAATACATTCAGTTCACTAGCTTTTGCCCAAGAATTTGTGTTCCCTTGCACCTGTGCTACGCGAGAGTAAAGGCGCAGCGTGCTGGCATACCTTTATATCGTGAATTGCCCAGTGAGGTACACTAAAGCATTGAAAATCGTTACTGCCAATAACCGTGTTAAATATTTTAACTTCTGAAGCTCTTGTTTCGGATCTCATTGGAGAGCCACATTTTCTGTCGCATCATTCATCGTCGTGTGGTATTATCGTCTGTACGTGCTATGTAAACGTGTGCAGTTCATTAGTGTTTTGTGTTGCAGCATAGCCGCGAAACAGGGTTTAAAGGAAGCGAGCAACCGATTGTACTCAATGTGCGTCGAGTTTTACCGTTAACTTCATAGTTGTGGAATTTGTAGCTGTATTGTTTGCCTGCCGTTCATTATTTTTACCTTAGAGTGCAGATGACATAGACCGAGCATGACATCATTACATTCAAACCAACATCTCGAGCAGCTGACTGATGGTGGAATCCATTTACAGACTACTTCTGGAAAACTGTTCAATTTATCTTACTGAAACTGTGGAATTTTCAGTAAAGATTTCCTTAACATAATAATGAAATACTGTGCAGAGTTTGGTTCCACTGAAAACTGCATTAAAAGAAGCAATATTTCTTTCCTCAGATAAAGGTGTATGACACACAAAAATGGAAACACATTTTTCGGGATTAAATAAGTGAATTTACAGACTCAAGTTAAGGAGTGATATCTTTACCAAGCAGATGCAAATGGCCTGTTAGAGAAGACCAAAAAGCTTAGAGTGTGGGAAATAATTCGTGGAGTCGCAAATATTTGTAGAGCAGTGGGAGGGAGTACCATGAACGACATACTAGAAATCCTGAGCGGTAGGGGCTGAATGTGGCAGTGGGGTGTGTTTGAAGATCACTTCTGCACGTTTTCCTTCAATAGCTCGATAATTACGGTCTCTGGCGAAAATTCATCCCAGTACAAAATTTAACAAAATTAAATTTCGTACAAAAACACTTCGTACATTCTTGTTTGTGAAGGCCAGCTATTATGTTGAGGGCTGCATAAAACAACAGCGGCAGGGGCAGCTGAATCACCCTGTAGAGATGGTTCATCCATTCCGAGAATCGAGAAGTTCGACGATTTTTGCCTGTTATCGACATCGATGCTGACAAGATATCAAAATATGTGACATAAATAGTCGTATCTTTTGATTGCATTGATGTAGAAGCTTACCTTTTTTACACCGTAAGAAAACGTAGACTTTAGCATGTGACATAAATTTCAACTCGACATGTCTACCCTGTCCTGAGAAAAAGGTGTCTTAAACAGACGCAATCGTATACCGTGCCAAAAACAGCATTTTTTCGTTGATATAATTTCAGATTAACAGTTTTCCGATTTTTTTTCCTTTACTTTTTCTCTAAGACCTTGTTTCCTGTCAAATTTCGTGATTCTATGTAAATGGGAAGGACCCTATAGGTTTTGATGAGT
Organism: Schistocerca nitens; assembly: GCF_023898315.1. Taxonomy (NCBI): domain Eukaryota; kingdom Metazoa; phylum Arthropoda; class Insecta; order Orthoptera; family Acrididae; genus Schistocerca; species Schistocerca nitens. The sequence continues at coordinate 967,845,562 of NC_064615.1, forward strand.
GAGTTCGCGAGAATCAGTATATTACTGACAGAAGTGGCCGAATCTTTTGATTGCATTGACTTGGAAGCTTCAAGTTTTTACATCACGAAGGGACCTTAGGTCCTAGTACATTATAAGATTACTGCCTGTAATTACGTGAAATTTGCTTTATACACTCCTGGAAATGGTAAAAAGAACACATTGACACCGGTGTGTCAGACCCACCATACTTGCTCCGGACACTGCGAGAGGGCTGTACAAGCAATGATCACACGCACGGCACAGCGGACACACCAGGAACCGCGGTGTTGGCCGTCGAATGGCGCTAGCTGCGCAGCATTTGTGCACCGCCGCCGTCAGTGTCAGCCAGTTTGCCGTGGCATACGGAGCTCCATCGCAGTCTTTAACACTGGTAGCATGCCGCGACAGCGTGGACGTGAACCGTATGTGCAGTTGACGGACTTTGAGCGAGGGCGTATAGTGGGCATGCGGGAGGCCGGGTGGACGTACCGCCGAATTGCTCAACACGTGGGGCGTGAGGTCTCCACAGTACATCGATGTTGTCGCCAGTGGTCGGCGGAAGGTGCACGTGCCCGTCGACCTGGGACCGGACCGCAGCGACGCACGGATGCACGCCAAGACCGTAGGATCCTACGCAGTGCCGTAGGGGACCGCACCGCCACTTCCCACCAAATTAGGGACACTGTTGCTCCTGGGGTATCGGCGAGGACCATTCGCAACCGTCTCCATGAAGCTGGGCTACGGTCCCGCACACCGTTAGGCCGTCGTCCGCTCACGCCCCAACATCGTGCAGCCCGCCTCCAGTGGTGTCGCGACAGGCGTGAATGGAGGGACGAATGGAGACGTGTCGTCTTCAGCGATGAGAGTCGCTTCTGCCTTGGTGCCAATGATGGTCGTATGCGTGTTTGGCGCCGTGCAGGTGAGCGCCACAATCAGGACTGCATACGACCGAGGCACACAGGGCCAACACCCGGCATCATGGTGTGGGGAGCGATCTCCTACACTGGCCGTACACCACTGGTGATCGTCGAGGGGACACTGAATAGTGCACGGTACATCCAAACCGTCATCGAACCCATCGTTCTACCATTCCTAGACCGGCAAGGGAACTTGCTGTTCCAACAGGACAATGCACGTCCGCATGTATCCTGTGCCACCCAACGTGCTCTAGAAGGTGTAAGTCAATACCCTGGCCAGCAAGATCTCCGGATCTGTCCCCCATTGAGCATGTTTGGGACTGGATGAAGCGTCGTCTCACGCGGTCTGCACGTCCAGCACGAACGCTGGTCCAACTGAGGCGCCAGGTGGAAATGGCATGGCAAGCCGTTCCACAGGACTACATCCAGCATCTCTACGATCGTCTCCATGGGAGAATAGCAGCCTGCATTGCTGCGAAAGGTGGATATACACTGTACTAGTGCCGACATTGTGCATGCTCTGTTGCCTGTGTCTATGTGCCTGTGGTTCTGTCAGTGTGAGCATGTGATGTATCTGACCCCAGGAATGTGTCAATAAAGTTTCCCCTTCCTGGGACAATGAATTCACGGTGTTTTTATTTCAATTTCCAGGAGTGTATTCTGCATCTGAAAGTTAAGAGCATAAATTGCCATGTAAAATATATTCCGAAAACTTTGTCTATGCTGGTAACGTTATAAAAAAACAGGGACTTGATACTCTTTTTTAATCTCAATTACTTTCGTAAATATTAAGAATGATATTAATACTGTTAACCTTCATTTATTTTTGAAGCTACAGAACAGCTACGGCCCACTGTTAGATTGCATACAATTCGTTAATCTTTTTATAGACTGTCGAAAGAAATGAAGTTGCACTCAGAAAAATTATCGGACTTTGAGAAAAACAAACGACTGCAGGTAATAATGAATGTAATATGCTAACAGTAATTAGACACGAAAGGCTTCCGTATTAATTTATTCACTGCTGGTGAATGAAATCTATTTTTTTCTTTTTGTCTAGAATGAAGGAGGATCTTCAAATAACGTAGCCGCAATAGGCAATTAATTTTTTATGCTTTAATCAACATTCAGTCTATACACGTAAATCAGACTTACTTTTATTTGTACAGCTCAACAACAAAGACCTAATTCCGTCCAAGTTCTAATGACAAAAAAGCAAAAACAAAAGGTGACAAGAGAGATTTCATATTCGTACATGTCCTTTTATAATATTCTAGCACTGTTATCTTTGCGTAATTTTTATGTCAGTAACTTACTGGATACAAGCTTCATGCATCGCTGCATTACTTAGATGTTGGTACCAATAAAATTAAATAGTTTCACTTAAGCGTACTAAGTTCTCATTTAGTAATTATTTCTCTTTATATAGGGGAGAAGTTCGTTAAATCTGGCTGTGACACCACAATATGACGTAAATTTCAACTCGATACATCCACCTGTTCCTGAGAATTGGGAGTATCAACGGACGTACAGACGGACAGTCGGATGACAAATGACACAAAAAATATTTTTTTCGAGTAATGTTATAACGAATAAACAATTTTCGTATTTTGTCCCTAACTTGTACTGTGAAATCTTACCTATTGCCAGATTTCATGATTTTATGTCTACGGGAAGTACCCTAAAGGTTTTGATGAGTGATTTTGCGAGTATCGAAATATATGACATAAATGGCCGTATCTTTCGACTGCACTGATTTAGAAGCTTCAATGTTTTACACCGCCAAGGGACCGTACATCTTCAGTATGTAACGTAAGTTTCAATTTGATACCCCTAGCCGTACCTGATAAAGGTTTTTTAACAGTCCGACAGACAGAAAGACTACCTAGTGATCCTATGAATTTCGTTTTTACCGATTGAGGTTACCATTTGAAAATAAAAAGTTGCGTTCACCATGAGGGTTGAGGAGTCAGGGTGTGGCCTGTTTTAACAGAGACGGAAAATATTAACCTTCATCTCAAAATGGTTCAAATGGCTCTGAGCACTATGGGACTTAACATCTGAGGTCATCAGTCCCCTAGAACTTAGAACTACTTAAACCTAACTAACCTAAGGACAACACACACATCTATGCCCGAGGCACGATTCGAACCTGCGACCGTAGCAGCAGCGCCGTTCCGGACTGAAGCGCCTAGAACAGCTCCACCGCCGCGGCCGGCTAACCTTCATCTCGAACACTTTTTTCATGCGATGTGTATTTTTCGAGATATTTAGGTGTTCCGTGTTAAAACTAACACCCTGTGTACATGGATTCTGAGATTATGTTTTTAGGGTGTTGGAATACGTTAATGTTCTACCTGTGCCCTAATCCTCAGCTGGAGCAGATCCGACTGGCAGAGAGGGCAAATTTATGTAGTTGCAGTTCGAATGCATCAGCCGTTAAGGCGACGTGCGCGTTGCGACACTGCAGCATAACAGTACTGTGGTAACCGTAAGCGATTGTACTCCACTGGTCGTGATTTACGTTCTGCGTGAAGGGGACTCCAATGACGCGGAGGAATACACAGCGCTTCTCTGCCTCTTGATGACTGGGTGTTGTGTGATGTCCTTAGGTTAATTAGGTTTAAGTAGTTCTAAGTTCTAGGGGACTGATGACCATAGATGTTAAGTACCATAGTGCTCAGAGCCATTTGAGCCATTTGAATACACAGCGCAATGTTTACTTCCGTGTTAAAATTACAATCAACAGAGCATTGTACGGCTCCTTCCAAACAATGCTTAAAGCGAAGTGATCTGTTAGCTTTTTTTATATGTACTTTCCATCCCCTACTTCTAAACGTAGACTGACCCTTTTTATAGTCAGGGACCTTCAGCCATATACCTAACGAACTGGTAGTGGGGCTAAGCGAGTCCCAAATGTGAATATTTTTTGAGAGCGCTTACCAGTTTCATCATTTACCATGCAACCGATGGGAAACAACCCGAAAACCTTGGTCGGAACATGCAGGGGGGAGGTTGGGACGTTGTATACACCAAATGCACTTGGCGTTAAGTATATAAATGTGGCAGGAAAAGAGCCGCCTACACGACAGAGGTATATGCTGCTACAAGGTGGGATGCTTTCATGCAGCAACTATACAAAAAAATGGTTCAAATGGCTCTGAGCACTATGGGATTTAACATCTGAGGTCATCAGTCCCCTAGAACTTAGAACTACTTAAACCTAACTAACCTGAGGACATCACACACATCCAAGCCCGAGGCAGGATTCGAACCTGCGGCCGTAGCGGTTGCGCGGTACCAGACTGAAGCGCCTAGAACCGCTCGGCCACCCCGGCCGACAGCAACTATACAGATTCGTCACAGGGGCAAATACCGTTGGGCAACAGCTAAGGCAAAAATAGATGGCAAAACAGATTATAAACAATTTATTAGATTGGTGCATAAGTTCGTAGCGTTTCTCCATAAGTTTAATAAAAAAAAGAGACACTCATAACAGAGAATTAATTCATCAATAATACATTTTTCTTCACTATTTACGACAGTCTGCCACGATTGCAGAAACCACATGGCTTTTTCGCGATGAACTCGTCGAGACATGTTCGGAGCGCATTTTCATCCGGAAGGGAAGTTCCGTGTCTACGGTCGTAGGTTCGAATCCTGCCTCGGGCATGGATGTGTGTGATATCGTTAAGTTAGTTAGGTTTAAGGTGTTCTAAGTTCTAGGGGACTGATGACCTCAGATGTTAAGTCCCATAGTGCTCAGAGCCATTTGAACCATTTTGAAGTTCCGTGAAGAATGTTCTATAAAGAGCAGAAAAGGTGAAAATCTGAGGGCGCAAAATCAGGTGCATAAGGTGGGTACGGAACGAATACCCAACCCAAACCGTGGAAAGGGTTTTTTATCAGTCTAGCAGAATGCGGGCTGGCATCAACGTGGAGTAGCATCACGTCACGCAGTTTTCCTGCTCGTTGTTCTTGGATTGCGTCTGCAAGACATCTCAGCTGTTGACAATAAATGTCAGCAGTGAAGGCTACACCTCGGGCAAGCAGTTCGTAGTACACCACACCGTCGCTGTTTCACCAGACGCATAACATTATCTTATGCGGATGTGCGCAGGTCTATGTACCAGCAGTTGTTGTTTTGTTTGGGCTCAACCGTTCCTTCCTTTTCCTTATGTTAGCATAAAAATACCGTTTCTCGTCACCAGTAACGGAACAGGATATGAAAGGTCGATGTTGTTCACGAGCCAGTTGATGACGAATAAGCGGAGATGCACATATGGCCGTCCGCTTATATTTCTGATTTTGGCTTAGAGCGAGCGGTACCCATACACTCGATTTGAACCTTCCACACTAGATGCAAACATAACACGATGGGGGAATGATCACAGTTCATTACATTTTCAAGTGCTCGAGTACACTGATGTGGATCTTAGTGGATTACTGCGTTTAAACGATCTTCATCAAACCCCGAAGATCTTGAACGTGGAGAGTCACTAATGACCGGCTGCTGTGACAGAGCGGTTCTAGGCGCTTCAGTCTGGAACCGCGCGACCGCTACGGTCGCAGGTTCGAATCCTGCCTCGGGCATGGATGTCCTTAGGATAGTTAGGTTTAAGTAGTTCTAGGGGACTGATGACCTCAGACGTTAAGTCCCGTAGTGCTCAGAGCCATTTGAACCAGTCACTAATGTCAAAACTATTCTCGTTAAAACGAGAAATCCATTTTCTTGCAGTGCTCAGTCCAACGGCACTATCCACATACACGGCGGAAATGTTTCTGGCTGCATCCTCTGCTGTCACTCCTCTATTGAACTCAAACAGAAGAATATGTCGGAAATGTTCCCATTTCTCGACTTCGCAGTCTATTTTATAGCGTCAACATCTCCATTATCTCCATACAACAAAATGTCAATATGTAAAGTCATATAGCAACAGTGAACTATAAATAAACAATTACAATCGATAAATAAGCTCTAGGAACCGGAATAACAACATGTAAAACAAAAACGCTACGTACTTATGCACCAGTCTAATACAATGATTACTTATAGAAGTTTTATAATAATTAGCTGCAGTATGAAGGTCGTGTGTGGAATACAGTTCATTGTTCAGTTGTACTGTTATAAGAACTCGTATTGGCCTAAATTCAGTGAACAATTGCCTATGTCATGTGTGCAATATCCCATTTGGATCTCCTTGGCACTACTGTAGATGAGTTCTGAAATGAAATGAGCGTTTGGCGTCATTGGCCGTGAGGCCCCTTACGGGGCATGTCCGGCCACCTTGGTGCAGGTCTTATTACATTCGACGCACATTTTAAAGACAGTACCCATATTCAGCGTGGTCGGAAACATACTGAAAAGCTTTAAAGGGTGTTGCAGGGTAGGTTGTACTGAGAAATGCATGGCTGTTAAGAAAAAAATTCAGCACGTTGTGCCGTTTCGGAGTTAATTAGCACTGAAGTTAGCCAATCAGGCCGTTCCGTGCGCACATTCAAGCGTCCCGCCAGAGATGGTGTCGCCGAATGTGTTCTTTGCTTGGTTTCCTAAAACCGAACAAGAGAGCGATACAAAAATTGGACACGGGACGGTAGTAAGGATCAACCCGAGCCAAAGGCTGAGCTGTCTCTACCCTGCGGCAGGCCGCTGTGGCCGATTGGTTCTAGGCGGTTCAGTCCAGAACCGCGCTGCTGCTACGGTCGCAGGTTCGAATCCTGCCTCGGGCATGGATGTGTGTGATGTCCTTAGGTTAGTTAGGTTTAAGTAGTTTAGGGGACTGATGACCTCAGATGTTAAGTCCCATACTGCTCAGAGCCATTTGAACCATTTGCATTTGATTCAGAGTAACAGCCTGCGGTAGACACTGCGTTTGTCAGCGGAAGACTTGGCCACAGCTCCCAGAACAAACGGCCTGATTTTGATTTATGGCTGTGTCTGAAGCGTCATTCATAAAATTTACATTCCCAACTTACAGCTTCCAGAGCGCGAAGTAGCAAAGTTGCTTTTCTTTGTCGTATATTCTATTCGAGTTATAGGGACAGCTAGAAATTTGATGAAGCAATCAGAAATGGAAAGTTTTTAATTGATTGTAGTAGCCATCTGCAGTCGCTCTATTGAGACTGCGGGACTGTGAGCTTCAGTAACTGGCATTTTGAAGCGCCCCAGAACCGCTCGGCCACACGGCCTGCTACTCTGAATCACGCTCATATTTCACTTACTTTGATATCACATTTACAAAGTCGTCTTTAATTTAATACAGAATCATACTCTTCACATTCGCGACCTTTTTCCTCTCATACAACAATTTCCAAATTTCTCGGTTAATTTTCGTACAATAAAGTAACATTAAAAGTAAATTCTAGAAAATTACGAGCTGTTTAAGGACACTTTAGAGTTTCTTGCCCACGTGTACAGGCCCGCATCTCGTGGTCGTGCGGTAGCGTTCTCGCTTCCCACGCCCGGGTTCCCGGGTTCGATTCCCGGCGGGGTCAGGGATTTTCTCTGCCTCGTGATGGCTGGGTGTTGTGTGCTGTCCTTAGGTTAGTTAGGTTTAAGTAGTTCTAAGGTCTAGGGGACTTATGACCACAGCAGTTGAGTCCCATAGTGCTCAGAGCCATTTGAACCATTTGAACCCACGTGTACAGGCTTGTCTTTTGGGGCAGACTCGGCAAACCACAGAATTTTGAGCAAGTCAAGACAGAAAGATAAAGATGCCCCCGTTCCTTCGCCTCTCTCGCTGAGAAGAAATAATTGCAGGAAAACTAATTTGTCGGAAATATGCGTTAAAGGGCGGCAGAGGCCATGGGTTGGCGCCCTCACCCTCCTAGTGCCGCAGCTAACGCGAGGTTGCACCTTACCTGCAGTCTTTACTTTTCATATCAAACAATATCGCAGAAAGTTGTCATATGACCAAAACTTAAGGGATCAAGTGGGAATCTGTGAAGGTGGAAAAGGGGGAGAGGTACTAACATTAGTTGAATTAGAAGTGCCTTTAAAAACAATGATAAACAGAAAAACCGGTGGTATACACTAGTGTGTTAAACGTACGGACGAAAGAAGCTTTCGCACGATGTGTTACTGTCAAGTAACATACCTCGACGAAACTTAGGCCACAAAATGGTTCAAATGGCTCTGAGCACTATGGGACTTGGTTCAAATGGCTCTGAGCACTATGGGACATAACATCTGAGGTCATCAGTCCCCTAGAACTTCGAACTACTTAAACCTAATCAACCTAAGTACATCACACAAATCCATGCCCGAGGCAGGATTCGAACCTACGACAGTAGCGGTCGCGCGGTTCCAGACTGAAGCGCTTAGAACCGCTCGGTCACACCGGCCGGCTTGGGCCAAACGTAGAAAGAACTGCTATAGTATAGTATAGAACACAAAGTTACTGAAAGAAATGCGCAACGAGACAAACGAAGTGTCGTACGTACCCTCATATGACGAGAAGTGGGGATTCGTAATGCACCCAGGAACTGTGTCGAAAATGATCGTTTTGGTGGTCCGGGTGCTATGGTGTGGCGCACTGGCCACCAAATCTCTAAATACAATACGCTCTGCGGTCAGCGTTAGAGGTGTGCTGACCTCCAAATCCAAATCTTTAAGTAGTGTACGCTCACCAGTCAACGTTATTGTAACACTTTACTAAGTTATTCCTTCCCCATGTGCGACTTTTCAAGGGTACATTTAGCCCTGACCCGATTTTTATGGACGAAAATGGGCGATCGCATCGAAGAGCACAAGCGGAGGTGGTCTTGGTACGTAAGGATATTAAGCAAATGGAGTGTCCTGCCTGTTACCTCGGCTTAAATCCCACTGAGCAGGTGCGGGATGCACTCGGGAGACATACTGCAACATTTCCACATGCACCAAAGACCATCCGGCAGTTGTCATTTGCGTTGGTGGAAGAGTGGGACGTCCTATCAGAAGAACTTCTTACCAACCTTGCAGCTAGCGTAGGAGCATGTTGCAGAGCTCCGATTGCCATCCGTGGCCATCACACACCCTATGTTCCAACTTTTATACTGTCAAGGAGACTACCATGATTCACAATGACTTCAATGTTTTTGAATAAAAGTGTCATTTCTGTTCTTCTCAATGCCTATTTCTTTCAGTTTTATTCTTCGCTATAACGTAGCACTATTTCCTATGTATGGTACAAGTTTCATCAAGCTATGTTACTTGGCAGTAATACGCAAAAGATACTTTCGTCCTTAAGTTTTGCACACCAGTGTAGATAGCATTAACTTCGAGTTATCAAAACATGACAGAATTCTCCTTAAATCAAGATTTGTGCATTTCCCACGTCTGTGCTGGGAGAAAGCGAGAATACTTGAAAGGTGATCCACAGACATTATGTACTCAGTTCTTAAGAACGGAGATCGAAAAGACTGTTATAAAAGTTTTAACAGTTGGGTTTATGGGACAAACAACAGTGAATAATATGTTAACTTTAAAGATATTGGAAAACATGTGAAGGGAATTTAATAATGAAGCATGCACATTTTTTATTGAGTATATCAATGGTTTGACATATTAAGCAGGACTAAAGTCTAGACGACATTACACGAAAATGGAATTCCATGACACCTGATATGGGCCATAACTATATTATACAATGAAACTTAATTTATAATAAAATAGGGAACAAAATAAATGAGACTGGAATTATGACTAAGAAGTATCAAAAGAAGTTTGTAAACTTTCCCCAATTTAATTCAGCTGATATAGTATGACATGATTAAAAAGTGGAATGAGTAAACGAAACACAATAAAGGAATACAACTATACAACAAGAATTATATAAAAACATTGATGTATACTGGTGCCCAGAGGATAATAGCCACTTCAAGAATTGTAAAGAAATAATCTTAAATCAAACCAAATTGACCAAAATTATAATAAAGAATATCTCTAGAAAAACAAAAGTAATGGCATTCTTAGGAAAACAGAAGGTGCGATCAAAAATGGCGATATAAAACAAAATAATCAGGCTAGTAAGTGATTTTAACTACTTGGGCTGCAACATTTCTTTTGATTATGATAAACGTGCAAAGAATAAAACAGCAAAGTTCCATGACACCTGTGGAATAATAAAAAAACACGTTAAAAATAGACAATGAAAGGAGTACAACCGAAATTCTATAAAACACTAGCTGTTCCATTGCTGAGTGACAACAGAAACGAAATTTCTCAGATCAGTTAAAGGATATAAAGTAGAAGATAGATTAAGGAATGAACATATTAGAAATACGTGGAAACAGAAAGAGATGAGACAAAACATTATCTCGACCTCAACACTACAAATTCACAACAGCGCCAACTTTTTCAGAAAGAAAACAGCTACAGACATGATAATACAAAAGAAATCAAACCATCTGCATTCTCAAAAATCGACAGCCATCAGACATATGCTATACAGACTGTGCAGAATACCTCTACACAAAAAGAAGAATCAAGAAAAACTAAACATGATCATCAACACGGCATGAAACAATGATACAACAGCAACATAGTACACAAACTACATGACACCAACAAAAGGAAAATACAGGCAGATGACAACTAAATCAAAAACAATCCAGACATGTCAACACATAACAATAACTCACAATGCACACTCACATCGGAAAATGCATCCATGAGTACAAAATGACACACCATATCATACTACAACCAAAACAAATAATTTTATATCATTCAAGACAAACAGCACAATAGAAAAGGAACTGGAAGCGGTGACAGAAGGAAGATAAATACAGCAGTTCAGCAGTATATGAATTAACATGTAATAGCTGCAACTCTAAATATATTGGGATGATGTAAGAAATTTTAACGCCAGGTGCAAGGAACATATAAGGCCAATGAAGAGTGAACGTACCCACTGTACATATGTAGAACATCTAATAAAAGAATGTCACAATCACACTGGGATGAAAACAGAAATGGCAGTCTTGTGCAATAACAACAAAAGAAAGGGAATATTCACTCGACAGGAAGAATATTTCATGCAAACAGCTATAGATAAAAATGAAAATATTCTCAATGACTAAAAGAACAATAACTTAAGGAAAATATTCAAACTCATCTATCGTTTACCATTTAAAAAATAATTATATGCAAATGCACTCACAACACCCCATCTTCCACTCTTTCTCCATTCCTACTCCAGCACCTCACTTCAGTCCACTCTTTCCCCCTGCAAATTCTATGATGTCTCAGTAAGTCCTAAAGTATGTAAACAAGAACATGTGCAGTTTGCTACAGTACATGTTATTTGTATGGAAGTGTTCAGATTCGACATATCAGTTGGAAGACATCTGTGTTATGTGCATTTAGCACATATAGAACAACAAAAGGATGCACAAAGAGGACATAAAAATGAATATAAGTAAAAAAAACACAACCATGTAGTTTGAAACAGAAGTAACTATACTGAAATCAACACAGCTTGTGACATGCACACTACTCACCCCCTTCCCAAACTGATCCAATGCACAATGTGTTGGTGTGTGCAGTGTCGCTACAGAGCTGTGCATATGGAGGGTTTGGGCAGCAACGCAAGTCTATGTATAATGCTATTGAAGTAGCTATACATTGTACAATGTATACATTTTTTATCTAGTTACAACATGCACCATTACAATTTTGTAATACTACATGTATGTATCTTGTGTGTGTGTGTGAGTGCATTGTTTGTTTTATGATGATGATGATGAAAGAGGGAAGAGTGGGAAACCAGGTGCTGGCACATAGCCTACTTCTCGTGAATAGCCCCAATGCGACCGCCAGGCTTAATGTCTCCATCTGACAGTCAGATCACCATCAACAGTGTCCACAGTGTCTTTCATGAGACTCTGTGAAGAGTTGTGGTATTTAAACCAGGACATTGGTGCAAAGTCTGGTGGTCAGGAACTTTACACCACCACCCATCCTCCCTTGCCAGCTAGATACTGACAGTGAAAACTTTTTCCACCGCCAGGCTTCGAACTGGCTTACTACCATGTCGAGCACCAACTCACTAGCATGAGTTAGCTACCTCAGCCATGGAGGCGGGTTGCAACATGTACACTATGCAACAAATAATGAGGAAATATGGATTGAATACATTGAAGATGTATAAGCATTGCATACATTACTCTGAATCGTATCACATAGCACATGTCAACCAATAAAAGCATTTTGACAAAAATGATGAAGATCAAAAGTCAAAGAGTGAATAGATTTTTCAAAGAGTAAATATTTTTCCTTAATTCGCGCAAAGTTCTCCAAATCAGTAAGTACCTTGTGCTGTACACTTTCTAAAAGCAGCCTATATTCTTCCTCAGGGTTGGTGGTATCTCCATACCAAATTCCATGGAAATCGGTTCAGTGGATTGGTTGTGACAACGTAACACAGTTACTATCGCATTTTTAATACTAGTATGGATGAGACTTTGAATTACAACATATATTTTTCTGTAAACCGAATGGCTGCAATAAAGCCTATAAGGTGCTCCAAGCTATGCTCAAGTTACATGCAGAAACTTCAACAAAATTAGTTTAGTAGTTAATGGAGATTAGCGTGTTGAAACAGACAGACAGGCAGACAGGCAGACAGTCACGACATGATTTATTATTAAAGTTCGATCCACGAACGATGGCGGTTCGTGCGTCGAGGCACGGACGGGAACAGCATTGTTGACGATCCGAAGCGACAGTTGTGGTAGGCGAATGCACATGCTTTCCACTTGAAGGAAGCGTGTATCCTTCAAATTATGTGTCTGGCTTGCTTATGCAGAATTTATCACTTATCACCACCATCAGCAATGACAACTCGCCACAAATGGAATATACATTCACTGAACAACTCGCTACGATCACGTTTAATGCTCGCATTAGCTACAGCATTCAGGGCAGAGAGCTCACAACACTGCTGAACGCTCATTGGCTATCGGAGTATGCGTGACGTAGGTGTGCAGAACAAGCCTAAACTCGACCGCCATCGTTCGTGACTCCACCTATACTATCGATGATATAAAAAACGTCGACACATATAAGCAAAAATATCGATTCTGTTGTGTTTGGTAATGAATCCCTCTGGTGGTTGCGCGGAGTCTGACGAGATTCGGGTCACTCCTGGGCGTTTCTCTGTCGCAGCCGCCAGACAGGACAGGACGTCTGTCTGGCGCTCCACGTGGCCAACCAAACCAGGGGACCGCTATAGCTATGCGGCAGCGGCGGCGGCGGCGCACGCAGGTGGCCCAGGTGGGCGGCGAAACCCGACCTGCGTCCGGGACCGGCACGCCTGCGCGCCGCCGGGTTCGCAAATTCCCGGACAGCTTCGCAAATCCTCGGGGCGGCGCGCTGGACCGTGGCAGACGCGGTATTTGCTCGCCCGCCGCCGAACGGGACCCCGTACCGCAGGTTTCTACTGCTGGCCCGTCTCTGTAAGCGTGCAGTGGTGCTGCGCTTCTTATCAGACCAGCAAACCCCCCGATCCTTTAAGGGCAGTAGGACGTCAAACGGGCCGAAATGGAGCAGGAGAGGTACCACAGGACATTTTAATTTCCACTCTCTATACCTTTACAAATAAATTCATAGAACTTTGTCAGCATGGCAAGGAAGGATTCAGGATTCACACTCGTAGCAGTGGAAGTTCAAAAACATAGCAAAATAATGATTTTAACTTACCACTGGCTGCATTTGTTGCTACAGGTACACTTTTCTTCATAAGTAAGAGAAATTCTTCGACGAGTTTTGCACAGCATACAAATCATACTTGCAGGTGTATGAAACTCTAGAATTTATTTAATTTATGAAAAAAATGAATGAGATGTTCCATTTTAAACTTCATATTTAGAAACAACTCAAATTTTATAGTTAATTATCAAATTTTTTACCACAGTTTTTAATAGATTTGGAAAATTGTAGAGTTTTGCCTTAAGGAGTTTGTGTTTAATAAACAGTGCAAAATTCATCGAACAATCTCTCTTACTAATCAAGTAAAGTGTACCTATAACAACAAATGCAGCCAATAGAAAGTGAAAAAATGATGAAATTTCACAAGTTAAAAACTTTATTTTCTTATGTTTTTGAGCTTCCACTGCGACGAGTGTGAATCCTGAATTCTTCCTGGTCATGCTGACGCAGTTTTATGAATTTATTTGTGAAAGTATAGACAGTGGAAATTAAAATGTCCTGTGGCGCCTCTCCTGCTCCAAGTCAGCCCATTTGATGTCCTATCCCCTTAATCAGTCGAACGCCCATATACAAAGCAGCTTCAAACGTCTGATTACTTTACAAATGAGTTAATATCTTAAATATTTGACTTTAAGCGTGCAAGAGAGAAAAAGTGTAGTAAAGTTTTGAAATGAGGCTTAAAGTTTGTTGGAACCGCTAAGTGGTCTCTTTATGAAACACTGGATGGGTATAGTCTCGCTAATTTGCGCTCCATTTTAAGCAAAATTTACTTCTCCACTCGATCCAATGTTTAAGAAGTCATATCTCCTGAGCTATGTGTCGTACAATGATATAATTTTATAGATAAATTCAGTGATATATGTAGATACTCCATGCTAGGCGTGCTGTGAATAGAACATGTAGTAAAGGAGTAATAATTTAAAACGTCGTGCCTTAAGTTAAAGTTCCACTGCGTGAACACCAAAAATCCTGTAATCGAAAAACTTTTTTCCTTTCATCATTCTATGAGATTTCAGAGAGAAAATGTTTCCTAAAGGTTTAAAATCACGTGTAGGGTTTCCTGCAAGCTACTAAGTGTTCCCGGTCCCAAATACTGGATGAAGTTATCTGCCCGTCCTCAGTTACGCTGCCGTAAGACAAGCACATAGTTTTTAACTGTAATATTTGTCTTACAGTGTCAGACTTTCAACCTCTTAATGACAAGATTGTGTCAATATTTTCTAAATTGGTCCATAATTATGCGAAGTATTGAATATAAAATTTTTGTTGCCCTTGGAAGCCGATATATAGGCAACCAGGATACAAATGGTTCAAATGGCTCTGAGCACTATGGGACTTAACATCTATGGTCATCAGTCCCCAAGAGCTTAGAACTACTTAAACCTAACTAACCTAAGGGCATCGCACAGCACCCAGTCATCACGAGACAGAGAAAATCCCTGACGCCGCCGGGAATCGAACCCGGCAACCCGGGCGCGGGAAGCGAGAACGCTACCGCACGATACAGTTTCTTAAGAGGGCTATTTTTTTTTTCAATCTCCGATCACTCGCGAAATGGAAACCAAAGAGAAAATCAAAAATATTTTATTTCCGGTAGTTAGATGCACCTTCCTCTTACTTCTCTACACAGTCGCCACACCTAAGTAGACATTTGTCGTAGCATGGTGCCATCTTCCCAATACCCTCGCCATAGAAGGCAGCCTCCTGTGCTCTCTGCCAGTTCCCTGCACTGGTCTGTGTCTTGTTGTCTGTGCCAAAATATCCTCACCGCCAGCGGTTAATGTAGGACGACATATGGGGCAAGCGAAAGTAGGACAACTGGGAGCCACGTCCAGGCTGTATGGTGGGCGACCAGACACTTCTCATCGAAAACGCTGAATGAATGGCGCTGTTGCACATGTAGTGTGCGGCCGAGCAAGTTATGAAGAAAATGGTTCAAATGGTTCTAAGCACTATGGGACTTAACATCTGAGGTCATTAGTCCCCTAGAACATAGAACTACTTAAACCTAACTAACCTAAGGACATCACACACATCCATGCCCGAGGCAGGATTCGAACCTGGGACTGTAGCGGTCGCGCGATTCCAGACTGAAGCGCCTAGAACCGCTCAGCCACACCGACTGGCCCAAGTCAGGAAGAAGAAAACGCATGACAGTTACGTTATGTGGGTTGCATGAAATCAGGCGCAACCCCTCCAAAGGCACTTTGCGGGAGACACTATTGTCCTAAGCATCTTTATATATTCACTGTGCGCTCAGGATTGAAAATTGCGACGTGGTGCGATCGATGGGCATTTTACAGACACTGCGCAACACGTCTACAAAGAGCTTCATCGGATTTTCACTGTGGTTTTAATTTCGCGGCCGATATGAGGTTGGAAAAATAATGGCCGTCGCAATATAAACAGAAATTAGACCTGCATGTGTACATTGTGAGTCGCGGAGGAGCTGTCGCGGATATAGCATTTGGTTCCGAAGGAAGGTGGGCGGGGAAGGGAGTGGCGGGGGGTTGTTCACAGTTTGTTTCATTCTCTCTTCTATTCTCAACTTAGCTTCACTTTTTCTCCGTTTATAATGCGCCACGCACACCTACTGATTATAATAATAACGATACAATATTGGAAAATGCTTTATTCATCATTTTCATTCACGGATTAGGTTCGAGGAATCTGTTCCAGCCGTAGTTCGTTAAATACAAAATTTCCTGGGTAAACCTACGTCCAATACTCCTGCAGCGGAAGATATTTTATTTTGAACCATCCTGGCAGATTGAAACTGTGTCCCAGACAGGCACTCGATACCGGAACCTTAGCTATTCCGGAAAATACTCTTACTGAGTAGCTACTGAGGCACAATTAACGACAGGCCCTCACAGTTTTACTTCGTTAGCATTGTAGGGGAGAGGTATTCGCGGAAGTAGAGCAGTGGCTGGATAGATCAGACAGTAAGAGCTCCTCCCCCATTCCACAATATGAATGGCACTGGGTTTAAGCCCCAATCTAGCACACAGTTTCTGACAGGAAATTCAAAACAGAACATATTCTGCTGCAGAGTATAAGATTTATTCTGGAATGTAGGGAGATTTGGATTTGACGTCGCATTAATTGCGACGTCATTGCGGCTGGTCAAACTCGAATTGGACAAAGCAAATGAAGCATTCCGGCATTTGGACGACCAGTCTGGGATTTGAATAACGCTCCTTGCGAATGGGAATTCAGTGTCTTAAGGGGCTCTCACATGTTCAATAATCTTGTCAAATCGCCAATGTACTGACCTTCTGAGGGCGCATATTGATGTATTGGCAACACTAGAAATACCGAGGAGCAGTATTGATAGCGCTCAAAATATTCTCAGTGTTATCGATACATACTGAAAGTGAGAGGTTAGCTATTGACGGTTTGACATTATTCTCCATTCAAATGTTGACAGAGCTTCACGAACCAGCCACATGGCGATAGTGTTTGTTTTCAGTTTGCCTTCGTTCATGTCATACTCAGATTCAATTTCCCGAGTAGTCTTTCAACACAACAGAATTTTGATATACCTATGCAGGGGTAATCATTGTGCTCGTATGTACTACTTTAGGATGGTCAACGGAGGATTCTCTATGACGCTGCATCCTTTATTAATTTGATAATACAGTGCAGGTTGGTGAATTACATAGCAGTTCTGAAAAATGCTTCCACTTCGAAAAATGCATCAAATATTTGCGCCGATTAGTAAGAGGTGTGTGATATGCAGGTCAGTTTTTCCAAATTATCACAAAAGGTAAAAAAAAATATTTTTTGTTAGATGAACATATTCAGATATACTGTAATTGCTTCACAGGTTACCATACAACTTTATTAACTGTGTCTGCTGATATTACAAAAGAAAACCTGAAGCATTCAAATGAATTACCTTTCGCCAGAAATCTCGCATTTATTTTTACCTCTCGTCAGCAACGATTGATTCCTCATTAACGGACATTCTTTTCTATTTTATCACGTTCCGACGTTAATAATTCAGCGTACTATGCAGAACTGATTCAAAAGTAATTTATGAAATCTTTTAGGGACTTGATTCTTATTTCAGTCAGTAAATTAACATGCGACAAGTGGTTCCTCTTTTTCAACCATTTCCTGGTCAATTTCCTCTTTCTCTTTTCTTTCTGTTGTTAAAGCTAACATAATTGTGGCACACACTTGTTTTTTTTTTGGGGGGGGGGGAGGGGGTGTTTGACATCATAACCTCGTACAATCGCGCTGCCGACTGAAAATACTGACAATATTAGTGATTGTGTATGGGTTACTTCAATATGTAGAAGCCTTGACAAACCAGTTCCGTCAGTAAATATTGAGCCTGTGCGGAACTTTTCTACAATTCGCTACCATGCTCAGTGGTCCGGTCAAGCTAGCGTCTAGTCTTTCATGACTCAAGACGTCGGCGGGACGCGAAATGCCTTTTCCAGTATCTGTATACATGTACGCCCACTGTTCATACTTTGTCTTATTTTACGTTCTCGGCACTTCTGTCAATGTTAGTCTTTCAAATTACGAGTAACTCCGCCAATGCAAATGACGCAGTCGTGCACTAGGCCAGGTCTGTGTCTGCAAAGCTCACAAGAAGGCGCCGTTAGAGAAGAGGAGAAAGACCCTTTGGAAAGGGAAGGATTCCGCAGTTCGCTTTCCTGGAAATCGCATCTAAGGGATCCACACCGCCCCGCAAGAGCGGAGGCGTTTTACGACGGTGCTAACGCGGTAGCGGCGCGAGAGCGCAGCCAGCCTGCGCCATTAAACTGTGCCTCCTTTGAGCTCGAAATGGTGCGCCGCCAGCGCTTCTGGAGGAACAGGTTTCGCTGGCGGCGTCGGTGGATGCTCCAGGGCACAGACAGACAGACCAAACGCTCGTCTGCAAGTGTTGACTGGATCGACGGCATCTGTTGGAGAATTTGTCACTACTTTGCCCGGCACGTCCTTGGAGCATTTGTTTATTTACTTACAACATTCGTGTGTGAGGTGTAGCGTAATATTGTCTTGCATGACGATGAAGGGAGAGGGTGAAACCTAGAGTCAGCACGTAGCCTACTCCTCGCGAAAAGCACCATGGGGACTGACAAGTTTAACGTCCCCATCCCAAGGACGGATCACCATCTAGCGGTGTTACATGTCCACGAGACACTGCGGAGAGGTTTGGTATTTAAACCAGGACATTGGCGCAAAGGCTTGTGATCAGGAACTTTACCCCACCACTTGTCCTACCTTTGCCGACAAAATACACCACCAGGATTCGAACCGGCTTACTTCCGGGTCAAGCGCCATTGCACAAGCGTGCGTTAGCGACAGCGGTCACGGAGGTTGGTTTCCTTCAGAGCAGCTGAACACAAAGCGGCAAATACCGTAGTAGGGAAAGGGGTCTCGGCCCGCTTCAGTCCAGCGTACTATTCAAACAAAACTGTCGCACATCCAGACGAATTTTTCAAGGAGACATGTGACATCAGTTATTCGAACGAATATGTTCAGAAAAAAACATTCTGCCTTGAGCAAACACAATTGTCTCCGACACACGTATCAGCGACATTTCCCCAGCGTCTTTGGGATCATTTTCCACTACTGGCCATTAAAATTGCTACACCACGAAGATGACGTGCTACAGATGTGAAATTTAACCGACAGGAAGAAGATGCTGTGATAGGCAAATGATTAGCTTTTCAGAGCACTCACACAAGGTTGGCGCCGGTGGTGATCCCTACAACGTGCTGACATGAGGAAAATTTCCAACCGATTTCTCATACACAAACAGCAGTTGACCGGCGTTGCCTGGTGAAACGTTGTTGTGATGCCTCGTGTAAGGAGGGGAAATGCGTACCATCACGTTTCCGACTTTCATAAAGGTCGGATTGTAGCCTATCTCGATTGTGGTTTATCGCATCGCGACATTGCTTCTCGCGTTGGTCGAGATCCAATGACTGTTAGTAGAATATGGAATTCGCAATGACGGCACTTTGAACAGTGGACGTTACATTTCAGATGTGTTACGACCCGTGGCTTTAACCTTCATTCGATCCCTGCGAAACGCTACATTTCAGCAGGATAATGCACGACCGCATGTTGCAGGTCCTTTACGGTTCTGTTTACAGCATCATGATGGTTGCATCCGTGTTTGGCGACATCGCGGTGAACGCACATTGGAACCCTGTATTCTTCATCGCATACTGGCGTGTCACCAGGCGTGATGGTATGGGGTGGCATTGGTTACACGTCTCGGTCACCTCTTGTTCGCTTTGACGGCACTTTGAACAGTGGACGTTACATTTCAGATGTGTTACGACCAGTGGTTCTACCCTTCATTCGATCCCTGCGAAACCCTAAATTTCAGCAGAATAATGCACGACCGCATGTTGCAGGTCCTGAACGGCCCTTTCTGCATACAGAAAATGTTCGACTACTGCCCTGGCCAGCACATTCTCCAGATCTCTCACCAGCTGAAAACATCTCGTCAATGGTGGCCGAGCAACACTGGCCGTCACAATACGCCAGTCACTACTCTTGATGAACTGTGGTATCGTGTTGAAGCGGGCAGCTGTACCTGTACACGCCATCCAAGCTCTGTTTGACTCAATGCCCAGGCGTATCAAGGCTGTTATTACGGCCAGAGGTGGTTGTTCTGGGTACTGATTTCTCAGGATCTATGCACCCAAATTGCGTGAAAATGTAATCACATGTCAGTTCTAGTATAATATATTCGTCCAATAAATACCCGTTTATCATCTGCATTTCTTCTTTGTGTAGCGATTTTAATGGCCAGTATATTTTCATACCTAGCGACCAGCCCTAGTTTCGCACGGGTAGCACTAATAATAGGACCACTCGGCAATCGCAATTATGGTACGTATATTTCAGAACTAAAATGCTCATCCCTCAAAAGCAACTCTCATAAATTCTCGAGAAAATCAACTTTCAAATTTTCCGACCATTCTTAATACGCTACAGCCAGATCGGCTTTTCTCTGCAAGCGCCTATGATTCTGGCACAATTTGTCTCTCTACTGAGAGGGGGGACGGGGGAGGAGGAGGGGGAGAGGGGGAGGGGGGGGGGAAGGGTCTCAGACGGACCCTTTGCCGTGTTATTCACGTATGTGTCGATGTCACACTTCTCCGTGATCACGGCACAAGAGGACATGAAACGGGGGCTCTGTAAAAGTGTAACCACCCATGCCTGCTTCAGAACGCGTTCATATTTCGTCTAATGGTTTTGAACGGTTCCTAGCGCTTCCACCCTGTACATCAGAGGAAAAACTGCGGTCACACTACACTTCAAAGCGGTGCCGTCACGTCCAGCGTGGTTGCTGGCTCTAGATGTCCTTACAGGACTGAATCGTCCACGCGCTGTCAACAGTGTTAAAGATTGTCAAGGAGTCAACCTGTTGGTCATTACACGCGAACTATCGTTTTCGACCTCGAAATGTATGGAAATCAGTACCCCAAGGAGAGAAGCGTTTCATTGAAGCACTGTATGCCTTTTCGTGTCGATTCTGTACGGCGGTGTCTCTGAAATGTTTTCCTCGGTCACCCGAAAGAAAATCACGAGATTCCAACGCTGGGTGTCGCGGTTCTGACCTCCATAGCAGAGGCGTCAAAGGAAGGGGTGAAATGTAGGTAAGATGGGGTGTGTCAGAGGGACATCATTGACGCTTCTTACACCTCTCACGAACTTCTGAGCTCTGGTCATTTTTACGCGTGTGTGTACACCTTGATGTATGAAGCAGCGCCGAGCCCGGGGGTGACGTCGTTTGCACCGTGACAGAGGAAGGTTGTAGCCACCCATGAGCCAAATTTCAAACTTCTTCGTCGCGATAAGAGACAACCAGCGCGTTTCGAAAAACAATACATGACGGCTGAAACAAGAAGTAGATGAAATGCAATCATAGGCAAAGAGGTCATTCCTGGCCAAGAGAAGTCTAGTACTATCTAAAAGCAGCCGTAATTTGAGGAAGAAACTCTAAGAATGTACCTTTGGACCACAGCGTTGCATGGTTGTGAATCGTGGACTGTGGGTAAACCGGAAAAAGAGAAGAATCGAGGCGTTTCATATGTGGTGTTACGGAAGAATATTGAAAATTAGGAGGATGGTTGGGATAAGAAATGAGGAGGTTGCCCGCAGGATCGGCGAGAATATGAACAAGCGGAAAACATCGACAAGAAGAAGGGACAGGATGATAGGACATGTATTAAGACAACAGGGAATAAGATGCGTGGTACTTGAGTGAGCTGTAGACGGCAAAAACAGAGATTGTAATATATCCTACAAATAATTGAGGACGTATCGCGAAACTGCTAGTCTGAGATGAGGAGGTGATGCCGCCTGCCACCAGTTTCTCTCCTGCGCCAACCTATGACCATGTCGTAAATAATGCTGCCACTATGCTCGTTCTGTTGTCATCACTATGTTGATGGTTCAAAAATGGTTCAAATGGCTCTGACCACCATGGGATTTAACTTCTGAGGTTATCAGTCCACTAGAACTGAGAACTACTTAAACCTAACTAACCTACGGACATCACACTCATCCATGCCCGAGGCAGGATTCGAACCTGCGACCGTAGCGGTCGCGCGGTTCCAGACTGTAGGGGCTAGAACTGCTCGGCCACTCCGGCCGGCTGTTGGTGCTACCTTTGCTATTTGGCCTCATGGAAAGGAATCATGACAACAATTCGTCCCAACATAAAGTTCACTGAGGAAATCGAGAAGGAAGTAAAGCTATCCTATTTAGACGTTCTAGTTGAGCGGAAGCTAGAGGGTCGGCTCGGCAACTCGATGTATCGTAAACCGATCCACATACACTGTTATATCAGCGGGCGCACTTTCCATCTTTCTTCCCAAAAAGGAACTGTCCCAAATACTCTGACACCTAGAGTTAGAAGCATATCGGACGAGAACAGACTCGGTGCCTAAATAAACCGTCTAACCTGACGTATGTGTATACACAAAATGGCTATCAGAACCATGAAATAAAGTCCGCTCTCTCGGTAAAACACAAATTCAAGTCCACTCAACTGAGATAACAAGATGAGCACATGAGGTTTCTTCCGTTCGTTCCGTGAGCAACAAACTGTTAACTTGGACGAATCTTAAACAGACATGGAATTAGGGTAAGTGGTTTTTTACATGTGGCATACACGCTCACTAACATTTTTTTCCTTTAGTCTGTGGCACGTGTTACAAGGAATTAATTTTAATATATGATGACCGATTGAAAAAAACTGCGACGAGTCGCTTCTGAATAATAATTTATTTTGGCTTAAAGTTTTCAGACTTGTTTTCTTATATTCAGACTAGGTCGAAATAAAACAGTTAGGCTGGCGACCCGAACGAACGTGAATGCGAAACACCTGGTTTTGGAGACAGACTGATCTGTAGCTTAGTGCAAGGTTAGGTTGGTATGTGACTGGCACATATGACTTAACGAGGCCAACGAACGTGAAAGATAAAAACCTCGTTGTGGGGACAGACTGATCTCCAACGTAGCCCAGGTCTGGGTTAGGTTGCAAGTGATCGGCTATATGTGACTTGACGAAGCCAAAAATGTGAAAGCAAAAAGGCTGGTTGTGAGAGCAAACTGACCTGTAGCTTACTCGGAGGCGTAGGCTAGGTTGGAAGGTGACATGAAAGCCAACCAATATGAAAGCAAGTTACTTGTTTAGGGAGGCAGAATGATCGGGTGCCCATTTGTATGTGACTAGACGAAGCCAACGAATGTGAAAGCAGGAAGTCTGGTTGTGAGGACGGGCTGATCTGTAGCTTAGGCCCAAGTCTAAGTTACGTTGGAAGATAACCATTCATATGTGAGTTGAGGAAGTCAGCGGATGTGAAATCAAATTACTTTTTTTGTGGAAGCAAGCTGAACTGTCACTTAGCCCGAGGTGTATGTTAGGTTGGAAGGTGACCATTTGTATGCGACTAGACGCAGCCGACCAATGTGAAAGCAGAAAAGTCTTAAGTGTCTAGGTATTTGCAAAAATGTCAACACATTTCATCTCCACACACGTGTCACAAGGTCGAAATGTCCCAGTAGGCTGGGACAAAGCTGATCCTCATCATCATAATCTTGGACAGTTTCCAGCCTCTGGCCGGATCTGTTTGGAACGTAAGCCTCTCCATCGTCTTCTGTCTTGCCACCATCTCTCTGTCTTCACCTTGGTCCAGTCTTCTCTTTTCTTCTGGACGCATTCCTCCCCTCCTTTCAGCCATCTGTCTCTCGTTCTTCCTCTTGGTCTCTTTCCTTCCAGTTTCATCTCGTGTGTCCTCCTGTGTATCCTCTTCTCCTCCATTCGCTTAACATGCCCATACCATCTCAGCCTTGATTTCTGTATCTCCTCCTGTAATTGTACAACCTTCATTAACTCTCTGATCCTCTCATTTCTTAACCTGTCTATCTTTGTCACTCCAATACTGCTCCTCAAGAATTTCAGCTCAGTAGCTTGTACTTTTCTTTTCTCTCTTCCTTTCATAGCCCAGGTTTCTGATGCATTTGTCAGAATCGGGACATAGTATGACTGGTATATAACCTGTTTACTGATTTGGGGTACATCCTGGCTCCATATCAGGCTTCTGACACACTTCCGAAATGCTTCTGCTTTTCTCCCCCGCTCGTTTATTTCTCTGTCGTTTTTTCCATCTTCTTGTATCAGGCTTCCTAGGTACTTGAAACTCTCCACTCTCCTCAATCTTTCCCCAACAATTGTTATTCCAGTTGTTCCTTTCTCCTTCGTTGTTGTTGTTGTGATAATCATCTCACTCTTACTTATACTAAATTTCATTCCATATTCTTGCATTGTTCGTTCCCATACGTCCAACTGCTCTTGTACTTCCTCCTCCTTATTCCCCCAAGTCATCAGATCATCTGCATCGTTAGGTGATCCTAATGGGGAATATTTGGGGGTTACCTTCCAGATCTGGCATTCAACTGATAGCCAAGGCAACCTCCAAAAATCTTGGTCGGTAGCGGGGATTGGGGTTATTTTCATTTATCAGCTGTCCCAGGCAAAAATTTAAATTTAGTGACATCTGCGTGACTCAGTAAGTTCTTCGACAATCAATTGCTTTTCTGCAAGGTTCGCAGGAGAGATTCTGTAAAGCTTGGAAGGTAGAAGACGAGGTACTGGCAGAAGTAAAGCTGTGAGGACGGGACGTGAGTCGTGCTTGGGTAGCTCAGGTGGTAGAGCACTTGCCCGCGAAAGGCAAAGGTCCCGAGTTCGAGTCTCGGTCCGGTGCACAGTTTTAATCTGCCAGGAAGTTTCATATCAGTGCACACTCCGCTGCAGAGTGAAAATCTCATTCTGGAAACAGCCCCCAGGCTGTGGCTAAGCCATGTCTCCGTAATATCGTTTCTTTCAGGAGTGTTAGTTCTGCAACGTTCTCAGGAGAGATTCTGTAAAGTTTGGAAGGTAGGAGACGAGGTACTGGCAGAAGTAAAGCTGTGAGGAGGGGCGTGAGTCGTGCTTGGGTAGCTCAGACGGTAGAGCACTTGCCCGCGAAAGGCAAAGGTCCCAAGTTCGAGTCTCGGTCTGGCACACAGTTTTAATCTGCCAGGAAGTTTCATGTAAAATATAGACAGGTTTTTTCTTGAACTTTATTCCATTGACTAAGTGGAAGCTAGTTGAACTAATAAGTGGGTATAATTTAGCCTTGCCATTAAGGTTTTTAAAATAATATCACATTTACGGGCCTGGAAGAGGATTCACCGAACCACCTTCACGCTAATTCGCTATCACTTCACTCTTGAACAGCGCAAGGACAAAAACAAGCAGACATATCTTTCCGCGCAAGTCCCGATTTCTCTCACTTTATTATGATGATCGTTTCTCTCTATTTACGTCGGCGTCAACAAAAGGTTTTTGCATTCGGAGGGGGAATTTGGTGATTGAAACTTCGCTAGAAGATCCCGCCGCAACGGTAAACGTCTTTGTTTTAATGATTTCCACACCAAATCCCGTATCATATCCTTGACCCTCTCTGTCCTATTTCTCGACAATACAAAATGTGCTACCCTTTTCTGAACTTTCTCGATGTACTCCGTTAATCCCGTCTGGTAAGGATCCCACACCATGCAACAGTACTCCAAAAGAGGATGGACAGGCGTATTATAGCCAGTCTTTAGTAGATCTGTTGGGTTTTCTAAGTATTCTACCAATAAGACATAGTTTTTGGTTCGCCTTCCCCACATTTTCTGCGTGTTCTTTCCAATTTACAGGACTTCCAAAGGTTTGTTAAACTATGACTCTAATACTGGATCTGTTATGTCTTCCGTATCGACTCCTGTTTATTCTTCTATCACGCCATCAGACGATTCCTCTCACTTGTAGAGGCTTTCAGTATACTCTTCCAATCTACCCGTTCAACTCTGGAATTGCTCTCGTACACTTAATGTTGACGCATTTGCTTTTAATTTCACCAAATGTTGTTTTGATCTTTCTTTACTTTGAATCAGTCCCTTAGACGACCATTTATTTTTCAATGTCTTCCCATTTTTTCTTTAGCCAATTTGCCTTGGCTTCCTTGTCATCTATAGCTGCCAGTTTCGGTGAACGAATGCCCAGGTATCACTATTCTTCATTGTTGACAATTTCTTGCTAGTCTTCGTTTGGATGTCGTCCAGGCGATGGGTTAACAACAAGACGTTTATTTTGTGAACGAGGTACAGTGATGTTGAACTGTCTGCGTAATTCATTATTGTTATTAAAAAATACGAGGCAACGGCCTTGCCGCAGTGGATACAACGGTTCCCGTGAGATCACCGAAGTTAAGCGCTGTCGGGCGTGGTCGGCACTAGGATGGGTGACCCTCCAGGCCGCCATGCGCTGTTGCCATTTTTCGGGGTGCATTCAGCCTCGTGATGCCAATTGAGGAGCTACTCGACCGAATAGTAGCGACTTCGGTCAAGAATACCATCTTACGACCAGGAGAGCGGTGTGCTGACCCCACGCCCCTCGTATCCGCATCCTCCGCCGAGATGACACGGCGGTCGGATGGTCCCGGTAGGCCTGAAGACGGAGTGCTTTATTATATAATACGATGGTCTAGTGAAATAGTAATGGGCGATGATGTCGTCATACGCTGCGATCCGTTTGTGGACACAAAGGAGCTGTTGTTACATTTGCTAGCACTGTATGATTCTCAGTAGAGGAACATGTCGCCTCGTGCAAAATTTGTGGACAGTATGTATCGTAATTAGCTGTGAAAATTGACATGTGTGAAAGCATACGATAATAGAAGTGAAAATTTCAAAAAAATGTAGGACCACAAACTAAGTGTTTGCGAGATAACTGCGAATATGTGGTTATGAGTTGCCACTGACTTCAGTATCAGATGTTGTCGTAGCTGATATAAATGTGTTTGTAGCATAAACTTTTCGATTAAATTTCGATCTAATTTAGCTGGAATTTCACCTTAGTAAGAGGTACAACGCTACTTCAGCTCGTTAGATCAGTACAATTTACTAGTGAGTTTTCTTCTCATGTAACGTACTGCTTACCCAGTTTAACAGTGTCTTGCTTTTGACAGAACAGGATTAAAATGTGCCATTTTTAAACTAAAAAATAAGAGAAATTTTATATTTTCATTCTTTTCAATCTAATACATAGCACGTTTTTATTAAAGCTGGAAGCTATGTAACGGACTGCAGCTTTCACACTAGTATATCCAGTGGCTGAATACTGTGTCCCAGTATGGCAACACAGTACTCATACAGAGAAACTAAACATCCATTTGAATGAATCAATGAAAATTATTATGAGTACATTAAAATCCACACCGATCCCTTGGCTGCACACGAGCATTAACATTCCACGACCTGAATTGCAACGCCAAGAAACAACCAGTCGAAAATAGAAGAAGCTGCATTACCCCAACTGCCCTCAAACCTTCCAGTTCACACAGTCTTAAAGGACCCTCCTCCGGACCGCTTGATGTCACGCACTCCACTGTGGCATAGTGGAGGGCACAACAAGATGTATGACAGTAAAGAAAAGTGGTCCAAGAGATGGAAAGCTGCAGCAACAAAACATCAAGGCCTTGAAGATCCATCTACCAGCCTACCAGATTTGATCTGAAGAGAAGTGACTGGACAAGAATGAATAGGATAAGAACCGCCTATGCCAGGTGCAATGATCTTATGCGCAAGTGGGGACTCTGAAACACTCCAGCCTGAGATTGTGGGGCCCAGGAACAAATCGTTCAACATATTAGCAGAGACTGCCCTCTGAGAAAGTACCCAGTACCATTCAGTGACTTAACTAGTGCTGCTCACTCTGCTATCAATTGGATTCATTCACTAGATGTTGAATATTGATTAAATGTATTTTTTTTATTAATAACGGTAATATTATAGTTTAGATGTTCTCCTTTTAGTATTGTTGAATTGTTAATTTTCAGAATGTACCTAAACGTATTAGCTTTGTGCCTATATCCTGAAATGTATAACTGCAAAATACACTCCTGGAAATTGAAATAAGAACACCGTGAATTCATTGTCCCAGGAGGGGGAAACTTTATTGACACATTCCTGGGGTCAGATACATCACATGATCACACTGACAGAACCACAGGCACATAGACACAGGCAACAGAGCATGCACAATGTCGGCACTAGTACAGTGTATATCCACCTTTCGCAGCAATGCAGGCTGCTATTCTCCCATGGAGACGATCGTAGAGATGCTGGATGTAGTCCTGTGGAACGGCTTGCCATGCCATTTCCACCTGGCGCCTCAGTTGGACCAGCGTTCGTGCTGGACGTGCAGACCGCGTGAGACGACGCTTCATCCAGTCCCAAACATGCTCAATGGGGGACAGATCCGGAGATCTTGCTGGCCAGGGTAGTTGACTTACACCTTCTAGAGCACGTTGGGTGGCACGGGATACATGCGGACGTGCATTGTCCTGTTGGAACAGCAAGTTCCCTTGCCGGTCTAGGAATGGTAGAACGATGGGTTCGATGACGGTTTGGATGTACCGTGCACTATTCAGTGTCCCCTCGACGATCACCAGTGGTGTACGGCCAGTGTAGGAGATCGCTCCCCACACCATGATGCCGGGTGTTGGCCCTGTGTGCCTCGGTCGTATGCAGTCCTGATTGTGGCGCTCACCTGCACGGCGCCAAACACGCATACGACCATCATTGGCACCAAGGCAGAAGCGACTCTCATCGCTGAAGACGACACGTCTCCATTCGTCCCTCCATTCACGCCTGTCGCGACACCACTGGAGGCGGGCCGCACGATGTTGGGGCGTGAGCGGAAGACGGCCTAACGGTGTGCGGGACCGTAGCCCAGCTTCATGGAGACGGTTGCGAATGGTCCTCGCCGATACCCCAGGAGCAACAGTGTCCCTAATTTGCTGGGAAGTGGCGGTGCGGTCCCCTACGGCACTGCGTAGGATCCTACGGTCTTGGCGTGCATCCGTGCGTCGCTGCGGTCCGGTCCCAGGTCGACGGGCACGTGCACCTTCCGCCGACCACTGGCGACAACATCGATGTACTGTGGAGACCTCACGAGCCACGTGTTGAGCAATTCGGCGGTACGTCCACCCGGCCTCCCGCATGCCCACTATACGCCCTCGCTCAAAGTCCGTCAACTGCACATACGGTTCACGTCCACGCTGTCGCGACATGCTACCAGTGTTAAAGACTGCGATGGAGCTCCGTATGCCACGGCAAACTGGCTGACACTGACGGCGGCGGTGCACAAATGCTGCGCAGCTAGCGCCATTCGACGGCCAACACCGCGGTTCCTGGTGTGTCCGCTGTGCCGTGCGTGTGATCATTGCTTGTACAGCCCTCTCGCAGTGTCCGGAGCAAGTATGGTGGGTCTGACACACCGGTGTCAATGTGTTCTTTTTTCCATTTCCAGGAGTGTATATGTATTTCTTAATATTTACTGTATCGCCATACGACAGCTAAATAAAAATAAGTAAAATCTATGAAAGCTAAGCGAAAAATGTTCTCGAACGGGGTCTGTGTAGAATCAGGACTTCTCTTCATAAATATGTTACTTATTTAATGACGACAGTAGGAACGGGAGGCAGGTTGATTACCGGTTGTTATCGGGAGACTAACTAGGTCGACAAAAGCATTGTATAACAGCGCACGTTTCCAGCGGTTACAAGCAATAAAGCACCTTCCTAACCAAACAGGCAACATTCGTGGACACAGGTATAAGGTAGATGACTTCCGTCCTACGCAACAATTAGCAGAGCAGTGTGAAGAGCAGGACCGTGTTTTCTCTCTTGTGGGAGAGATAGCGACGCCTTAACATGATTTTCCACTCCATCCAGTGTGGGCCGTTGAGGCATTTTTTTAGCTCAAGTTATGGGGCACATTTCTCAGGAACAATGAGAGGCTTGTTAGATGTAGAAATAATGTATCTTCGATAATTCTACAGGCATTTAATATGTGTAGGAAGGAAGAACAAGTGAATTGGATACTTTCAAATGGAATTATATGCAGGTGTTTAAAAAATATCTGATGTTCTTGTAGGAGATAGTTCTGATCAAAAGTAGAAAAAAATTTTATGTACATATTCCGGAAATAAATACGTATTGTGAACATTCTAATAAACACCAGGAAAAAATATCCATGGAAACTTTCTAACATATTTAAATTTATCCAGGTTGATAAAATCTGACAAGGTCAGCGACTGTATCATAGAATTTGTAAAATAATAAATCTGCTTTTCACCCTCTGTCATTGTGGTTGTTTGAACTCTGCTGGGGACACTGTCAATGAGAGGCGTCTGAACGTCTGTGGAGGAATGGCAATCCGTTCTTCCACAAGAGCCGAAACCAGAGAAAGATGCAATTTTGGACGCTGGGGTCTGGAGCGAAGTCAACGTTCTGACTCATTCCAAAAGTGTGCCATTGGGTTCAGGTCGGGATGAGGGGCGAGTTAATGAAGTCTTGTGGGTGGGGGCAGTTGCATAGAAGAGAAAGAAGACCCAGGAGCCTTCCAAAACCACTGTTGTAAGCTATTTTTATGCTTTAATATATCAAAAAATTGCAAAAATGTATTTTGTTCTAGACAAAAGGGTTTTTAATTTCTTGAAATGTGTAGCATTCACAATCTTTTTCTGATTAACTTCTTTTGCATAATTGTTAACATACTGCAACAAAAATATTTTTAAAACTTCTTAATTTGTTGACACTTATATTATTGCCAGTTTAGTTCGTATATATATATATATATATATATATATATATATATATATATATATATATATATATATATATATATGAGGTACGACAATAAAGAAATGAGACTGATTTTCTTTGCAAGATGTGGTAACCCTGCAGGCTTACGTAGGCACAATATCTTTGACCTTGGTCTATAAGCTGCTTCTAGTCCAAGTGGCACTTCGATGCAACTGCTCAGTCGTGAGTTGTGCTGTAATAAGTTAACAAGTGTTTGTGTCTCTCGTCACGGAAATGGAACTGCATAATATTGTGCAACGGTATGCGATTTCTTTTTGCGTTAAATTGGGTGAAAACGGGATGACAACTTATGGTAAGCTTCAGAAGGCTTTTGGAGAGGAGGTTATGTCAAGAGCTCAAGTTTTTCGTTGACATAAAATGTTTAGTGAAGGCAGAACGTCGGCCGTAGTGGCAGATCGGTTCTAGGCACTACAGCCTGGAACCGTGCGACAGTTACGGTCGCAGATTCGAATCCTGTCTCGGGCATGGATGTGTGTGATGTCCTTAGGTTAGTTAGGTTTGGGTAGTTCTAAGTTCTAGGGGACTGATGACCTCAAATGTTAAGTCCCATAGTGCTCAGAGCCATTTGAACCATTTGAAGGCAGAACGAGCGTTGAAGATGAAGACCGCAGTGGACGACCAAGCATGCTTGTGTGCTTCTTTGATTCCAAGGGAATTGTTCATAAAGAGTGGGTGCCTCCTGAACAAACAGTTAACCAGTATTACCACAAAGAAATTTTAGAAAGACTTCATAAAAAGAGTTCTTCGTGTCAGTGTCAACATTGCTGATAATTGGATTCTGCATCACGATAATGCGCCATCCCATACTGCTCTGTCAGTGCAACAAGTTTTAACCTCAAAACAAATTTCAGTACTACCACAGCCACCTTATTCATCAGATATCGCTCCGTGCGACTTTTTCCTATTTCTAAGAGTCAAAACGGCGGTCAAGTGACACCATTTTCAAAGAACACAAGAAGTCCAAAAAGCTGTGACGAGAGTCTTGCAGGATATTACAGAAGATGAGTTCCAGAAATGTTACCATCAATGGCAGAAGCGTTGGAAAAAGTGTGTGCAGTCAGAAGGGAACTACTTTGAAGGAGACAACACTAAACTTGACTAAAACGGTAAGCAATCACATCAGTTTCATTACTTTACTGTCGCACTTCGCACATACATACACATATATATATATATATATATATATATATATATATATATATATATATATATATATATATATATATATATATATACGTATTTTGAAAAGTAAAACGTGCTGCTGTGGGAGATCGGGAAGCCGGCTAAAATTTGGCCCCCGCAAATCCAATAGGAGGGGTTCGAACAGGAGGGTGAGCACAAGTAACTGGAACAGGTAGTACGTTCTCTCGGGCACACAAAGTAAGATGGCTTGGAGGATACTGAATTAAATGACTAAATCCACTGACCAAGATTCTAAATTCGCATGCTCAACTTTGATGCAGATTACAAAAGTTACCATTCGATTTAATTTAGTTTCAGCTCTCGGAAGGGGCGATCGCCCACATCATCCCACCCCCCCCTCCCTCCCACCCCTAATCTACCCTTGGTCAGGACTTTGAGCGGACAATCCATTTCAAGAATGTCGTTGCCCACAAACGATTGCCTCACAACGCCGCTTTATGACTGGGTGTATTGTCACGCCTATACGAACAATAATCGTCTCCGAACTGCTTTTCTCCTCTACGCAGTATACAATGCCGTAAATTGTGTTCGTCTCCGTCTACATTTAGCGTTTCGTTAAGCGCAGTAAGAGTGCCACACACTAACCACGAAAAACTCCCACCACACTGTAATATCACCTTCCCTCTTAACATTAAACATGACAGCAAATAGTGTTCTCCAACATTCGCAAGACTATAGAAATGTGTGGATTATGAGGAGCTGCTCGACCACTGTGCCCTACGTGCAGTCACTGTGCTCGCTGGAGTGCTGTTGGCGCTTTGGAACACACGAGTGATTCCTTCCGTTGATTTCATGCAATTTTTTACAACCACCCTCCACAACGCTCGACACCACTATCCTTCAGCAGATGTGGTATGTCTGGTCTTGATTTAGCTGTGGCTGCTGTTCCGGTTTTCCACTTCACAGTCACACCATTAACAGTCGATCTGGGCTGCTTTAGAAGGGCTGAAATGTCCCTGATCGATTTGTAACTCAGGTGATGTCCAGTGACTAGTCCACGTTCGAAGTCACTGGGTCATCCTGATTGACCCATTCTTCTGTTACTACTTCTGCACTGACAACACAATACATCCTACCTCCTTTTATACTCGCAGGTTTGCCTCTTTTGATATCTAGTAATGAGTTCCGCATTACATAGGCGTGTCTGGATACTACTGATCAGATAGAGTACATCTCTCGTAGGTACTGTACAATGACAATAAGTTAAAATACATTAGAGCATGTACGGACGCGTACCACCATCGTACAGCAATATTCTCCTCAGAGTGTGAAAATATTTTGTTAGCGTGCGCCTACATAGGGAGAAATTATCATGATAATAAAATAAGAGAAAACAGAGCTCGCACGGAAAAATTTAAGTGTTCCTTCTTCCCGCGCGCTTTTCGAGAGTGGATCGGTAAAGAAGTAGCTTAAAAGTGGTTCGATGTACCCTCTGCCACGCACTTGATTGTGTTTTGCAGAGTAATCATATAGATGTAGCTATAGGTGTAGATACACTCATTCGTTTTTCCCTCGCTAAATCTACATCTACATCCATACTCCGCAAGCCACCTGACGGTGTGTGGCGGAGGGTACCTTGAGTACCTCTATCGGTTCTCCCTTCTACTCCAGTCTCGTATTGTTCGTGGAAAGAAAGATTCTCGGTATGCCTCTGTGTGGGCTCTAATCTCTCTGATTTTATCCTCATGGTATCTTCGCGAGATATATGTAGGAGGGAAGGTATGTTCTCGAAACTTCCTCGGTGAAGGTATGTTCTCCAAACTTCAACAAAAGCCCGTACCGAGCTACTGAGCATCTCTATTGCAGAGTCTTTCACTGGAGTTTATCTCCGTAACGCTTTCGCGATTACTAAATGATCCTGAAACGAAGCGCGCTGCTCTCCGTTGGATCTTCTGTATCTCTTCTATCAACCCTATCTGGTACGGATCCCACACTGGTGAGAAATATTCAAGCAGGGGACGAACAAGTGTACTGTAACCTACTTCCTTTGTTTTCGGACTTGATTTCCTTAGGAATCTTCCAATGATTCTCAGTCTGGAATCGGCTTTACCGACGACTGATTTTATACGGTCATTCCATTTTAAATCACTCCTAATGCCTACTCCCAGATAATTTATAGAATTAACTACTTCCAGTTGCTGACCTGCTATATTGTAGCTAAATGATAAAGGATCTATCTTTCTATGTATTTGTAGCACATTACACTTGTCTACATTGAGATTCAATTGCCATTCCCTGCACCATGTGTCAATTCGTTGCAGGTCCTCCTGCATTTCAGTACAATTTTTCATTGTTACAACCTCTCGATGTACTACTGCATCATCCGCAAAAAGCCTCATTCCGAAGTTATACACAAGATCATTTATGTATATTGTGAATAGCAACGGTCCTACGACACTCCTCTGCGGCACACCTGAAATCATTCTTACTTCGGAAGACTTCTCTCCATTGAGAATGACATCCTACGTTCTGTTATCTAGGAACTCTTGAATCCAATCACACAATTGGTCTGATAGTCCATATGCTCTTACATTGTTCATTAAACGACTGTGGGGAACTGTATCAAACGCCTTGCGGAAGTCAAGAAACACGGCATCTACCTGGGAACCCGAGTCTATGGCCCTCTGACTCTCGTGGACGAATAGCGCGAGCGGGGTTTCACACGATCGTCTTTTTCGAAACCCATGCTGATTCCTACAGAGTAGATTTCTAGTTTCCAGAAAAGGCATTACTCGAACATAATACGTTGTCCAAAATTCTACAACTGATCGAGGTTAGAGATGTAGGTCTATAGTTCTGCACATCTGTTCGACGTCCCTTCTTGAAAACGGGGATGACCTGTGCCCTTTTCCAATCTTTTGGAACGCTACGCTCTTCTAGAGACCTACGGTACACCGCTGCAAGAAGGGGGGCAAGTTCCTTTGCGTACTCTGTGTAAAATCGAACTGGTATCCCGTCAGGTCCAGCGGCCTTTCCTCTTTTGAGCGATTTTAATTGTTTTTGTATTCCTCTGTCATCTATTTCGATATCTACCATTTTGTCATCTGTGCGACAATCTAGAGAAGGAACTACAGTGCAGTCTTCCTCTGTGAAAAAGCTACGTAGAGGGAACAGGAAAGAAAATCGATAATATTGTTACGAAGTACCCTTCGGCGTGCACCGTACAGAACTTTGAGGTGAATATTTAGATGTAGAAAGAAGCAGAAACTTGCATCTAACAATGATAACTGGTATGTTAATCCCAAGTAAGATTATTATTATAAAATATACGGGCTATTTCAAGAAGTTTTACACAGTAGCCGAAAGCGTCCTTTACGTTCGTTATAATCATCTTTCAATAAGTGAAACTTTAGGTTGGTGGGTACAAAGAATACTCAATCTGCAGTATATCAGGTTTTCAATTCGTAAGTTTCTGTTAACCAGAGGCGCCGGCCGCGGTGGTCTAGCGGTTCTAGGCGCTGTCAGGAACCGCGCGACTGCTACGGTCGCAGGTTCGAATCCTGCCTCGGGCATGGATGTGTGTGATGTCCTTAGGTTAGTTAGGTTTAAGTAGTTCTAAGTTCTAGGGGACTTATGACCACAGATGTTGAGTCCCATAGTGCTCAGAGCCATTTGAACCATTTTTTTGTTAACCAGAGCTACTCCTGTTGAAACGGTAGCGATCTTTTGCGCTCCGTGTAATTTTCACGTGGCTACCATCTTCGGTTCGTATTGGATTATCATGAATAAAGAGAAGACTGCTTGCGGGCTCCTTAAAAAAACCGACAAAGTATACAGACGTGCAGATCATTCTGGCTTAAGTACGCCATCTTCTAAATTTTGATTAATTGTGAAATATATGATCGAAAAGGAATGTACGTCTAACATACATAGAGAGACTTAAATTAAAAGGAAAGTGGATTTTCACTCTCGTTATAGAGTCTTGGAATGACATATTAGTCGTTTATGTGGGGTTCCAGAATCTGAATACGGAGGCGATTTGTTATCGCACTAGTTTCGCCAAATTACGCAGATCATAAACGGCCCAATTGGCTCGCCATACACATGGCCCAGCTATAGTTACCAGCCACCGAATGTGACTTTAAAAGACTATTCCGAAAGAACTAACCGAATTGAACTATAATAAGGAAAATATTCAAAGCCCACCAAAAATATTATTTCACTCCAAAATTATAAGTCGGAAGCAGTTGATCAGGTTTCGATTGAGTTCTTGCAACCAACCTTTGATTGATAAAAAGAGCTGTGAATTCAGCATGAAGTACATACCATCCTAACACTTCTTCTAACTTCCTTGCCGTGTAATCTACGAGTACATATCTGCACGATGAACATTAGGAACAGAGCTCGAAAAATTCATAGAAATAAGCTTGGGTTCAAATGCATTTAGCAGCAAATAAATCATTTATTGTTTTCTCACCCTTATAATTCCAACCAGCCGCAGAGATCTACAGCTTCATTATTTGAACCATTTACT
Organism: Schistocerca nitens; assembly: GCF_023898315.1. Taxonomy (NCBI): domain Eukaryota; kingdom Metazoa; phylum Arthropoda; class Insecta; order Orthoptera; family Acrididae; genus Schistocerca; species Schistocerca nitens. The sequence goes on from NC_064615.1 coordinate 967,882,090, forward strand.
GAAATTCTCTATCGTGTACAAACGCCTGCCACTTGTGCCACATCCCTCCATCAGGGCATACGGTAGTGGAAATTAGTACAATGGCACGGATATCTGTACAAAAATTAACATTGTCGGCTGTAATAGTTGCGCACAGTGTACATACAGTAGTATGAGATTCAGTATACCGACAAATGTAGCCAAATTGTATCTCATTTGATATCAGCAGAACGATATATAGCAAGAGATCAACGATTCAGGTGGTAGAGGGTGGAACTTGGTACAAAGGCAGTCGACTCTATGTGGTGTTAGTGAGTGCGTATGTGCCTTTACCGAAGATAGGAAACAGACACCATTAGTGACACCGCATGCTGCGTACGTAAACTACAACAGTGACGATGCTATGAGGAAAAGAGTTATAATGAGATGAAAATGCAAAAATCGGCGCGGTCAAGGAAATGGAACACTCTAATCGTCAAATTGCCGAGAAGTTGAGGCCTTCGAGAACAGTGATTAATAATTTCGTTCGACTGGGAGCACGAAATGGACAGAACGCAAAATATGGGCAAAGTAGAAAATTATCTGACCGATCGAAAGATTTACTTCTGCGTAAAGCAAGGGCCAAAAAACGTTGTTCCTTTCAAATGGCTCTCAGCACCATGGGACTTAACTTCTGAGGTCATCAGTCCCCTAGAACGTAGAACTACTTAAACCTAACTAACCTAAGGACATCACACACATCCATGCCCGAGGCAGTATTCGAACCTGCGACCGTAGCGGTCGCGCGGTTCCAGACTGCTTGTTGCTGTTTTATACATTATTGGCCATTAAAATTGCTACACAAAGAAGAAATGCAGATGATAAACGGGTATTCATTGGACAAATATATTATACTAAAACTGGCATGTGATTACATTTTCACGCAATTTGGGTGCATTGATCCTGAGAAATCAGTACCCAGGACAACCACATCTGGCCGAAATAACGGCCTTGATATGCCTGGGCATTGAGTCAAACAGAGCTTGGATGGCGTGTACAGGTACAGTTGCCCATGCAGCTTCAACACGATACCACAGTTCATCAAGAGTAGTGACTGGCGTATTGTGACGAGCCAGTGTTGCTCGGCCACCATTGACCAGATGTTTCCAGTTGGTGAGAGATGTGGAGAATGTGCTGGCCAGGGCAGTAGTCGAACATTTTCTGTATCCAGAAAGGCCCGTACAGGACCTGCAACATCGGTCGAGCATTATCCTGCTGAAATGTAGGGTTTCGCAGGGATCTAATGAAGGGTAGAGCCATGGGTCGTAACACATCTGAAATGTAACGTCCACTGTTCAAAGTGCAGTCAGTGCTAACAAGACGTGACCTAAACGTGCAACCAATGGCACCCCATACCATCACGCCGGGTGATACGCCAGTATGGCGATAACGAATACACGCTTCCAATGTGCGTTCACAGCGATGTCGCCAAACATAGATGCCACCATTATGATGCTGTAAACAGAACCTGGATTCATCCGAAAAAATGACAGTTTGCCATTCGTGCACCCAGGTTCGTCGTTGAGTACACCATCGCAGGCGCTCCTGTCTGTGATGCAGCGTCGAGGGTAACCGCAGCCACGGTCTCCGAGCTGATAGTCCATGCTGCTGCAAACGTCGTCGAACTGTTCGTGCAGATGATTGTTGTCTTGCAAACGTCCCCATCTGTTGACTCAGGGATCGAGACGTGGCTGCACGATCCGTTACAGCCATGCGAATAAGATGCCTGTCATCTCGATTGCTAGTGATACGAGGCCGTTGGGATTCAGCACGGCGTTCCGTATTACCCTCCTGAACCCACCGATTCCATATTCAGGTAACATCATTGGATCTCGACCTACGCGAGCAGCAATGTCGCGATACGATAAACCGCAATCGCGATAGGCTACAATCTGACCTTTATCAAAGTCGGAAACGTGATGGTACGCATTTCTCCTCCTTACACTAGGCATCACAACAACGTTTCACCAGGCAACGCCGGCAGCTGCTGTTTGTGTATGAGAAATCGGTTGGAAACTTTCCTGATGTCAGCACGTTGTAGGTGTCGCCACTTGCGCCAAGCTTGTGTGAATGCTCTGAAAAGCTAATCATTTGCATATCACAGCATCTTCTTCCTGTCGGTTTAATTTCGCGTCTGTAGCACGTCATCTTTGTGGTGTAACAGTTTTAATGGCCAGTAGTGTAGTTGCCAGTAAGTGTCAAACGTTACAATAAATTTTGTCAAATGATAAAAATCTTGCACTTAAGGAACGATTGCAGAAATAGGTTAGAGGGGAGTTTGCTGAAAGACATGCGTCATGGATTTCAGAATGGAATGACGTGATTTTCAGTGTCGAGGAAACAATTAATTTAGATTGGCCGGATGGATTTCAGTATTATTGGCATTTTCTGAGAACAGAGAAGCAGGTAAGAATGAGCAGAAATTCTGGTGGTGCAAGTGTTATGATTTGGGCAGCCTTCTGTGCTAAAGGTAGGTCGCGCACTGCATGACTGAGCACTAGAATTAACTCTAGCATGTACACTGAGATGCTAGAGACAGAATTGATTTGAATGTATGAAGACCTAGGGAAGAAAGTCTAATGTTTCAACAAGATAATGCATCTGTGCATGATTCTGCTGCAACCAAAACGTGGTGCTAATATAAAGATCTTGGTGTCTTGCCCTGGCCTACACGTAGCCCGGATATGAACCCCGTAGAAAATCTCTGGGGAATACTTGCAAGGCTTGTTTATCGAAATGGAAGGCAATTAAAAATGTGATACGAGGGGAGTGGACGACAATTTCCGTGCAAGAACTACAAACCCTAATAAAATCAGTGACGAAGAGAATTTTTTGACGTAATTAGGAAGATCAGAGGTTGGACAATGTACTAAAAATGCAATAAGTAAGGATAGTAAGTGCCCTTATACCAAATTCCATCCAAAATGCAAACGCCTTAGTTTGTTACTCGTGTTGTGAAAGAAACTATGTAATTCCGTCATGATCGTTTAAGTCTTACATATATCTTCTATTTTCACAATAAATTCGAGATAGTATGCTTCAGACATTGCACTATTACTTTCGTAGGAACCCTGCCTTTGTACTGATTCCCACTACTGTAGTTGTCCAGACACAACTAGATCTAACGTATTTTTTCCTCCTTTCAACTTTGTGAAGGAACGGGAATAAGTTACAAATGAATGTCATAAAAGTGTATAAGGTGCTATATTTTTTTCTTTGGTATGTGACGGTGAGGGCATTGATTGTCGAAAGATACTGTCGTTAGACGGTTGAGCAGCAGTATGTAAAGAATGTGATGGAACAACGCAAGCGAGGAGTTAATAACTAGTGACAGCAGAACGCAGCAGTAGAACCAGAGAGAAGAAAGCTGGGAAACTTTCAGCTTTACACAGAACAACGAGGAGCTCAAGGAAATTATATAAAGCAAGTTGTGTTGCTTTCTTCTTGGACAGACTTTTAGAAATAGAAATATTTCACAAAAGACTGAAAAACATGGATAGGAAGAGAACGAGAGTGGGTAATGCTTTGTAAAATGTGAAAATTCTACCCTAGTTTTATTTTATCAACTGAAATACCATAGTTTTTGTATCACTAGTGAGTAATAAGAGTTAATGGTAGGCATTCACTTTAGATTCAATACAGGTCAAATTAGTGTTTAATGTATTGAATAAACTGAAATTTATACTTCTTTTTACTTATATCTGGAGCTTTGAAACAATTTTCGACCAATGTAGCTTGGGTGTGATGAGAAAAATGGTTGATCTACCAAGAGACGCAGTACAGGCGAGGTACGATCACGTTGCAATCTTGTGATCGAAAATTTCAAGCACATTCAAGTGCAGAAGTGATTTCATAAAGCACATGCACAAACAGAGGTAGAGTCCATTTGGTTTTTACGTCTAACTTTGCGAGGCCACAGTTGAGAGAAATTCCGGAAGGGTGTCGCCAAGTTATTTTTACACTGTTTTCCCCAGCTGTAATGGATGGGCGCACTTCGTAGTAGCTATAAATATTACAAAAATTGTCATGATTTCCGGTAGAGACGTGCTATCTCTACAAACAAGGAAATTCTGAGTTGCATTAAGCTGGGCGCCACGTAATAGCGAGTGCCATCTAGTCTGTAATAAAGCCAGAGGGTGAGCCACTGTTATTAGGGATCCTTCGTGAGAAGCACCTGCAACAAAACTTCGAGTAAAATTTCAGGTAGCGATCTGCATTTTTTATCACGTGATATTATCCGGAAATTACACAGTCAAACCTGTGTTTACATACCTATTTCAGTTTATTGATACCTTCGTAAGATTGTTCCCACCTTCTGGTATTTCTTTCAGTTCTTGACGCTACAGCTCATATTTCAACGTCTACCGTGGCTAATTGAATTTAATCTTATAGTCATCCCTACTCATTATCCATACAACTCGACGATTCACACGGATGTCATTTATTATGTTTCCGATGTTCTCCTCATTAGCAGTCGAATCTCTTGTTCTGTAATCTGCTTGTAAAATACCGCACTGTAATTCACCTCTCTCCGAAAATGAACGTAAACAGTACAAGATTTCCTGTTTCTGTCGTTTTAAATCCGTAACCTGTAATCACTCTGATACCTAACCGTGGCGTCTCTTTCCATTATCAGCCCGTATTTGTAAGCGTTTTCTAGCATATTTCCACGAAAGAAAGGAAGGATAGAAAATTTATGTGTTGATTGATACACGAAAGACAAAGATCTATCACGCATCTCAATAGGGGTTCTGCGAGAAACAGACGTGGAATATTATACTGATCGACGAAATGTGATACTGCTGCTCTTCTGTGGAAAACTTAAGGAGTACGTATACTGCACGCTCGATGTATATTATTGCGATCATTATGGATTACGTGCTCAATTCATTAAAAGTAGGCATCAACTTTCCGATCGATAACTGGATTTGGCTGAATCGTCACAAATGTTTGCATGTATTTTGACGTAATCCTTGCCTCTAGATGAAATTTACTAAGTAAGAGTGACTAGATGAAATTTACAAGACGAGAGTGGTAAGTTAGTCCAATGTTGACTTATACTTTATGATGGATCGTTTGTCGTTAGAAGTGAAAACAACGGTATTCATCGCATTATTACTGTGGATATCTTCTGCACGGCCACTAATTCAGCTAATCATCAGACATCGTGATCGTGTGCATCCAGAAGCTGTTATGTTTGGTTTTGCAAGGTACTCAACTGAAGGTTTTGCTTTCTAAGTGATGCCCTGCCGTGCGCTCAGCGTATATCTTTAACTTGTAGCAAAGAAATAAATGTAGCAAAGAGATAAATGTTCTACAAATGGATTTTTTGTTTTCGAGCTCCTCGTCCAGACCTTGAAGGCCCAAGGGACGTCTACCGGCCGCCGTGTCATCCTCTGACTTGCTGCGCCATGTGGATGCGACGTGGAGGGGCACAACGCACTCCCGGCCGTTTTGCCGACTTCCCAGATCGTGGAGCCACTACTTGTCATTCAAGTAGCTCCTCAATTGGCATCGCGAGGCTGGGTTCCCCCTGTACCATTCTTCTCACCAAGCAAAAGTCCCTGGCAGTACCGGGATAGGGACCCGCGGAATGAAGCGCGCGTCTATGCATCGTGTATGTTATACGATGTGTACAGTATGCAACAAATAGTGTGGAAGTATGAATTAAACACACTGAATATAGTTAAAGCATTGTATTCATTGCTTCGGACTATATCATGTAGCACATATCAACCAATAAAAGCATTTTCACAATTACGATCAACTTCAAAAGAAGGAAAAAATTGCGTTTTCAGAGTTCTACATAATTTCCGTAATATTCTTCAGATCAATAAGTACCTTGCACTGGTCACATTCTAAAGTAACCTATGTTCTTCCTCAGAGATCAAGCTATCTCCATATCAAATTTCATCGAATGTGGTTGAGCAGGTTATTCGTGAAGATGGAGCAGAGTCACTTTCACATTTATGTTATTATGGATATGGATAAACCTTTCAATTGCGATATTTTTTTCCATGGCATGATTTTGATGAAGAACACCTATACGCTGTCCCAAGTTATGCTCAAGTTACTTGTGAAAACGCCATGCAAATTGCGTGTTTAAACAAACTGACAGGTACGATGGTTTTTGTATAAACCATTAAATCACGATATCTTTTTTTTTTTCGTGATCCCCATTTGATGAAATAAAGTGTATACGGTGCCCCAAGCTATGCTCAAGCTACATGCGCAAACCCAACGAAAAACCGTATGGTAGTTTTGTAAAAGCGTGTTCAAAACACGACGGTTTTACCATTTATTATTGGTACAGATTTTTCATTCGTATTTGACTTGGAAATGTTACGTCTTTGTTCAGGTTTTCAATTTCTTTAGAACACATAGGGATCAAATGGTTCAAATGGCTCTAAGCACTATGGGACCAACATCTGAAGTCATCAGTCCTCTAGACTTAGAACTACTTAAACGTAAATAACCTAAAGACATCACAAACATCCATGCCCCAGGCAGGATTCGAACCTGCGACCGTAGCAGCCGCGTGGTTCCGGACTGAAGCGCCTAGAACCGCTCGACCACAGCGGCCGGCCATAGGGATCAGTATCCATTTCTAATTTAATCATCCAAATTTGGAAGTGACATATTTCAATGCTTTTCCATTCGTAAGACAATTTTTTAGGAAATAATAACATTAGTCTGTAATTCTAGGCGGAAGTATGAAAGGAAATGGTCTACTGAATTGAATTTACCCGTGGAGCATTTTGCCCTTTGTATGAACTTTGATCATTATACTGAATTTGAATACAGTTTTGGTCTTACGAATTTATTAAGCTCCTCTCTGGTCTCTGTTTAACGAATCGTTCCACGTGTTCCACACATTCACATGCATTCACTCGGAAACCACATCCCTGAAACGCACCCCACTGATTTTAATTAAAGGTGGGGTCAAGCAGTATGAATTAAGTTATGCTCACAGTTACCTTATGTAAGAATTTGCAGCTTTGCAAGTAAGTTTAGGTCCCTGTAGAATTTCTAACAGATAAAAAGTCATCGAGATAGTCCCGGCTGCCAAAAAAACTCAGATTATTTTTAGATTACCAAGCAATGTAAGAAAGATGTCGCAAAAATACGAGGCGTGTTTTTTAAGTAAGTACCGTTTTGAAATTAAAGAAAGACGTGCTAAGATATCTCAATAATTTTATTTTTACATGAAAGCCTGTACCTTAATCTACTTTTCTACATAATTTCCGTCAATACTGAGGCACTTGTCATAACGTTGTACCAATTTTTGAATACCCTCCTCATAGAAGTCTGCCCCCTGACGTGTTAACCACTGCAGCACCACTGTTTTGACTTTGTCGCCGTCTTGAAGACGCTGACCGCTCCAGGTGTTTCTTCAAGTGCAGGAACAGATGGTAGTCAGTGGGCGCAAGATCGAGGCTGTACGGACGATGATCTAGAGTTTCCCATCGAAAAGATGTAATGAGATCTTTGGTCTGATTCGTCACATGCGGACGGGCATTGTCTTGCAGCAAAACGATGCCCTTGCTCATCTTCCATGGACTGTTGCTTTGATTCTGGTGTGACGTAGGCCACCCATGTTTGATCGCCCGTAACAAATAAAAGAAGGTTGCATACCTGGAAGAATCCTGGAAATACTAAAAGGTATCAGATAGATTATATAATGGTAAGACAGAGATTTAGGAACCAGGTTTTAAATTGTAAGACATTTCCAGGGGCAGATGTGGATTCTGACCACAATCTATTGGTTATGAACTGCAGATTGAAACTGAAGAAAGTGCAAAAAGGTGGGAATTTAAGGAGATGGGACCTGGATAAACTGAAAGAACCAGAGGTTGTACAGAGTTTCAGGGAGAGCATAAGGGAACAATTGACAGGAATGGGGGAAGGAAATACAGTAGAAGAAGGATGGGTAGCTCTGAGGGATGAAGTAGTGAAGGCAGCAGAGGATAAAGTAGGTAAAAAGACGAGGGCTAATAGAAATCCTTGGGTAACAGAAGAAATATTGAATTTAATTGATGAAAGGAGAAAATATAAAAATGCAGTAAATGAAGCAGGCAAAAAGGAATACAAACGTCTCAAAAATGAGATCGACAGGAAGTGCAAAATGGCTAAGCAGGGATGGCTAGAGGACAAATGTATGGATGTAGAGGCTTGTCTCACTAAGGGTAAGATAGATACTGCCTACAGGAAAATTAAAGAGACCTTTGGAGAGAAGAGAACCACTTGTATGAATATCAAGAACTCAGATGGAAACCCAGTTCTAAGGAAAGAAGGGAAGGCAGAAAGGTGGAAGGAGTATATAGAGGGTTTATACAAGGGCGATGTGCTTGAGGACAATATTATGAAAATGGAAGAGGATGTAGATGAAGACGAAATGGGAGATAAGATACTGCGTGAAGAGTTTGACAGAGCACTGAAAGACCTGAGTCGAAACAAGTCCCCGGGAGTAGACAACATTCCATTAGAACTACTGACGGCCTTGGGAGAGCCAGTCATGACAAAACTCTACCATCTGGTGAGCTAGATGTATGAGACAGACGAAATACCCTCAGACTTCAAGAAGAATATAATAATTCCAATCCCAAAAAAAGCAGGTGTTGACAGATGTGAAAATTACCGAACTATCAGTTTAATAAGTCACAGCTGCAAAATACTAACGCGAATTCTTTACAGACGAATGGAAAAACTGGTAGAAGCGGACCTCGGGGAAGATCAGTTTGGATTCCGTAGAAATGTTGGAACACGTGAGGCAATACTAACCTTACGACTTATCTTAGAAGAAAGATTAAGAAAAGGCAAACCTACGTTTCTAGCATTTGTAGACTTAAAGAAAGCTTTTGACAATGTTAACTGGAATAGTCTCTTTCAAATTCTGAAGGTGGTAGGGGTAAAATACAGGGAGCGAAAGGCTATTTACAATTTGTACAGAAACCAAAATGGCAGTTATAAGAGTCGAGGGGCATGAAAGGGAAGCAGTGGTTGGGAAAGGAGTGAGACAGGGTTGTAGCCTGTCCCCGATGTTATTCAATCTGTATATTGAGCAAGCAGTAAAGGAAGCAAAAGAAAAATTCGGAGTAGGTATTAAAATTCATGGAGAAGAAGTAAAAACTTTGAGGTTCGCCGATGACATTGTAATTCTGTCAGAGACAGCAAAGGACTTGGCAGAGCAGTTGAACGGAATGGACAGTGTCTTGAAAGGAGGATATAAGATGAACATCAACAAAAGCAAAAATTAAATCGGGCGATGCTGAGGGAATTAGATTAGGAAATGAGACACTTAAACTAGTAAAGGAGTTTTGCTATTTAGGGAGTAAAATAACTAATGATGGTCGAAGTAGAGAGGATATAAAATGTAGACTGGCAATGGCAAGGAAAGCGTTTCTGAAGAAGAGAAATTTGTTAACATCGAGTATAGACTTAAGTGTTTCTGAAAGTATTTGTATGGAGTGTAGCCATGTACGGAAGTGAAACATGGACGATAAATAGTTTGAACAAGAAGAGAATAGAAGCTTTCGAAATGTGGTGCTACAGAAGAATGCTGAAGATTAGATGGGTAGATCACCTAACTAATGAGGAGGTGTTGAATAGGATTGGGGAGAAGAGAAGTTTGTGGCACAACTTGACTAGAAGAAGGGATCGGTTGGTAGGACATGTTTTGAGGCATCAAGGGATCACAAATTTAGCATTGGAGGGCAGCGTAGAGGGTAAAAATCGTAGAGGGATACACTAAGCAAATTCAGAAAGATGTAGGTTGCAGTAGGTACTGGGAGATGAAGAAGCTTGCACAGGATAGAGTAGCATGGAGAGCTGCATCAAACCAGTCTCAGGACTGAAGACCACAACAACAACAACAACAATTTGGCTTAAGAAATCATCACCGTCGTTGTGGTACCGCTCAAGGAAAGTCAATGCACTGTCTAAACGTTTGGTTTTGTGCACATCCGTCAACATTTTCGGTACCCAACGTGCGCACAATTTTCTGTAATTCAAGTGCTCGGTCACAGTGCTATACAAAACACTACGAGAAACATTAGGAATGTCATCCCGCAAGGAGGAAATCATAAAGCGTCTGTTTTCTCTCACCTTATTGTCCACTTGCTGCACCAAACTTTCATTAACGACCGAAGGACGCCCACTCCGTTTTCATCGTGCACATTTGTGCGGCCATCTTTAAATGCTCTCACGCACTTTCTTACCATTCCATCACTCATAATGTTTTCTCCGTAAACTGAGCAGATCTCACGATGAATATCAATCGCTTTTAGGCCTTTAGCACTAAGAAATCTTGTAACAGCTCATACTTCACAGTCGTGATTATCGGAGGCATCTTAAACTCTCAGTACACAACGTAAACAAGGATCTACATCTACATCTACATCCATACTCCGCAAGCCACCTGACGGCGTGTATACTGTCAATGGCCTAAAATGAATTGAAAAATACTACAAGACGCCGTTTTGTAGATTATTAAGCTTTTTCTTTTTATACTTTTAGTATTATGAGTATTGGAAGGACTTATATAATTTTTGTCATCAATAGCGTCGCTACAATAATGAGCCTATACAAAAATGGCCAGGACAACATTTAATTATTACGCACTGAATCATACACAGGATAGGTACTCGCCATTGACAAGAACACGCACTACAAGTATTAATCTCATACATATATATATTCAGCACAGTTATATTTCTACAACAGATAATTGTATCAGTTACAGACCGTGAACAATTAATGTCCGTCTGGGAGAACAGCAGAATCGGTGAAAAAAAAAACCACTCATTCTTTCTATACAAAAGAACACAGATAATAATGTTTGTAAGTCTCATAGCGCAGATAACGCTTCTCCACTCTTAAGTCTCTGGAATTTATTTCTACTATTTTTTCTACCGGAGGCAATGCTATAACTGCTGTGTACAGAAATGTGACTCATTTATTGACATGTATGGGATTATGCTTCTCTGAAAAAGAATCGATATCTGCAAAATCAGTAGGTACTAAGTAAGTTTTTGTAATACATTTCTGCTACATCAAATAAAAGTATGCCTGAGATCTACTGATTTGTAATATTCTTAATTTTGTAGGTTTCTGAAGAAACCGGAATAAATATTACTTCGCAACTGACGACTGAATTTTATTGTGAAAACAGCGTAGGGCTTGTGACGAATGAGTGTACTCAAGGAAACTGCCTGAGACAAAGATTACATGTTTTCTGATAATGCTGTTTTAATGTACTTTTACATTGTGAACTGCAGTTTTTGTAAAGGAAGTTACGAATATTTCCTCTCCGATGTACGTACAATAAAGCTACCACGTCATGCATTTTCTAGTGAGCGAGAAAACTTCCTCATAACTGATGCTCCATTATGAAACAAGTTTAACGACCTTATGGAAACAAACCCGCTAGTTCAGCCTTGACATAAAATGGGGCCATCGGCTTTTCTGGCAGTTTACGCGTGAGAACAGGCACGTCCCGCTTGTAAACAGACACTGGATCGGATGCATGTGATTCAGTACGGAATACAGCACCTCGGAGCTAGGAAACAACGCAGAATTCAAACGCGGCACAGCCAACCATTTCTTCAGTGGAACCAACAAAGATGTTGCAGGTATCTTATACAAGCAAACAGGCGCTGAGTAATTGGCTTATGAGTGAACTCTTTTCATTATTTACGTGACATGGCTTGTTGTCAGCGATGTTACTGTTGTCGTCAGTCCGAAGATTGGTCTGCAGCAGCTGATCATGTTAGTCTGTCTTGCATAAGTTTCTCCATATCTGTACAACTGAGAGTTAATAGCGAGTCACGGTGTGAATAAGACCTTCATACAATCTACGAGGAATGTTCAGTGAGTAATACAACACATATTTTTCTGAGAGCAGGTTGGTTTTATTCAGGACTCCAATACACCGTATTACTACCCACTCATTTGGCTACAAAACCTTGTTCTTCAGCATAATTTCCGTTTAGTGCGACGGCCTTACGCCACCTTATTGGGAGGGCCTGTATGACAGCATGGTATCATTCTACTGGTCGACGTCGAAGCCAACGCCTTGCTGCATCAATAAACTCCCCATCATCCACGTACGTCTTCCTGCGGAGTGCATCCTTCATTAGGTCAAACAGATGGAAGTCGGAAGGAGCGATTTCCGGACTGGGATGAGGAAGAACAGTCCAATGAAATTTTGTGAGCTCCTCTTGGGTGCGCAGACTTGTGTGAGGCCTTGCGTAGTTCTGTTCAGTAGCGAGGTATTTGACAATCACTTCGAATGAGGGTGTCCGCACGCGTTCCTGCATTGCTGGAGTGGCAGCTATGGGAGGCTGGCTGGCACGCGGGAGATCTGATCGCCGTGCTTTTGTTCACTGGCAAGTCTCCGTAGACATTCTGCAAGCGCCTATGAACATCTGCGGACGTTATGGATTTCCTCAAAAGAAACTCTAATGGCATTTCTCTGGTTGGACCGCACTTCCGTTACAGACGCCTTTCTGAAGGCTACGTAGAGGGCCGCCACCTATGGGAACTTCATGAAACTATAGGGGCTGAAGAAGGAATATTTCACAATGCCCCACAACTTATTCTGTATTTTTTCAATCGACATTTGCTAAGCAAAAAAAAAAAAATTGAAAGGTTGATAACTTATTGAGCCCCCTCGTACAACTCTCCGCAGATGGACACGAAACATAGCCTTTCTCCAAAAAATTCATTCAATCACGACACAATTTCCCGAAGTACACTACTGGCCATTAAAATTGCTACACCACGAAGATGACGTGCTACAGACGCGAAATTTAACCGACAGGAAGAAGATTAGCTTTTCAGAGCTTTCACACAAGGTTGGCGCCGATGGCGACACCTACAACGTGCTGACATGAGGAAAGTTTCCAGCCGATTTCTCAAACACAAACAGCAGTTGACCGCGTTGCCTGGTGAAACGTTGTTGTGATGAGTCGTGTAAGGAGGAGAAATGCGTACCACCACGTTTCCGACTTTGATAAAGGTCGGATTGCAGCCTATCGCGATTGCGGTTAAGCGTATCGTGACATTGCTGCTCGCTTTGGTCCACGTCGGTTACCAGAATATGGAATCGGTGGGTTCAGGAGGGTAATACGGAACGCCATGCTGGATCCCAACGACCTCGTATCGCTAGCAGTCGAGATGACAGGCATCTTATGCGCATGGCTGTAACGGATCGTGAAGCCACGTCTCGATCCCTGGGTCAGCAGATGGGGACATTTGCAAGACAACAACCATCTGCACGAACAGTTCGACGACGTTTGCAGCAGCATGGACTATCAGGTCGGAGACCATGGCTGCGGTTACCCTTGACGCTGCATCACAGACAGGAGCGCCTGCGATGATGTACTCAACGACGAACCTGGGTGCACGAATGGCAAAACGTCATTTTTTTCGGATGAATCCAGGTTCTGTTTACAGCATCATGATGGTTGCATCCGTGTTTGGCGTCATCGCGGTGAACGCACATTGGAAGCGTGTATTCGTCATCGCCATACTGGCGTATCACCCGGCGTGATGGTATGGGGTGCTATTGGTTACACGTCTCGGTCACCTCTCGTTCGCATTGGCGGCTCTTTGAACAGTGGACGTTACATTTCAGATGTGTTACGACCCGTGGCTCTACCCTTCATTCGATCCCTGCGAAACCCTACATTTCAGCAGGATAATGCACGACCACATGTTGCAGGTCCTGTACGGGCCTTTCTGGATACAGAAAATGTTCGACTGCTGCCCTGGTCAGCACATTCTCCAGATCTCTCACCAACTGAAAACGTCTGGTCAATGGTGGCCGAGCAACTGGCTCGTCACAATACGCCAGTCTCTACTCTTGATGAACTGTGGTATCGTGTTGAAGCCGCATCGGCAGATGTACCTGTACAAGCCATCCAAGCTCTGTTTGACTCAATGCCCAGGCGTATAATGGCCATTATTACGGCTAGAGGTGATTGTTCTGGGTACTGATTTCTCAGGATCAATGCACCCAAATTGCGTGAAAATGTAATCACATGTCAGTTCTAGTATAATATATTTGTCTAATGAATACCCGTTTATCATCTGCATTTCTTATTGGTGGGGGAGTTTGAACGGCTAGTATTGTATTTAAATAAGTGTAATTTCTGTAGTTTTGCTCTTCAGTCTGAAGACTGGTTTGATACAGCTCTCCACGCTAGTCTATCCTATGCAAGCCGCTTTATCTCTGCATGAATAATGCAACCTACATTTATTTGAACCTGTTTACGACAGTCAAGGGCTGTTTCGCCTCTACAATTTTTTGCCTCCACACTTCTCATCATTACGAAAGTGACGATTCTTTGATGTCGAAGAATGTGATCTACCAACCGATCCCTTCTTTCAGTCCAGAATTTCTCCTCGGTTCAATTCATTAGCCCCTCATTACTTATTCGATCTTCCCATCTAATCTTCAACATCCTTCTGTAGCACCTCATTTCAAAAGGATCTGTTCTCTTGTTGTCTGTACCTCAGTACAAGGCTACTCTCTCTACACTCCAGACAAATATCTTCAGAAAATACTTCCTAACACTCAAATCTATATTCGATACTAATAAATTCCGGTTCCTCAGAAACGCTCTTCTCGCTGTTGCCACTCAGCATTTTTTATTCTCTCCACTTCGGCCATAGTAAGTTCCGCTTCATCAGAAGCGCTTTTCTCACTGTTTCCAGTCTGCATTTTGTATTCTCTCTACTTCGGCCATCATCAGTTTATCGCCCAAATAACACAACTCATCGACTACTTTTAGTGTCTCTTCGAATCGCCTGATGTAGTTAAGACTTCATTCCATTACCTTTGTTTTAATTTTGTCACTATTCATCTTGCAGCGTCTTTTCAAGACGCTGTCAATTGATCTGAAGCGCTCTTCAAGATCCTCTGCTGTCTCTGAAAGAATTACAATGTCACTGCCTAACCCCGAAGATTTTTATATCTTCTCCCCGAACTGTAATTCCCTTACCGAATATCTCCTCGGATTCCTTTAGTGCTTACTCAATGTACAGATTGAATAACATCGGCGATATGGTCTACAACACTTACTCTCTCTTTTCTCAACTACTGCTTCCCTTCCATGCGCTTATTTATTGTTGTACACGTGTCAGACTGATGTCTGGAACGGTATCAGTGTAAGGTATATGCCCTTAGCCGCTACTTACCAACGCCGTCTGATGTGGGGCGTCGTTTGTGGGACCCTCCACCGGTTGTACATGTTGCCGCGTATTCTAGTCCACTGCATCGCGGCATCTGGTGCATTCGACGGATAAAAGAGTGTCGCGCACTGTCCGGACGACGGACTAATGACACGGAGCGCTTAGTCGCGAAGGCAGCTCTTCGGGGCTGGGAGTAAACAACGCGGTCGCGCAACGCTTCGTGCCGAAAAAGACGGAGAGACCCGGTCGCCTCCGCTGTGAACCATGGTGCGCTAATTGGCACGCCTGAGCGCTGACTAACTCTCGAGTGACGTCTACAGAGGCCACACTTCAGACAACTCGCGCTGACGTGAGTCGAAGCTCTAGTTTTAAACAACTTTCGATTATGGTTAACCCTTTCCCACACGACGGGACTTAAAAGGCGCATTGACCATAAAACAGTATGAGTTGAACTGAAACGCTGTCTTCCTGCGGGGAAGTAGGTGCAACTCTGCTGCAGCGCGACAAACTCTTTAATTGTGGTAGTTCAGTACCTGTACCCACAGAGGACAGTAAACGAGAGACTATCATGCCCATTTTCGCTGTCTGCTTTGTTGTTGCTCACGTAACAACTAACATATTGATAAATGGATGACATAACATATATTGCTACGAAAAGAGTCCTGAAATACTCTTTAGGGATGCTGTGCTGTGACTTTCTTTGGATCATTAATTTTCAACAAAACAAAATATATTATGTTCTTATTATTCTGGATCCGGCTTTCTATAAAAGGAACATTGTTTCGTTACCGTAGCTCACTATAAAGTTCAACATATCTTTCTTACTTAACAGTTACTGAAAAGGTTACTGAAAATTATTTCGTTATCAATACTGATGTTACAGTACGCAATGTTTGTTCAACGTCAAAACTTTGTAGTGGTTTTTTGTTGACATTAAAACACCAATAAGTGCCACGACTAACACGAGAACATGAGACTATTATCAGAGAAAAAATGTTTTTGCTATAATGTTTGCCAGACCAGAACTACGCACAGCAAGATTTCTTTTATGTCATGGAGGTAAATTATCTTTTTGCACTGTTAATAATATAATATCATCCGCAGCCCGCGTCCACCTGTAAAACACATCATAAAATCTGCTGCTCTGCCCTGCAATCCCTAAAGCTGAAAGAAATAATTTTAGTTCACTGTTGCCTGTCCGCTTCTTCGCGGTATGATTGGTTTCATTTAATGCAGTTTGAATGCGCCGCGGCTGCGGCTCGTTCGTTCGTAGTTCAGCTCTGCACCGCGAATAATATTTAAATAGCTGAAAATGTCTTAAAGTTTTCACTAAGTAACTCTATTCAAAACATTTAGACAATTAATTTCTTACACACCTTTACAAATCAATGCCTAATGGCGTCCTCTCAATCTTGACAAAAGAATGCTACACAAGCATACAATATTGCGTCACAGGCTCTTCCTACACACGTAACTCCAAAAGACGACAGAGAAATTAATGCTCAGTCACTACTATTTATACTCTGTTTGGTATAGTTACATCTTTGTTTGATATTTAATAAGTATCGTCTGTGGCGGTTTCAGTACTAGCCGACACAATATTATCTTTAAAAAATCGATACATAATTCAATTCAAGTATAAAACATGACACATAATGGTTTCTCTTTATTACATAAAGTTCACACAATCATTGTCCACGCAATTAAAATCATCCAGTTCGATTATTCTTTTCTTTTTTACCACATATAATATGTGTTTTGTCAGGAGACGTTACACCATGTGTTGTTCATTTCGTCGTAAGAGTTGACGGAACGGGGGGTGTGAAACTCATATAGGGACTTCCGGCAACACGACTTTGTTTCGATGCCGATCCACTTGGAACGCTGCAAGTTTATCAATCATTCATCTCGTTTTCTTATTGGGTGATTTGAAGCTTTCCAAAATTGTTTCTGTTTTCTAGTAAACAGAAGCTGTTTGCACCGCATTGTGTTCCTCATTACTTCTCTTTGAACTGAATTGTAAATGTGTTGCTCGTATCCTATTTGATTTCTGCTCGCATCCGCAATATTGGCGGAGTAAAAGATCCTGTATTTGTTTTTGTTCCAATAGAAAAGAATTTGGTTTTGTCACAGAGTGTTCTTTGGACTCACGTGTATTTGTTACTGCTTACCAATAGGTGTGCGGACTTCTCTATTTAAATGCACTGTCAGTGCATTGCTTTAATTCTGCTTGATTTTATTATTATTCACTCATGGA
Organism: Schistocerca nitens; assembly: GCF_023898315.1. Lineage (NCBI taxonomy): Eukaryota > Metazoa > Arthropoda > Insecta > Orthoptera > Acrididae > Schistocerca > Schistocerca nitens. The sequence goes on from NC_064615.1 coordinate 967,899,560, forward strand.
CTCAATAAGACCACCCAAGGTACAATCAGTGTTGCAGTTGATGGTTTGCCTTCCTTTGTGTCCAAATTCGTTTCATTCTTGCTGAATGAAGTCTCTTTCTTTCATCAGACCACGGTGTTCCAATCCGTTTTCTAATTTCCCTCTGACGAAATCTCCAATCAAATATCTTTTGTCTGAATATTTTTATATTTGTAAGGTGTGCCTGAGTTATATTGGCTATGTTTGGACCCTCCTTAATCGCAGCGATCCATTTAATTGGCTCAGTATTGGCCTCACTTACGTTTTTGCAGAATTCTACTATTTGTTTTGTCAGTCTAGTGGGTAGCATTCTTTTAATGTGCCCAAAACTTTAAGTCTTCGTTTTCTCACCATGTATGTCTGTATATTCTTCTATTTTCTTATTACATCTCAGCCTATAAGTTTCTCCATCAGTAATTTTGGGTCTAATATTTTCCTAACAATCTTTTTTTCTTGTGTTAATCTGAATGCAGTGGCCATTTTTGACAGCGAACTTGGTTTGCAGCTTTTTCAGGCCGTTTTGTAGTATGATTTCCCACAAGTGTTTAAATTGAGGAACCCTTTTTATTTTTCCATGTTTCGTGTTCAAAAACGTTGATGTTTGTTTGTTACATGTCATATATTCCGTTTTTTCGAACGATATATGTAGTCCTACTTTTTCCACAACTTCTTTAAGAATTTAAATTTGCGTTTGAGCTGTAGTAATATCCCCAGTTAAAACTTCCAGATAATCTGGAAAGGCGAGGCAATCTACTCTAATATTACTTCTATCTAACTTGATTGATATATATTTTGACTCGACTTTTACTCTCCACATTTTTAATTATCTTTTCTAAAAAACAGTTAAACAGTAATGGGAAGAGTCCATCTCCCTGTCTGGCACCAATCCTCATATCAAATGGTTCAGAAATTTCTACCACGAATTTAATTTTAGAGCTTCCTTTGAAATTTGGAAGAGAGATTCACGACCAGCTGAGTCTTAGGCCTTTTTAAAAGCCACTATGTACATACAATATTGTTACTAGAAATCCTTTGGTGCCTAAGGATTAGTTGTAAATTAAGGATTTGTTCCGGACGGGACCTGTATGGTCTAAAGCCTGCTTGGTATCCACCAGTTTTATGTTATAACTATTCTTGGGCTCGATCAAGTAAACACTGCGATAGAATTTTGTATGTGGCCGGAAGAAGAGAGATTCCTCGGTAATTATTAACATTGGTTGTATCCTCTTTTTTATGCAATGTATGAATTAGGGCAGTTTTCCAGTCCTCATGTATTTTCTCAGTTTGCCAGTTATGTCCATTAGTTGAGTGATCTCTTTTATAGTGTTAGGGCCAGTTGATTTTAGAAATCCTGCTTTATATTTGTTTGCATTCATTTTCCGTGATTTCTCGCATTTAATGGAGAACTCAGTGTTACCATCTTTTGACAGAATTGGTATTCAGCTTTATTACGTCTTGCTACAAAATGGGTATATAATTCTGCTTAGAATGACGTTGCTTCTTGCCACTGAGTGCCATGCATTTCATAGTGGTTTGTAGAGTAGGTATGTAGATGTAATTGAGTGCGCTTTGTAGTCTTAATGACTAGAGCATCCTTCCTTGCAAATGCAAGTAATGCAACAAGAGTTACGCAGAAGTGTTCATGCGTTTTAACACGCACTGCATTCGTATTATTTGATTTAATGCAGACTGGTTTTACTAATACAGTAAGTGAATAACTCGATAGATATGATAAATATCTCCTTATAGGACTCAGAAATCCTAGCTATCTGTGTTTCGTATATAAACTGAAAAACTATATATAGCATTGCATAATCTGTTTTTAGTTCCTTTGGAAATATTCTCCCCAAACAATAAATCCTTTGGTACAGATTTTCATAGTTTTAGCAGGAAAGAATTAAGGAAAAAGTTTTCTAAGGTTCCATTCTTTAAACACATAGGGGACAGTAGATGAGTGGAAAGAGTAAACTGAAAGCCGCTATGAAAGAGAGGAGCAATCTCGTGACGTGATATAGGAAGATATAGCAGTCGACATGGAAGGGAAGGGCAGCCTCTACTGCCGGGAGTCAGAATTTAACAGAGATTTGGAACACTTGCGGCAAACTGAGGTGGAAGACTTGGATAACATTAGATTGGAATTTCTATAAGCGTTGTGCGAAGAATCAGACAAACGACTATTCCAGATGCTGTGTAGAGGCTATGAGGCTGGTGACATTCCATCAGACTTTCAGTAAGAAATCACCCGTACGATCTCGAAGATATCAAGAGTAGACACGTGCGAGAACTATCACACAGTCAGTTTAATAGCTACTGAATCCAGGTGTGAGGAAAGGTAAAGGCACTAGAGAAGTATTTCTCACATTGCAGTTCATAACAGAAGCAACATTTAAGAAAAATCAAGAAACGTTCATAGGATCTGGGCACGTAGAAGATGTAAAACGGTGCAAGATGTTAGAAATTCTAAGGAATTTAGCTGTAAGCTATTGGAAATAAGGGTAAAATGGCTCAAATGGCCCTGAGCACAATGGGACTTAACTTCTGAGGTCATCAGTCCCCTAGAACTTAGGACTACTTAAACCTAACTAACCTAATGACATCACACACATCCATGCCCGAGGCAGGATTGGAACCAGTGACCGTAGCGGTCGCGCGGTTCCATCCTGTAGCGCCTAGAACCGCTCGGCCACTCCGGCCGGCGAAATAAGGGTAACATGCAATATGTCCAGTCATAAGAAGGATGTAGGTATTGGTATTTCCAGAGCCACAGGCGTCAAGAGTGGGCATTTCCGATACTTCGCTCTTTGAAGAATGTCATCAGATTGGGGCTGCAGTCATTTAATAGTAATTACAGTAACCGGGTCAAATATCTCACGAAATAAGCGTCAAACGAAAAAACTACAAAGAACGAAACTTGTCTAGCTTGAAGGGGGAAACCAGATGGCGCTATGGTTGGCCCGCTAGATGGCGCTGCCATAGGTCAAACGGATATCAACCGTTTTTTTAAAATAGGAACCCCCATTTTTATTACATATTCGTGTAGTACGTAAAGAAATATGAATAGTTGGTAACAGGTAGGTTTTTTAAATTAAAATACAGAACGTAGGTGTGTTTGAACATTTTATTTCGGTTGTTCCAATGTGATACATGTACCTTTGTGAACTTATCATTTCTGAGAACGTTGCTGTTACAGTGTGATTACCTGCAAATACCACATTAATGCAATAAATGCTCAAAATGATGTCCGTCAACCTCAATGCATTTGGCAATACGTGTAACGACATTCCTCTCAACAGCGAGTAGTTCGCCTTCCGTAATGTTCGCACATGCATTGACAATGCGCTGACGCATGTTGTCAGGCGTTGTCGGTGGATCACGATAGCAAATATCCTTCAACTTTCCCCACAGAAAGAAACCCTGGGACGTCAGATCCGGTGAACGTGCGGGCCATGGTATGGTGCTTCGACGACCAATCCACCTGTCATGAAATATGCTATTCAATACCGCTTCAACCGCACGCGAGCTATGTGCCGGACATCCATCGTGTTGGAAGTATATCGCCATTCTGTCATGCAGTGAAACATCTTATAGTAACATCGGTCGAACATTATGAAGGAAATCAGCATACACTGCACCATTTAGATTGCTATCGATAATATGGGGGACAATTATCCTTCGTTCCATAATGCCGCACCATACATTACGCAGCGTTTGGCATGTGCGTTGCGTGCTGAGGTAGCCTGTAGCCGGAACAAATGAGTGTTTCCAGCTTAAGACTCTTACGAGCGACGGGTACAAAGAAAAGTTCCGGCTCGCCGGCCAGCTACTCGGTCCTTGCCCGCAGCTGCAGGGACAGGTCTCAGCGGCGGCGCCCTCTGGATAGCTGAACAGCGAACTAATACTCAATATGTGTTTGGGCAGCCTTCGCGACCGCACGTGTTCCGGGTATTCTCCGATTTTTATGTGGATATTTGAGGAGATTCCAAGAAGTGTTGATACTGGACGTATTGATTACATCCGAATTCCCTCCACTCCCATCAGCATCGGACGCCCTCCACAGCGGAGCTGCTGACCTGTGTGATGATTGAGACGAGCGTACACTGCGGCAACTAGCGCTGCGCGACTCTCTGGCCTGAGGCACTGCGTGTGGACATCGGGACATGAGTGTGCAGGATGTGTGAGTGTTTCAGCGATTTCCAACAGCTAGCTATGGCAACTACTACTACAGAATGGAACGAGGTTTAACTGTGTGGTGCTTACTGCTACTCAAACAGTCTAGTGGAGTGTCTTGGAACGGAAAGATGGTAGTGCTATTCGTTATTGCTACTACCCATCATCTAGCTGAACCTTCCTCTTCCTCCTCCTCCTCCTGCTCTTCCTCATGCTTCATCCTGGTGTAGCTGAGAGAACCAACTTGAGAATTCTACAGTGCTTTAAAACCACAATCGCAGCATTACAGCAAATCGAAAAAGAGAAGAGTTAGAGACAAGCGATATATACGTGTGTATGTTAAATCCCCTCCCTCAAAAACATTCTCTTCTTCAAATCTCCTCTGTGTTACCACAGATGACGTGTCCCTGACCTCGTTTGTACTAAGATTGCAGTATACGCGAGGTGCCTATTTGCTACCACCGCTCTGAGTGGAATGCGTAACTTCTAATAAATGTTCACCAACCTGCAGTCTTCTACAGTTGTTGTCCCCTGTGCAGAAAACAGCACGTAGGTCGTGAATCCGTTATCTTGAGGCTGTAAGAAACTCTTAACGCCGGCCGGAGTGGCCGAGTGGTTCTAGGCGCTACAGTCTGGAACCGCGCGACCGCTACGGTCGCAGGTTCGAATCCTGCCTCGGGCATGGATGTGTGTGATGTCCTTAGGTTAGTTAAGTTTAACTAGTTCTAAGTTCTAGGGGTTTGATGACCTCAGATGTTAAGTCCCATAGAGCTCAGAGCCATTTTTTTAACGAGGAATTGTTGTTTTAGAAATGATTAATTTCCGTTTACTTTGTTTATATGGGATGGCACTCGCTTTTTATTAGCAGAACACGAGAAACTACACAATTACATTTATTTTTTTGGAGTGGCAAACGATTTCTACTCTTCAACGAATTAATAAACTGCATATTTCCGTAATTAGTATCACCCTGCTCTGAACTACATGTCTGTCTTCCGACACTGCCGAACCAGCTCTGACCTTACACACTAGACGTTCATCTAAATCTACATGGATACCCTGAAAATCACATTCAAGTGCCTGGCAGAGGGTTCATCGAACCACCTTCACAATTCTCTATTATTCCAATCTCGTATAGCGCCCGGAAAGAATGAACACCTATATCTTTCCGTACGTTCTCTGATTTCCCTTATTTTATCGTGGTGATAGTTTCTCCCTCAACAAAATATTTTCGCATTTGGAGGAGAAAGTTGGTGATTGGAATTTCGTGAGAAGATTCCGTCGCAACGAAAAACGCCTTTCTTTTAATGATTTACAGCCCAAATCCTGTATAATTTCAGTGACACTATCAACCATATTTCGAGACAATACAAAACGTGCTGCCTTTCTTTGAACTTTTACGATGTACTCCGTCACTTCTTTCTGGTAAGGATCCCACACCGTGCAGCAGTATTCTAATAGAGGACGGACAAGCGTAGTGTAGGCAATCTCCTTAGTAGGTCTGTTAGATTTTCTAAGTGTCCTGCCAACAAAACGCAGCCTTTGGTTAGCCTTCCCCACAACATATTCTATGTGTTCGTTCCAATTTAAGTTGTTCGTAATTGTAATACCTAGGCATTTAGTTGAATTTACGGCTTTTAGGTTAGACTGATTTATCGTGTAACCGAAGTTTAACGAGTTCCTTTTAGCACTCGTGTGGATCACCTCACACTTTTCGTTATTTGGGGTCAACTGCAACTTTTCGCACCATTCAGATATCTTTTCTAAATCGTTTTGCAGTTTGTTTTGATCTTCTGATGACTTTATCAGTCGATAAACCCAGCGTCATCTGCAAACAACCGAAGTCGGCTGCTCAGATTGTCTCCCAGATCGTTTATACAGGGTGTTACAAAAAGGTACGGCCAAACTTTCAGGAAACATTCCTCACACACAAATAAAGAAAAGATGTTATGTGGACATGTGTCCGGAAACGCTTAATTTCCATGTTAGAGCTCATTTTAGTTTCGTCAGTATGTACTTCCACCTACGCTCAATGGAGCACGTTATCATGATTTCATACGGGACACTCTACCTGTGCTGCTAGAACATGTGCCTTTACAAGTACGACACAACATGTGGTTCATGCACGATGGAGCTCCTGCACATTTCAGTCGAAGTGTTCGTACGCGTCCCAACAACAGATTCGGCGACCGATGGATTGATAGAGGCGGACCAATTCCATGGCCTCCACGCTCTCCTGACCTCAACCCTCTTGACTTTCATTTATGGGGGTATTTGAAAGCTCTTGTCTACGCAACCCAGGTACCAAATGTAGAGACTCCTCGTGCTCGTATTGTGGACGGCTGTGATACAATACGCCATTCTTCAGGGCTCCATCACCGCATCAGGGATTCCATGCGACGGACGGTGGATGCATGTATCATCGCTAACGGAGGACATTTTGAACATTTCCTGTAACAAAGTGTTTGAAGTCACGCTCGTACAACCTGTTGCTGTGTGTTTCCATTGCTTGATTAATGTGATTTGGAGAGAAGTAAGAAAATGAGCTCTAACATGGAAAGTAAGCGTTTCCGGACACATGTCCACATAACATATTTTCTTTCTTTGTGTGTGAGGAATGTTTCCTGAAAGTTTGGCCGTACCTTTTTGTAACACCCTGTATAGACAAGGAACAACAAGAGGCCTATAACACTACCTTGGGGAACGCCAGAAATCACTTATGTTTTACTCAATGACTTCCCGTCAATTACTACGAACTGTGACCTCGCTGACAGGAAATCACAAATCCAGTCACATAACTGAGACGATATTCCATAAGTACGCAATTTCACTACGAGCCGCTTGTGTGGTACAGTGTCAAAAGCCTTCCGGAAATCCAAAAATACGGAATCGATCTGAAATCCCTTGTCAATAGCACTCAACACTTCACGTGAATAAAAAGCTAGTTGTGTTTCACAGGAACGATGTTTTCTAAACCCATGTTGACTGTGTGTCAATAGACCGTTTCTTCGAGGTAATTCATAATGTTCGAACACAATATATGTTCTAAAATCCTGCTGCATGTTGACGTTAACAAAATGGGTCTATTGCCAACTAAACTATAACCGATATCGCGGCGGACATGTCCGTCCTCCAAGACTGTTGAACGAGCTCTGATCTTACACCCGAATCACTTCGCCTGCCATCGAGTTTAGGCGCGACCCGAAGGTTAAAAAAAAAAAAGTTTCAAATGGCTCTGAGCACTATGGGACTCAACATCTGTGGTCATCAGTCCCCTAGAACTTAGAAGTACTTAAACCTAACTAACCTAAGGCCATCACACACATCCATGCCCGAGGCAGGATTCGAACCTGCGACCGTAGCCGACCCGAAGGTCTCCGAAGTGCTTCGTCTGCCATTTCATTTCGCAGTTGTTTGTTATTCTGCTGGTTATTAATACTTGTGAAATAATGGAACGATAGCACGCTATTGAGAGATGCTTTGATTTGAAATTCAAGTAAATACCCTGTATTAGTTTGTCTGATATTAATAATAGAAAATTGTCATTTTGGAGCGCAACTTCTGAATGCAGCAGCCAATCGCGGAGAAGGACCGCACGATACCCGTAGCGAACAAACCATCTGTCATCGGCACCTCACACCGCATTACGTCATATTGCCACAGCTGCATCCTCAACTGCTCTAAAAAATCTTCTTGTAGTCGAATATGAAAACTGCAATGCCAGAAATATTACAACATCAAATTCCTGATTGATTAATTTATTGTGTCCAATAGTGGTATTGCCAGCACACAAATCAGTCCAATCCCTTCACGTTGTTTAAGGACATAGCATGCAACTGAGATGAAATGTGAAATTTTCAGCTACCTCCAATGTAATGGACTTCCTACCAAATGACCTAACTGTGCCGGTATCCAGCAATACGACACAAAGGAAAAATCCTCCCATAGGGTTTGAAATTGGGTGATTGCAGGATCGAATCCCATCAAATATTCCAATCCTAGTATCCACCAATAGGCGGCGATGAAAAACTGTCCCACACAAAGGGTATCGACTAAATTAATTAGTCACTCAATCTGATAGACTGAGGGAATATTTCCAAGGCATACACAGCTGGTGGTTTATCAGGTAAATGCTGCTTTGTTTTCAGTTTGGTGTGGCCACTGCCTATGGCGCGTGCAAGCCCAGCAGTGCCACGCGAGTGGATGTGATGACTAGAGAGAGAGAAAGAGAGAGAGAGCATGTGTTTCGACAATAATCGCTCTGTATCAAATACCAAAGGGATGCCGTCACCTGATGCTGTTTTTAGTTATTAGCGTGACATCCGGTCTGCGCGGTGTACGAGGCGGTCGGCTCTGTCGCAGCCGACAGGTTGGTGCGGGACCTGTGCGTGTGGGAATATAGGAGGCGGCTGACCCGGCTGACATGGGACAGTATGTGCTTTGCGATCGAAAGATTTCTAACAGTGTAATTACGTGTGGTGAGCTATGTTGACGGTATTCCCTGTGGGACCGGAATAGAAAAGTGCCACATTTGTTTAAATATCCCATACTGCCTTGCCACCCTCAAAATGTTTAAATAAACAGTGTTCCATACACTGCACTCAGTTTTCTGACAAATTCTTTGAATAAATAAATATAATATATTCTAAACACTGTCCTGTGTCCCACAAATTGTTTAAATAAACAATACTCCACATATAGCCTTGTCTACCAGAAATTGTTTAACCAATATTCCATACACTGCAATCTATTTCTTGTCGAATACTTTTAAAAAGTCAACTATTTTCCATACATCACTTTGTATCCAATAAATTACACTCCTGGAAATGGAAAAAAGAACACATTGACACCGGTGTGTCAGACCCACCATACTTGCTCCGGACACTGCGAGAGGGCTGTACAAGCAATGATCACACGCACGGCACAGCGGACACACCAGGAACCGCGGTGTTGGCCGTCGAATGGCGCTAGCTGCGCAGCATTTGTGCACCGCCGCCGTCAGTGTCAGCCAGTTTGCCGTGGCATACGGAGCTCCATCGCAGTCTTTAACACTGGTAGCATGCCGCGACAGCGTGGACGTGAAACGTATGTGCAGCTGACGGACTTTGAGAGAGGGCGTATAGTGGGCATGCGGGAGGCCGGGTGGACGTACCGCCGAATTGCTCAACACGTGGGGCGTGAGGTCTCCACAGTACATCGATGTTGTCGCCAGTGGTCGGCGGAAGGTGCACGTGCCCGTCGACCTGGGACCGGACCGCAGCGACGCACGGATGCACGCCAAGACCGTAGGATCCTACGCAGTGCCGTAGGGGACCGCACCGCCACTTCCCAGCAAATTAGGGACACTGTTGCTCCTGGGGTATCGGCGAGGACCATTCGCAACCGTCTCCATGAAGCTGGGCTACGGTCCCGCACACCGTTAGGCCGTCTTCCGCTCACGCCCCAACATCGTGCAGCCCGCCTCCAGTGGTGTCGCGACAGGCGTGAATGGAGGGACGAATGGAGACGTGTCGTCTTCAGCGATGAGAGTCGCTTCTGCCTTGGTGCCAATGATGGTCGTATGCGTGTTTGGCGCCGTGCAGGTGAGCGCCACAATCAGGACTGCATACGACCGAGGCACACAGGGCCAACACCCGCCATCATGGTGCGGGGAGCGATCTCCTACACTGGCCGTACACCACTGGTGATCGTCGAGGGGACACTGAATAGTGCACGGTACATCCAAACCGTCATCGAACCCATCGTTCTACCATTCTTAGACCGGCAAGGGAACTTGCTGTTCCAACAGGACAATGCACGTCCGCATGTATCCCGTGCCACCCAACGTGCTCTAGAAGGTGTAAGTCAACTACCCTGGCCAGCAAGATCTCCGGATCTGTCCCCCATTGAGCATGTTTGGGACTGGATGAAGCGTCGTCTCACGCGGTCTGCACGTCCAGCACGAACGCTGGTCCAACTGAGGCGCCAGGTGGAAATGGCATGGCAAGCCGTTCCACAGGACTACATCCAGCATCTCTACGATCGTCTCCATGGGAGAATAGCAGCCTGCATTGCTGCGAAAGGTGGATATACACTGTACTAGTGCCGACATTGTGCATGCTCTGTTGCGTGTGTCTATGTGCCTGTGGTTCTGTCAGTGTGATCATGTGATGTATCTGACCCCAGGAATGTGTCAATAAAGTTTCCCCTTCCTGGGACAATGAATTCACGGTGTTCTTATTTCAATTTCCAGGAGTGTATTTAAATACACACATCGTCTTGCCTACTAGAAATTGCTTAAACAATATTCTATGCACTGAAATCGATTCCTCAGCAAATATCGAATCACTGGACTTTTTAATCCGCCAGTTTCACGGTGGGGGAAGTGAGGGGAAGAGCTGGTGGGTTTATCAAAGTGGGAGGGATCATTTAATTTATCGATTTAATTAATTAGTCAATCAAGTCGATAGAGTGAGAGAGGCTAGTCGAGTAACTCAGGAGTGAAAGTATGCTTGTATCAGTGAGGGGAGTTCCCAGAGGGTTGGGGGAGGGGAAGGGGGAGAGGGAGGGGTGGGGAGGCTTTCTCAGGAGGTCGATTTATCCTCAGGGGATCGCAAACCACTTAGTAGAACAGTATGTTAAGAGATGGGGCAGGGGTCATAAATCAATCAGCTGTCACAATTTAATTAATGTGATATAAAATTGAAGTCAAAAGTGGTGTAGAGCAATAGCTTAAAAACCTGTCAATCGAAATAGAGCAATAGGTTAAAGGTCGTCATGGAGCAGAAAAATAGGTTTGACCCTGAATGTAAGCCTGCCCAGGATGTAGGCAACCCACACTAACAAAATGGCCCAGAATGAGGGTTGCCCTATTACTCATGTGCCTTGAAGTGTAATGTGTGGTGGATACGAATTTTTATGGTTCAGTAAATAATAAATAGTGCAGCTGATTATTTTAAAAGGAGGTTTTACCCGTACTGTTGCAGTGTGGAACAACGTGGTTCCAGTATATGGAACAAGGTGTGGTCGACTTACCGAAGCTACCGCGCAGACTGATTGTGCGATTCGATTAATTCCTTCTGCAAAAGATTTTAATCGGGATGAAGTTATCGCTCAGCTAATGGTACCATTTGTATGTGCACCAATCGGATTTTATGTGCAATAACAGTCACTTCATTCTGGTTTTACGTGCAAAAACAAGAAAGCTTAAATAACTCTAGACTGGAACGAGACTGATGGCTTAAATTTGGACTACCGGTGTATCGGACATTGGCCTGAGATAACGTTTAACCGTTTGAAAAAATCTTCCTTCTTTTGGATTTTACGTGCAAAAAATACGTTTTTCTGGGAGATTCTTGAAGCGTGCATCTTCCATACTTTAAACGTGTAGAGTCAGTTCAAATTTTTCGGATAAATTCAAAACGTAAGTTTTTCATCCTGTTATCTTTAACCACTGTCGAGATACGATGTTTAAAAGTTGAGCTAAATGAAGAACGTAAAATTCGTTCTTACGTGAAATGAATGCGAGTAACAGTTTAGAACGAATCGAATAAAAAAAAGCCTTCTTACCGTAAAATTAAAACTCGCTTTCAAAAAACCAGCTTAATACGGGTTTTGCGTGCAAAAAACACTTTTTTTATGAGTGTTTTCTACGGGCGCCACTTCTGTGTTTCAAACTTGTGCGAATAGTTTCAAATTTTGTAAGAAGATAGACAAATACATACAATTAACGGTCCTCCTGTTGTTTTGCGAAAGCTTTATCCGTTGCCGTGATACACTCAACATGGTTCGAAAAACAGTTGAAAAACCTATACCGGATCAGTCATCGTCCGAGTCAACAAAAATCTACTTCAGGTGCCGAGCTATGAAGGATTAATGTCAAAATTATGGTACAATAAAATTGGGGAACGGGAATGAAGAATACTCGTATCATAGTACAAAAAGGCGAATACATCCTGGCCACAATAAGGGATGTAATACACTTATCTGTCAGTTTCTGTGACATTTAAATCAAAACACTTTGCCATATTCGCGCTTTTTTGCGAATTAACCATACTTTCCCAGTGCAGTGAGCTCTAATAGCTGCAAGGTGTTGGCACACCTGCACCTTGTAATTTATAGGGTAAAGTCCCTGATCCTGTGCCCAAAATCCAGCCACAGTAAAGAATATACAATATCATACGGCTGAAGAGCATACATGCAATGGCTAAAAATGTTTTTCTGGCACGATGTCATTTCCGGGGGCGTATGTTTCATATCGCACGACGTGCCAAATGCCATGTAGACTGATATGACGGAATGTGTCATGTTATGCTACATGACAACAAGTACCTTGTTACTTTACTTGAGACGGTGGATTATATTACATGAAGTTGTTACTAATAATAACAAGTAGAAAAGCACGAATATCTCGAGAAGTTTTGATTTAAACGTCTTTCAAACTGCCAAATGAGTCGAAAATAACTCTGCCCAGAACACATTCGCCTTTTTACGTGTTATGATGGGAGGTTTTTTCGTTCTGGTAATTATAATGAATAGAACATGGTACGTCAGTGTTTTATGAGGAACATTTTTGATTCCTCGTAAATTAATAGATTAAGTCTACGTATCGCCTCACCAGTGACTTTCGTGCTGCTTGTGATCTGTTTCCTTTCGACGAGTGTCTGTATTTCCGTAAGGGTAATGGTACTTTCTGGCGATCCAAGTATCGCCACATGCAAGCTTATAGCACTCGTTGCTGGTGTACACTGAAGTGCACGGTTATTTCCAAGCGAAGTACCGAGCTCTAGAGAGAGAATTTGCGCGATGTGCCGCGTGTGGACCTGCGGATAAGTATTGCTGACGCGGGGAGAAAGCGGTCGGGTTTGTTGAGGCGACGGGGCCACCCGTCAGGTGAAAGTTCTTCCGAAAGTATTCTGCGGACACAACGCGGGCGGTTGCGCCCGAATCTGCGACCTCTCACCAGCATACAGTCAGACGGCAATCGGCTCCACAGCCTGCATGTGGCGTTGCTGTCACATGACTTGATGTGGAACGAATATAAGCGGAGCAGAGACGAATCGGGATTCATTCTAGCGACACTACGGGCAGAAGATGGGGGGAAGCAGCTGACGTAAGCGACTTTCACGAAGTGTAACTTCTTACTGCACGGAGTCTAGGCACGAGCATCTCGGAAACGTGAAGTTGTTGGGACGTTGGCGTGCTACGGTCGTGCGCATCTGTGCGAAGTGGCTGAAGGAGGGTGAAATATCGAGTAGACCACAAGGTTTTCAGAATGAGATTTTCACTCTGCAGCGGAGTGTGCGCTGATATGAAACTGCCAGGAAGTTTCATAAGCGGTCTAAGGCGCTGCAGTCATGGACTGTGCGGCTGGTCCCGGCGGAGGTTCGAGTCCTCCCTCGGGCATGGGTGTGTGTGTTTGTCCTTAGGATAATTTAGGTTAAGTAGTGTGTAAGCTTAGGGACTGATGACCTTAGCAGTTAAGTCCCATAAGATTTCACACACATTTTTTTTTTTGAAGTTTCATATCAGCGCACACTCCGCTGCAGTGTGAAATTCTCATTCTGGAAACATCCCCCAGGCTGTGGCTAAGCCATGTCTCCGCAATATCCTTTCTTCCAGGAGTGCTAGTTCTGCAAGGTTCGTAGGAGAGCTTCTGTGAAGTTTGGAAGGTAGGAGACGAGATATTGGCGGAATTGAAGTTGTGAGGACGGGTCGTGAGTCGTGCTTGGGTAGCTCAGTTGGTAGAGCAAAAAAAAATGGTTCAAATGGCTCTGAGCACTATGCGACTTAACTTCTGAGATCATCAGTCGCCTAGAACTTAGAACTAATTAAACCTAACTAACCTAAGGACGTCACACACATCCATGCCCGAGGCAGGATTCGAACCAGCGACCGTAGCGGTCGCTCGGCTCCAGACTGTAGCGCCTAGAACCGCACGGTCACTCCGGCTGGCAGTTGGTAGAGCACTTGCCCGCGAAAGGCAAAGGTCTCGAGTTCGAGTCTTGGTCCGACACACAGTTTAAATCTGCCAGGAAGTTTCAGACTACAAAGTGTTGGATGTCCCAGGGTCATCACATCACCGAACGTGGAGGTTGGAGGCTTGCCTGCTCTCTAAAGTAGGATCCCTGGCCATCTGTGGAAGATCTGACGACAGGGTGCAATGCTAATGCAGGAACACCTTCCAGCGTATATTGTTGAGTTGAACATGGGGTTCTGCAGCAGACGACGCCTATTTACTCCAGTGTTGACTCAGCGACATCGGCAGTTACGACACTGAACATTTGTACTGTTGTCGGGTGTCCAGCATGAAGACGATTGCACCCGGCTGGATTCCTGACAACAGTACAAACAGGTGATTCGCCGGGAAAGCCTAAGATCACACTACATTCGACGTGTCTCCGGGTCGGATGAATAACGTTTCTTGTTAGAGCACGTCGATAGTTTGTCTGGATACGGCGTCACCCATGCGAATGGCTGCTCCCAACATGCATTGCGCCACCGACGCAGACCAATGGGAGCAGTATTATGCAATGGGCGACATTCACCTGTGGTGCCATGGGATCTATGGTAGTAATCAAAAATACCACAACACTTGAAGACTACGTGAACATTACAGCGGACCAACTGTATCCCTTGTAGCTTGATGTCTTCCCCGAGAGCAATGGTACGTTCCAGCAGGTTCATTGTCCGTGTCACAAGGGCGGAATCGTGCTACAATGGTTTGAGGAACATGATGTGGAACTAACGCTGGTTTACGTTAAAATGAGTAGCCGAGATAGCATTAATATTTCTTTATTGACCAGCTTCGGCTTAAATGCAAGCCATCTTCAGTATATCTTGGCCCCTGTTTGTGTTGCGCTTCGGGTTGTCGAACACCACGTAATTCGGCAGGAGCGTACGTTATGCTTTGCGAAAAGTCGGTAGTGACAGATAACCGGTAAAATGTCTCGGGCGTGTCCGCAGGGGGCAGGGCAGCGCAACCGGCTGAGGGTCGTCGTTTCTCAGTCAATGCCAAAGTCTCCCGCAGCGCTCGATAAAGAAATACACTACTGGCCATTAAAATTGCTACACCACGAAGATGACGTGCTGCAGATGCGAAATTTAACCGACAGGAAGAAGATGCTGTGCTATGCAAACGATTAGCTTTTCAGAGCATTCACACAAGGTTGGCGCCGGTGGCGACGCCTACAACGTGCCGACAAGAGGAAAGTTTCCAACCGATTTCTCATACACAAACAGCAGCTGCCGGCGTTGCCTGGTGAAACGTTGTTGTGATGTATAAGGAGGAGAAATGCGTACCATCACGTTTCCGACTTTGATAAAGGTCAGGTTGTAGCCCATCGCGATTGCGGTTTATCGTATCGCGACATTGCTGTTCGCGTTGGTCGAGATCCAATGACTGTTAGCAGAATATGGAATAGGTGGGTTCAAGAGGGTAATACGGAACGCCGTGCTGGATCCCAACGGCCTCGTATCACTAGCAGTCGAGATGACAGGCATCTTATCCGCTTGGCTGTAACGTATCGTGCAGCCACGTCTCGATCCCTGAGTCAACAGATGAGGACGTTTGCAAGACAACAACCATCTGCACGAACAGTTCGACGACGTTTGCAGCAGCATGGACTATCAGCTCGGAGACCATGGCTGCGGTTACCCTTGACGCTGCATCACAGACAGGAGCGCCTGCGATGGTGTACTCAACGGCGAACCTGAGTGCACGAATGGGAAAACGTCATTTTTTCTGTTTACAGCATCATCATGGTTGCATCCGTGTTTGGCGACACCGCGGTGAACGCACATTGGAAGTGTGTATTCGTCATCGCCATACTGGCGCATCACCCGGCGTGATGCTATGGGGTGCCATTGATTACACGTCTCGGTCATCTCTTGTTCGCATTGGTGGCACTTTGAACAGTGGACGTTACATTTGAGATGTGTTACGTCCGTGGCTCTACCCTTCATTCGATCCCTGCGAAACCCTACATTTCAGCAGGATAATGCACGACCGCATGTTGCAGGTCCTGTACGGCCTTTCTGGATACAGAAAATGCTCGACTACTGCCCTGGCCAGCACATTCTCCAGATCTGTCACCAACTGAAAACATCTGGTCAATCGTGACCGAGCAACACTGGCTCGTCACAATACGCCAGTCACTACTCTTGATGAACTGTGGTATCGTGTTGAAGCTGCATGGGCAGCTGTACCTGTACAAGCCATCCAAGCTCTGTTTGACTCAATGCCCAGGCGTATCAATGCCGTTATTACGGCCGGAGGTGGTTGTTCTGGGTACTGATTTCACATGATCTATGCAACCAAATTGCGTGAAAATGTAATCACATGTCAGTTCCAGTATAATATATTTGTCCAATGAATACCCGTTTATCATCTGCATTTCTTCTTGGTGTAGCAATTTTAATGGGCAGTAGTGTATTAAAGCGATCTCGATTGCTCATTAGCCGGCCGGGTTGGCCGTGCGGTTCTAGGCGCTACAGTCTGAAACCGCGTGACCGCTACGGTCGCAGGTTCGAATCCTGCCTCGGGCATGGATGTGTGTAATGTCCTTAGGTTAGTTAGGTTTAAGTAGTTCTAAGTTCTAGGGGCTGATGAGCTCAGACGTTAAGTCCCATAGTGCTCAGAGCCATTTGAACCATTTTTTTGATTGCTCATTTTAACGTATATATAACATCAGGTCGTTGTTTCCCCACAGACTATGGCGTCAAAATTTACTCACGTTGATGCCGTGATCTCCACATTCGCCTGATATGAACCCGATGAAACACATGTACGTCGCTATTAGACGCAGTTCCCACAAATCATGAGCCTGCAATATACGCTAACTGCATGAGCTCTGCATAGACATCCGGTGCCGTATACTGTCTACCAAGGAACTGTCGAATCCGTGTTAGGCACAATCGCTTCTTTGTTGTGAAAGGAAAACGACGGAAGATAAGGTTAAAGCCCCGACAGCATCGAGATCATTAGAGAAGGAGCACAAGCTCGGATTGCGTCAAGGACGTGGTAGCAAATCGGCCTTGCCCTTTGAAAGGAACAATCCCGGCATTTTCCTGAGCGATTTAGGAAAATCACGGAAAATCTAAATCTGGACGCTGGTTTGAACCGTCGTCCTCCCGAACGTGAGTCCAGGGTGCTAACCACTGTGCCATCTCGCTCTGTACTTCTTTGCTGTGTTACTAAAGTGAACCAAAACGCTATTGTTGTTGTTGTGGTCTTCAGTCCTGAGACTGGTTTGAAGCAGCTCTCCATGCTACTCTGTCCTGTGCAAGCTTCTTCATCTACCAGTACTTACTGCAACCTACATCCTTCTGAATCAGTGTTGTAGTGTCGCAGAATAGTGAAGGGTTGGAAACGTGGAATATTGTCAAAATTTCGTTGCCTATGCCGAGAGCCAGAGGCAGTAGGTTAGGCAAGAGCTAAGAGGATTGCACATATATCGGAATGTGTCGTCACGCAGGGACAATGGCCTGGTTACACTCAACAGGCGGGAGAGAACTGCTTAGCACGCGGGTTTGTGTTGGACGGAGACTTTCGTAGAGTGCAAGACAGAGGTATAGTGTCAGCTGTTCTGCATTTCACAACTTCGCGTAAGTCTGCCGAAAAAACACGTAACTCTGTCGGAAGAACACCTAAGGGGAGAGTACGACAGATGAATCAGCAGTATACGTGGAACGAATGCGTTCATTACAAACGTGCATGACGTCAGGACGTCGCTCGTGCTTCCTTTAAATGCGCCAGCTTTGATAGCAACAGGGCACTCGCAGTTAGACTTGCAGTTAGATGTGTAAAGGATCGCTGCGTAGCGCTCAGCTCGGTGATCGACATGCTAATCTTTATTAAGGAAATGTTGCAGTAAGGGCGGCCCATCCAGCAGCAGTCGTGAGGGGACAGTACCAGCTCTGGTCCTCTCTGCTGCCGCTGTCAATCATCAACCCAGGATTAGCAGACATCGCGGCAGACTCGCTCGCCGCCAATGCTGACCACATCAGTTAGCCGTCGTCGAGATCGTGCGGGGCCTAGGCCCTGTGCATCCGCCGTCACAACTGGGTGAGACGACGACAATGGGGGACTGCAGCCCGTTCCGCCCGTCCACCGCGGGCGAGCCACCAGGAGGAGCAGGGAAGAAGACGCGGTGGGATAGAGTACACCCCGCACTACGAGAACGCCTCTCGTGCCGACAGCGTCGGGACTCCGACCTAGAACCTCCACGCGCAGCAGCTTCCTGTCCGCAGCCCAGCCGGGCGCCGCCAGCCACGCGCAGCCGAAGTAAGGACAGTCCTCCGCTTCGTCACGGCACGCGCTGCGCTAGCAAGACTGTGCGGCCCGGATCGGGTGTCATCGCTACGAGTCAGCGAGGACTCGGGGAAGGTCGTTGATATCACCAAGCCACATTGTACTCGGCAGGAATAAAAGTGTTATGAATTAATAATGTTTCTTTGGCGTTTCTGACGCGTCCACAGTCATTTCCTAGCATCCTGACAACTGGAGAGGTCACCGCTCGGCCATCCAGTCCACCGTAGGCGACCAGGACAACCGGGGGCGCCTACAGTGTATTCATCTCTTGGTCTCCCTCGACGATTTTTACCCTCCACGCTGCACTCCAATACTAAATTGGTGATCCCTTGATGCCTCAGAACATGTCCTACCAACCGGTCCCTTCTTCTAGTCAAGCTGTGCCACAAACTCCTCTTCTCCCCAATCCTATGCAATACCTCCTGATTAGTTAAGTGATCTACCCGTCTAATATTCAGCATTCTTCTGTAGCACCACATTTCGAAAGCTTCTATTCTCTTCTTGTCCAAACTATTTATCGTCCATGTTTCACTTTCATACATGGGTACACTCCATACAAATACTTTCAGAAACGACTTCCTGACACTTAAATCTATACTCGATGTTAACAAATTTCTCTTCTTCAGAGACGCTTTCCTTGCCATTGCTAGTATACATTTTATATCCTCTCTACTTCGACCATCATCAGTTATTTTGCTCCCCAAATAGCAAAACTCTTTTACTACTTTAAGTGTCTCATTTCCTAATCTAATTCTCTCAGCATCACCCAACTTAATTCGACTACATTCCATTATCCTCGTTTTGCTTCTGTTGTTGTTCATCTTATATCCTCCTTTCAAGACACTGTCCATTCCGTTCAGCTGCTCTTCCAGGTCCTTTGCTGTCTCTGATACAATTACAATGTCATCGGCGAACCTCAAAGTTTTTATTTCTTCTCCATGGATTTTAATACCTACTCCGAACTTTTCTTTTGTTTTCTTTACTGCTTGCTCAATATACAGATTGAATATCATCGGCGAGAGGCTAAAACCCTGTCTCACTCGCTTCCCAACCACTGTTTCGCTTTCATGTCCCTCGACTCTTCTAACTGCTGTCTATACAAATTGTAAATAGCCTTTCGCTCCCTGTATTTTACCCCTGCCACCTTCAGAATTTGAAAGAGAGTATTCCTGTCAACATTGTCAAAAGCTTTCTCTAAGTACACAAATGCTAGAAATGTAGATTTGCCTTTTCTTAATCTAGCTTCTAAGATATGTCGTAGGGTCAGTATTGCCTCACGTGTTCCAAAATTTCTATGGAACCCAAACTGATCTTCCCCGAGGTCGGCTTCTACCAGTTTTTCCATTCGTCAGTAAAGAATTCGCGTTAGTATTTTGCAGCCGTGACTTATTAAACTGATAGTTCGGTAATTTTCACATCTGTCAACACCTGCTGTCTTTGGGATTGGAATTATTATATTCTTCTTGAAGTATGAGGCTATTTCGTCTGTCTCATACATCTTGCTCACCAGATGGTAGAGGTTTGTCAGGTCTGGCTCTCCCAAGTCTGTCAGTAGTTCTAATGAAATGTTGTCTACTCCCGGGGCCTTGTTTCGACTCAGGTCTTTCAGTGCTCTGTCAAACTCTTCACGCAGTATCATATCTCCCATTTCATCTCCATCTACATGCTCTTCCATTTCCATAATATTGTCCTCAGGTACATCGCCCTTGTATAGACCCACTATTATGCAAGTGAAAAATGTTCTGACTCGTCAGTGTATAGCCAGTTCTGTATGTGGTGCACCACATACAGGCTTTGAAGCTATGAGTTCGTGTCAGTCAGTTGTGTGGAGGGAGTGCAGTAAAATGTGTTGCGGTGGAGATGTGACATAATGACAGACAGGAGCTACCGTGTTTGGACATTCAAATGACCACAACGGTAATGAAGTTGTTTGATTTGTTCGTGAATCGACGCGGACTGTCGAACCTGTCGCCATGTAATGGGGTACCACTCGCGGGCATAATAAACGGGGCAGGAACATTGGTCGTAAAAAGATCCAGACCGACGAGGACTGTAAACGAACATTACGGTTTGTCAGTGAAAATTGGTTTCAAACCTGGCGAGAATTGGTGACGCCAGTGAATGCAGGTCAGTCCAGTTTGTTTCCGAGTAACGTTGCGTTGGCAAGTGCATGCAGTGGATATTTGGAGTCGGGTACCGTACGAAGGATTTTTTTTTCACTGCAACACACAAACCTGTACATCTTCGTTGGACCAAAGAAACTGGACAATGCGAGCTGACTGGAGTAGATATTGGATGCATTCACTGTAGCTGAACAATGAAGAAGAACTGGGGCCTATTAGACAGTTGTGAAAAAGGGACTGTGTTCCGGTCATTTTCAGAATATTTGCAAAATGTCTCAAAAGTTTTTATTTTTTGTGTTAGACAAAATGGAAAACAACATTCGCAAAAATCAGCGAAATGGAGACAAAAGAGAGGACGTATTTAAACGTTCCTGCATACTTGGGAACTGCCCACCTGTGTTGGTAATTTGTCCGTAACACACATAAGAACCCCCATGAACCATGGACCTTGCCGTTGGTGGGGAGGCTTGCGTGCCTCAGCGATACAGATAGCCGTACCGTAGGTACAACCACAACGGAGGGGTATCTGTTGAGAGGCCAGACAAACGTGTGGTTCCTGAAGAGGGGCAGCAGCCTTTTCAGTAGTTGCAAGGGCAACAGTCTGGATGATTGACTGATCTGGCCTTGTAACAATAACCAAAACGGCCTTGCTGTGCTGGTACTGCGAACGCCTGAAAGCAAGGGGAAACTACGGCCGTAATTTTTCCCGAGGGCATGCAGCTTTACTGTATGATTAAATGATGATGGCGTCCCCTTGGGTAAAATATTCCGGAGGTAAAATAGTCCCCCATTCGGATCTCCGGGCGGAGACTACTCAAGAGGATGTCGTTATCAGGAGAAAGAAAACTGGCGTTCTACGGATCGGAGCGTGGAATGTCAAGTCCCTTAATCGGGCAGGTAGGTTAGAAAATTTGAAAAGGGAAATGGATAGGTTGAAGTTAGATATAGTGGGAATTAGTGAAGTTCGGTGGCAGGAGGAACAAGACTTCTGGTCAGGTGACTACAGGGTTATAAACACAAAGTCAAATAGGGGTAATGCAGGAGTAGGTTTAATAATGAATAGGAAAATAGGAACGCGGGTAAGCTACTACAAACAGCTTAGTGAACGCATTATTGTGGGCAAGATAGATACGAAGCCCACACCTACTACAGTAGTACAAGTTTATATGCCAACTAGCTCTGCAGATGACGAAGAAATTGAAGAAATGTATGATGAAATAAAAGAAA
Organism: Schistocerca nitens; assembly: GCF_023898315.1. Classification (NCBI taxonomy): domain Eukaryota; kingdom Metazoa; phylum Arthropoda; class Insecta; order Orthoptera; family Acrididae; genus Schistocerca; species Schistocerca nitens. Next base: position 967,921,385 of record NC_064615.1, read on the forward strand.
TTATTCAGATAGTGAAGGGAGACGAAAATTTAATAGTCATGGGTGACTGGAATTCGAGTGTAGGAAAAGGGAGAGAAGGAAACGTAGTAGGAGAATATGGATTGGGGCTAAGAAATGAAAGAGGAAGCCGCCTGGTAGAATTTTGCACAGAGCACAACTTAATCATAGCTAACACTTGGTTCAAGAATCACCAAAGAAGGTTGTATACGTGAAAGAACCCTGGAGTTACTAAAAGGTATCAGATAGATTATATAATGGTAAGACAGAGATTTAGGAACCAGGTTTTAAATTGTAAGACATTTCCAGGGGCAGATGTGGACTCTGACCACAATCTATTGGTTATGACCTGTAGATTAAAACTGAAGAAACTGCAAAAAGGTGGGAATTTAAGGAGATGGGACCTGGATAAACTGAAAGAACCAGAGGTTGTACAGTGTTTCAGGGAGAGCATAAAGGAACAATTGACAGGAATGGGGGAAAGAAATACAGTAGAAGAAGAATAGGTAGCTTTGAGGGACGAAGTAGTGAAGGCAGCAGAGGATCAAGTAGGTAAAAAGACGAGGGCTAGTAGAAATCCTTGGGTAACAAAAGAAATATTGAATTTAATTGATGAAAGAAGAAAATATAAAAATGCAGTAAATGAAGCAGGCAAAAAGGAATACAAACGTCTCAAAAATGAGATCGACAGGAAGTGCAAAATGGCTAAGCAGGGATGGCTGGAGGACAAATGTAAGGATGTAGAGGCTTATCTCACTAGGGGTAAGATAGATACTGCCTACAGGAAAATTAAACAGACCTTTGGAGAAAAGAGAACCACTTGTATGAACATCAAGAGCTCAGATGGAAACCCAATTCTAAGCAAAGAAGGGAAAGCAGAAAGGTGGAAGGAGTATATAGAGGGTTTATACAAGGGCGATGTACTTGAGGACACTATTATGGAAATGGAAGAGGATGTAGATGAAGATGAAATGGGAGATACGATACTGCGTGAAGAGTTTGACAGAGCACTGAAAGACCTGAGTCGAAACAAGGCCCCCGCAGTAGACAACATTCCATTGGAACTACTGACGGCCTTGGGAGAGCCAGTCCTGACAAAACTCTACCATCTGGTGAGCAAGATGTATGAAACAGGCGAAATACCCTCAGACTTCAAGAAGAATATAATAATTCCAATCCCAAAGAAAGCAGGTGTTGACAGATGTGAGAATTACCGAACAATCAGTTTAATAAGCCACAGCTGCAAAATACTAACACGAATTCTTTACAGACGAATGGAAAAACTAGTAGAAGCCGACCTCGGGGAAGATCAGTTTGGATTCCGTAGAAATACTGGAACACGTGAGGCAATACTGACCTTACGACTTATCTTAGAAGAAAGATTAAGGAAAGGCAAACCTACGTTTCTAGGATTTGTAGACTTAGAGAAAGCTTTTGACAATGTTGACTGGAATACTCTCTTTCAAATTCTAAAGGTGGTAGGGGTAAAATAGAGGGAGCGAAAGGCTATTTACAATTTGTACAGAAACCAGATGGCAGTTATAAGAGTCGAGGGACATGAAAGGGAAGCAGTGGTTGGGAAGGGAGTAAGACAGGATTGTAGCCTCTCTCCAATGTTATTCAATCTGTATATTGAGCAAGCAGTAAAGGAAACAAAAGAACAATTCGGAGTAGGTATTAAAATCCATGGAGAAGAAATAAAAACGTTGAGGTTCGCCGATGACATTGTAATTCTGTCAGAGACAGCAAAGGACTTGGAAGAGCAGTTGAACGGAATGGACAGTGTCTTGAAGGGAGGATATAAGATGAACATCAACAAAAGCAAAACGAGGATAATGGAATGTAGTCGAATTAAGTCGGGTGATGCTGAGGGAATTAGACTAGGAAATGAGACACTTAAAGTAGTAAAGGAGTTTTGCTATTTGGGGAGCAAAATAACTGATGATGGTCGAAGTAGAGAGGATATAAAATGTAGACTGGCAATGGCAAGGAAAGCGTTTCTGAAGAAGAGAAATTTGTTAACATCGAGTATAGATTTAAGTGTCAGGAAGTCATTACTGAATGTATTTGTATGGAGTGTAGCCATGTATGGAAGTGAAACATGGACGGTAAATAGTTTGGACAAGAAGAGAATAGAAGCTTTCGAAATGTGGTGCTACAGAAGAATGCTGAAGATTAGATGGGTAGATCACATAACTAATGAGGAGGTACTGAATAGGATTGGGGAGAAGAGGAGTTTGTGGCACAACTTGACCAGAAGAAGGGATCGGTTGGTAGGACATGTTCTGAGGCATCAAGGGATCACCAATTTAGTATTGGAGGGCAGCGTGGAGGGTAAAAATCGTAGAGGGAGAGCAAGAGATGAATACACTAAGCAGATTCAGAAGGATGTAGGTTGCAGTAGGTACTGGGAGATGAAGAAGCTTGCACAGGATAGAGTAGCATGGAGAGCTGCATCAAACCAGTCTCAGGACTGAAGACCACAACAACAACAACACATAAGAATAAAGGCATTACCACGTTCTGGAACTGCCTTAGCGAACCACAAAGGTTTCCTTTTAAATTCGGTGCTGGCATTCGCAGAAGCAGACAGTTTATTTGTAATTGTGGACTTCGCTGAATACGGACGAGCATTCCAGGACGGTAATTTTGGACAAGCTTTCAGAAGACAACACGTTAATTTACTAGAATCAGCAGCGCTACCTACAATAATAATAACAGTTCTGTGTGTCTCAACGACCTTGTGTAGTTATTTCAATGGGACACCACTTAAGCGTGGAATCCGAACAACATGTCGTTCCCGCAGAATCTTCACATCTTTGAGAGGTGTCCGCTAGGTTATACGGAGACTGAACGTTACGTGGTCCGACGTGGATCGGATCCCGCGACCTTTCAGTTTCCTGTCACGCGCCTTATCAGTTGACCACCATGCCCGACGCATATCTGGTGTAACGTACAAGGTTGCTCTCTGTTCCGTAACAGGTACGGCAATCCCCCTTTGCCCAATAATCACTCATTATAGAGAGAGCTTTATTCCAAAACTGGCGAAAATGAAATCTCTCCCTCTAGAAATGGTTCCGTTACGTATTCGCACATTTCAGTATACAGTGAGCTCCATTCTGGCCATCTTAATGGACACAGTGGCCACATCCTTTCATACTTCAGTTTCGAAATGTCTTCATTCCTAACATAAAGCCTTTTCTATAATCACGCTCTTAGCGTTAGTTTCTTTAACTACATTGTGTAAAAAATAGAGTCAATGTCTACTGAAAGCAGCTGGGAGCTTTCAGACATAAAAAAGGAAAAGAGGGCAGAGGTATAGTAATGAATATAAATCTAATGTTATCAAACGTGCACGAGTAAGGTGTTATGAACACTCGATTTATTCTGGAAAAATTGTAAACACCAAGAAATGCGGAGAGTCTTGTAGGTATGTGTTATACTCTAGCTTCCGTTAGTTAAGGAAATGTGGGTTTATTATTCGTACAGTCACACTAAAGTTTGCACTTATTTTGTTTTAGGTGCCGTAAACACTGCTTTAACAGAGGAACAGAGAAATAAGAAATTTGTATGTTAGCAAAATTGAGCAATTACAATACAAAAAATGAACAAGACATCTTTGTGACGAGTCTTACTGAATCTAAAGTTATAGTTCGACAACTAATACCAAGGAGGAGATAAGTTTTTTCTTAAAAGATCACAATGTGCCAGTTACTCGTAATTTTACAGTAAGTTTCCGATGGTGCTGAGCAACAATCACGCAATTTTTTTAAGAAAAAACCGTCAGTGGACTGTGTATTACTGTATTCATCTTCTGTACTATTTAGGTTTCGGCTTTCAAGTCTCTATCGAATACAATGGTAAAAGTTCTTAGACCATTAATAGATCATATCTGTTAAGGCAGCCCAAAGCATACCTGCTTAACAGATATGACGTATTAATGGTCTAAGAACTTTTACCATTGTATTCGAAATCTAGGCTGTACAGAAGATAAAATACAGTCAAATGGCGTTTATTCTTTAAAAAAATTATTTTTAATAATTAATGCTAGGTGTGTTGACGTCTGCTGAAAAGTTTTCCTGAACATATTTACAATTACTGAAAAAAGAGTACGGAGATTGCAGGGCCTTATTGTTAAAAGGTATGAGGATACAGGAAATAAAAATCGCTCTTTGTCTTCAGAACGGTAGAAACTAATACACGACCACATTGACTCCTTTCCAGTACATGTTTCTCAATATGGTTCAGATGAGTGTATCTTGATCCCAGATTGTCAATAAAAAGTAATGGTTCAAATGGCTCTGAGCCCTGTGGGACTTAACAGCTATGGTCATCTGTCCCCTAGAACTTAGAACTACTTAACCCTAAATAACCTAAGGACATCACACAACACCCAGTCATCTTGAGGCAGAGAAAATCCCTGACCCCGCCGGGAATCGAACCCGGGCGTGGGAAGCGAGAACGCTACCGCACGACCACGAGCTGCGGACAAAAAGTAATGTACGGTATGTTCCTGGAGAAACACCCTGAATCAACAACTACTTACGAATATTATGCTAAATACTTCAGAGAAACCTTCAGTTTTACCTATGGTCATCATCAGGTAGACGCTTGTGTAACATGTGAAGAGTTAAAAGTAAATATAAAGTGTTCCTTCTCTTGGTGAAGCTGCAAAACGAGTGGCTGTTGCTGAATTAATGCTCGTCAACGCTGTAGCATGAAGTTTTATTCTGTAATGAAACAAATTCAAGAAGACTGCCAGAAAGACAATAGTGTGTTACGGCTGTGTTTTGTTTTTATCAGAATTTCCTATTACCACACATTCTTGTTCAGGCTGTATTTTATCTCAGGCAGCTCTGCATATGAAAAATATGGAAACATTGTCTTCTGAGATGTATGGATTCTATCAGGGAACAGAAAAAAGGGAAAAGTGATGTACGGTCATCCCTGATGAACTATATATACTGAAGAACCAAAGAAGCTGGTACACCTGCCCAATATCGTGTAGGGCCCCGCGACCACGCAGAAGTGCCGCAACACGACGTGGCATGGACTCGACTAGTGTTGGAGAGAATTGACACCATGAGTGTTACACGGCTGTCCATATATCCGTAAGAGTACGAGGGGGTGGGGATCTCTTCTGAACAGCACGTTGCAAGGCATCCCAGATATGCTCAATAATCTTCATGTCTGTGGAGCTTGGTGGCCAGTGGAAGCGTTTTAAATCAGAAGAATGTTCCTGGAGTCACCTGTAGCCATTCTGGACGTGTGGGGTGTTGCATTGTCCTGCTGTAATTGGCCATGTCCGTCGGAATGCACAGTGGACTTGAATGGATGCAGGTGATCAGACAGTATGCTTATGTAGATATGACCTGTCAGAGTAGTATCTAGGATTATGAGGAGTCTCTTATCACTCCAACTGCACACGCCTCACACCATTACAGAGCCTCCGCCAGCTTGAACAGTCTCCTGCTGACAAGCAGGGTCCATGGATTTATGAGGTTGTCTTCATTCCCATACACGTCCATCCGCTCTATACAATATGAAACGAGACCCGTACGACCAGGCAACATGTTTGCAGTCATCGATAGTCCAATGTCGGTGTTATTGGCCCAGGCGAGGCGTAAAGCTTTGTGTCGTTCAATCATCAAGTGGGCCTTCGGCTCCGAAAGCCCATATCGATGATGTTTCGTTGGATGGTTCGCACGCTGACACTTGTTGATGGCCCAGCATTGAAATCTGCAGCAATTTGCAAAAGGGTTGCATTTCTGTCACGTTGAATGATTCTCTTCAGTCATCGTAGGCCGCGTTCTTGTAGGATCTTTTTCGGCCGCAGCGATGTCGGAGATTTGATGTTTTACCGGTTCTTGATATTCACGGTACACTTGTGAAATGGTCCTACGGGAAAATCCCCACGTCATCGCTACCTCGGAGATACTGTGTCCCATCGTTCGTGTGCCGACTATAGCATCACGTTCAAACTCACTTGAATCTTGATAACCTCCCATTGTAGCAACGGTAACCGATGTATGCCAAGCTCTTGTTGTCTTATATTGACATTTCCGACCGCGGCGCCGTATTGTGCCAGTTTACATATCTCTGTATTAGAATACGCATGCCTGTACCAGTTTCTTTGGCGCTTCAGTTTGGAAGAAAATGCTATCAACGATGTCATTAAAAAGTTAACGTTGTTTTCAGATGGATGCAATGGACGGAACAAGAAGCATTGCATGTTGAGGTTGTGTGCTTCACCAGTGGTACAGGGAAGTTTCAGAAAGTGAAACAGTTCTTTCCTCTCTTTTAATGCTTGTGACAAAAATTTCGCTGTGATGAAGCTTGCACTAAGAAGAGTGGATCGAATATATACTGTAAAGGGACACTATGAATTGATTGTGCACGCTGCAAAAAGCTGTCATTTTCCAGTGAAACCAACTGAAAATGATTATATCTATGATTTCTCCAAATGGTGGCCAAAATACTATATGAAGGGAGGGTAGTCTCTTAAGTAAGTGGTAGAGGTGTTCCGCCACAAGGTGAAGCGTCTTTCACCCAGTAACTTCCATGTATTTTAGCCACTGTTCTTCAGGTCATCAGATTACAGCGTCTCCTTACATTGGAGGACTTGTAAGGCATACTTTTGATTTGCGATTCCCTGCAATTCAAGTTCAGCTCTCATTAAAGAGAGCATATCATGACCAAGTTTCTATCAATGTGTTAAAAATTAATAATACACATGGTCTGATTAGATAAATACCTGAAGAATATAAATCTTTTTTACTCTCTTGGTCAGATTCAGAGAAAGGAATTTATAATGAATAATTGATTTTCGTAAATTTCACACATGTATGAATAACGTCAAATTTAAATTGTAATATTCTCTGTGTAGATATGCGCTAACTTCGCAAATTCACAGAAAATTACAAAAAATCTTGTGTGTTGAAAGCAAACCATATCACATTTTGCTTGTATTATTCATTTCACCGAAGAAAGAGCTTTATTCCAAATTTCAGATGACCAGTTTTAAGTAGGAGATACATTGGCCTAAAGTTAACGTATCCTCTTACACTTGCCCTACTATCGACTTATTTTTTGTACTATTACAAACTGTTCAATTTGTTACACATACAAGATTAAGTGCTTACTTTTCAATTCCTCATAAATGGTGATTTCGGAGTAAGGCCCTTTCTAAAATGACTGATTCAGTAGTGGAATCGCTGTCATGGAATAAGCTGACAGATGTACTGATAACAATCAAGAGCAGATAAGTAGAATGCGTATTTGGCATGTTAACATCGAAATTTAATAGTATACATATACCTCTATGTCGCACCTCCAATGTTGGCGTTATCAAAAAATGGCTTGGCCTTTTTTTTTTTTTCTCTCTGAGCACTATGGGACTTAACATCTGAGGTCATCAGTCCCCTAGAACTTAGAACTACTTAAACCTAACTAACCTAAGGACATCACACACATCCATGCCCGAGGCAGGATTCGAACCTGCGAACGTAGCGGTCGCGCGGTTCCAGACCGAAGCGCCTAGAACCGCTCGTCCACACCGGCCGGCCAATGGCGTTATCATTCGAGCCACTTACGTGTTACATAATGTTATCCCGAATTATGAAAGAACATTATAAAGAGGACAACCCACCAGTATCACAACAGCAAACCAAATAACCAATGAACTACATCCACAACGGGCAAATCTATGATGTATTGAAGAATAACCCAAAACCTCCACTCCTCATTAGTGCAGAAGGCGGAATGATGTGGGTTAGTTGTAAGAGTCAGATAGTTCACGAGGGTGTTGCACGTAAACTGACTGTAATGAGGAAAGCTGCAAGTTTCGCAGGCTGCTTCACTATTGAAAATAAGTATTTAAACAATTTTTTAGGGATCCCATCATATTTTTTTTCGTAAGATCTACCCTTGAGGAATGTGAACGATTCATAGTAATGACAAATAATGACACACAACTGAAGTAGAATAAAACGCACTGTCGCACTACGTACGACATTCTCCGTCCGTGTTGACTCAGAATGACACCACCCCCTTCGTGTCAGGCTGTTCTCAAAAACTAGCTAGTCAGAGGACAGGGAAGGCAACGTTTCCTTATAACGACATGCTCTTGATAGCCAGTACGAAACGAGAAAACATTTCTCAGCCTTTTCTTGTTATCAAGCACTCATCCATCGCGTGATGACTATGCAGTATGTTCCGAGTTGAGTTTATCCCATTCTGTGCAACATTACACTTTCCAAGCAACGCGTTATTTAGCTGCAATAACTGTCTCCGAATAAACCAAATTGATGTGCGAGACTTGGCATATCCCAGCATAGGGCCAATTAGCCGAAAACATAACAATATCTTTCGTTGAGACTTTGAAGAGAAAAAATGGTTCAAATGGCTCTGAGCACTATGCGACTTAACATCTGTGGTCATCAGTCCCCTAGAACTTAGAACTACTTAAACCTAACCAACCGAAGGATATCACGCACATCCATGCCCGAGGCAGGATTCGAACCTGCGACCGGAGCTGTCACGCGGTTCCAGACTGAAGCGCCTTTAACCGCACGGCCACACCGGCCGGCAGACTTTGAAGAGAAGTGCTATTGATAAAGAGGATATTGACGTACCAAATGTATAGTTTTCTGGCCGACTTCAATTCACCAATGGCATGGAATCCTGTAGTAACTGCTGAGTAATTGCTTTTCTCATCACATCGTCCAGCTACGTTAATTTCTGTTGCACATGTTCCTGTGGGAATCGTTAGTTACCTTTATTCATCTTCTTTTAATTTCGAAACGAGTATTCATCCTCATTTTCGAAGAAATGTTAAGCTTCTCTTCTCCAGTGTGCTCATCCATTTTTCCAAAAAATCAAATGGCTTTGAGCACTATGGGACTTAACATCTGAGGTCATCAGTCCCTTAGAACTTAGAACTACTTAAACCTAACTAACCTAAGGACATCACACACATCCATGCCCGAGGCAGGATTCGAACCTGCGACCGTAGCAGTCGCGCGGTTCCGGACTGAGCGCCTAGAACCGCTCGGCTACCGCGGCCGGCCCATTTTTCCATTCATAGCAGTTTTCTTCTTTTCTTGTTGTCCACTGCCACCGCGCAGAAAGCAAGAATCGCTGATTTCCTTTTGAGCACTTGGTGCCATGGTAGCTTGTTTTGCGCATGCAGTACTGATGTGCGGTTTTTGGTCCAGCTCGCGCTTTGCTGCATGTATATGGACACTTACAGTCAACCGCCTTTTGCGCTAGAACTTACTCGTAGCTGCGGTGCGGAGGGACTCGTATTGATGTAAGCGTCATGGCGGAAGCCCCTTTTTGGAGCCGTGCTTTTCCTGAACGTCAATGTCACCACGACGCCACGCGCGCCGTTCGTTGCTCCATCAGCTGGTTTACGTGATGCCCTGATAGTTCACCCAAGCCCTCTGTGTCGATTATGCAGATGGCACTGTTGCTGTCTGTGTTGTTCTGATTTTCCTTCATCTTCCGTCGTGTTTATAAGTGCTGAAACGTGCCTTCCGTCTGTCCTCGGTGCCACCGAGGCGTCGCACGTAATTCCAATCATGCCGCGGCCAGAAAACATAAAATCTGCGATGGAGACGTGTCAGACAAATTACGCGACGCATTGATTCGCGTATTTACTGTCCGTCTATTATTTTACTTGTCTGTTTGTTGCTGGAAAACTCACTTCCGGTTGCGCAATATTGCTGATAAGGACTTCCTGTATTGCGCTATGAGTCATTTCTTAAAATAGATATTATGTAATCCTGTTTTCTGCAGAAACTGCTACGCTTTTAAAATCAGTCTAAAGGAGGGTCGGAAGCATCGTTTTGAAACGCGACACAGGGTTAAACTGCACACTACTTCAAAGCCAGTATAGCGGAAACTCATTTATCAGGCAATCTTTAATCGGAATCTCAAGTTCTTCCAGATTGTTTTTTAAGTACCGTACCTGCACTGTATTTGGTATTCTGGAAGTAATAGCGACAACAAGCGACAATACTCATTACATTCGTAACGAAACCACAACATGGGTCCTAGTATTGTGTGAGTAAACAAGTCAACATTGAGTTGTACAGTACTGTATTGTCCGAGTTTGCTGCAAGTTCAAAATGAGAACAAAGAGCAAGAGGGTAAAAAAATAAAAAAAAATAAAAATAAAAAATAAAAAAAAATAAAGAAAAATCAAATGTGTGTGAAATCTTATGGGATTTAACTGCTAAGGTCATCAGTCCCTAAGCTTACACACTACTTAACTTAAATTATCCTAAGGACAAACACACACACCCATGCCCGAGGGAGGACTCGAACCTCCGCCGGGACCAGTCCATGACTGCAGCGCCTTAACCGCTCGGCTAATCCCGCGCAGCGAAGAGGGTCATATTGGCCGTGCACAAAAATGTAGATACGCTGCACAGAATGCGTAAAGGAGAATAACTGAAAAACATTGCTGCTGACTATGGTGTTCGAACTTCAACGGTGTCGAATTGGAAAAGTAACCGGAACCAAATTGAAGACTGTTGTCTAAAATAACAAAGGGTATTTCAGAGAGTCGCGGTACAACCAACACTGCAAAGGATGAATCGCTAGATGACGAACTTCGTGTGTAGTTACCCTGAGGTGAAAAATGTAATGGGTTACCTCCCAATACTGTGCCGTATCTTCTTTTCCCCGGCGGAATGCAGCAGCTCAGCGTGATACGGGCTTAACAAGTCGTTGGCAGTCTCTTGCAGAAATATTCACCCATGCTGCCTCTATAGCCGTCTGTAATTGCGAAAGTGTTGCCGGTGCTGCATTTTGTGCACGAGCTGACCTCCCGATTATGTCCCACAAATGTCTGGCGACCCGGGTGGGCAAATCATTCAGTCAAACTGTCCAGACTGTTCTTCAAACCAATCGCGAACAACTGTGCCCCATGACATGGCGAATTGTCATCCATATGAAAATCCATTTTTGTTTGGAAACATTGAGTCCATAAATGGCAGCAGATGATCTAGAAGTAGTTCAGTTCGACCAGGGGACCCAGTCCGTTCCACGTAAACACAGCACACGCCGTTATGGAGCCACCACTTGCTTGCTCAGTGGCTTGTTGACAGCTTGGGTCCGTGACTTCGTGGTGCCTGCGCCACACTCGAACCCTACCATAAGTTCTTAACAAATGAAATCGGAACTCATCTGACCAGGCCTCGGTTTTCCAGTCGTCTAGGATGCAACCGATTTGGTCACGAGCCCAGGAGAGGCAGCCGGCCGCGGTGGTCGAGCGGTTCTAGGCGCTGCAGTCCGGAACAGCGGGACTGCTACGGTCGCAGGTTCGAATCCTGCCTCGGGCATGGATGTGTGTGATGTCCTTAGGTTAGTTAGGTTTAAGTAGTTCTAAGTTCTAGGGGACTGATGACCTAAGATGTTAAGTCCCATAGTGCTCAGAGCCATTTTTGAACCAGGAGAGGCGCTGCCGGCGATGTCGTGCTCTTAGCAAAGGCAGTGGCGTCGATCGTCTGCTACCATAGCCCATTAACGTCAAATTTCGCAGCACTATCCTAACGGATAAGATGAACATCAACAAAAGCAAAACGAGGATAATGGAATGTAGTCAAATTAACTCGGGTGATGCTGAGGGAATTAGATTAGAAAATGAGACACTTAAAGCAGTAAAGGAGTTCTGCTATTTGGGGAGCAAAATAACTGATGATGGTCGAAGTAGAGACGATATAAAATGTAGACTGGCAAGGTCAAGGAAAGCGTTTCTGAAGAAGAGAAACTTGTTAACATCGAGATAGATTTAAGTGTCAGGAAGTCGTTTCTGTAAGTATTTGTATGGAGTGTAGTCATGTATGCAAGTGGAACATGGACGATAACTGGTTTAGACAAGCAGAGAATAGAAGCTTTCGAAATGTGGTGCTACAGAAGAATGCTGAAGATTAGATGGATAGATCATATAACTAATGAGGAGGTACTGGATAGGATTGGGGAGAAGAGAAGTTTGTGGCATAACTTGACTAGAAGAAGGGATCGTTTGGTAGGACGTGTTCTGAGGCATCAAGGGATCACCAATTTAGTATTGGAGGGCAGCGCGGAGGGTAAAAATCGTAGAGGGGGACCAAGAGATGAATATACTAAACAGATACAGCCGGCCGAAGTGGCCGTGAGGTTAAAGGCGCTGCAGTCTGGAACCGCAAGACCGCTACGGTCGCAGGTTCGAATCCTGCCTCGGGCATGGATGTTTGTGATGTCCTTAGGTTAGTTAGGTTTAACTATTTCTAAGTTCTAGCGGACTAATGACCTCAGCAGTTGAGTCCCATAGTGCTCAGAGCCATTTGAACCAGTTTAAACAGATACAGAAGAATGTAGGTTGCAGTAGGTACCGCGAGATGAAGAAGCTTGCACAGTATAGAGTAGCATGGAGAGCTGCATCAAACCAGTCTCAGTACTGAAGACCACAACAGCAACAACCACAACAACCTAACGGATGTGTTCGTCGTACGTCCCACTTTGATTTCTGCCGTTATTTCACGCAGTGGTGCTTCTCAGTCAGCACTGACAACTCTACACAAACGACGCTCTTTCGGTCGTTGAATGAAGGCCGTCGGCCACTGCGTTGTCCATGGTGAGAGGAAATGTTTGAATTTGGATATTCTCAGCTCACTCTTGACACTGTGAATCTCGGAATATTGAATTTCCTAACGATTTCCAGAATGAAACTTCATATGCATCTAGGTCCAACTACCACTCCTCGTTCATAGTCTGTTAATTCCCGTCGTGCAACCATAAACACGCCTGAAACCTTTTCACATAAATCACCTGAGCACAAGTGACAGCTTCGCCATTGCGGCGCCCTTTTGTACTTCGCGCATGCGATACTACCGCCATGTGTAGACCTGCATATTGTTATTATCCCATGATATTTGTCATCTCAGTGTACATGCAAAGAGGGAAAGAAATCATCACCGTTTGTTCATCTGCAGAAAATGATGGACTATCTGACGATGCTGTCGCACATTCTCAAGATAATGACACACACATTCAGAGGCAACAGCGCTGCTGGGCAAAATAACGGCTTTTTGCTACGCCAGGTGTCAACAACTTTGGCCGAACTATTGCAGTAAAATGCCTACGGATCACGAGATGTACATACACCACGTACAAATCTGGGTCAAAAGCGACTTACTGACTACTTCAGTGTATAAAAGTCACTGTGCTTTATTTCTCAATAGTGGTCAAATTTTATGTTAAAATAATGAATAATTTATGTTTTTACCTGCAACAGTATGTCGAACCCATAACGAAGCCGCCGCTACGCGACACTACTTTTGGCTCTCCCACAACTAGCGCGACTAGCGGACATTTGTTTTACTAATTGTTGCTGCCGTTGTGCAGATGGTTACAAGTTGTTGGTTGGTTGATTTGGCGGAAGGGACCAAACGGCGAGGTCATCTGGCCCAACGGATTATGGAAGGATGGGAGAGGAAATCGGTCGTACCCTGTCAAAGGAACCATCCCGGTATTTGCCTGAAGCGATTTAGGGAAATCTTGGAAAACCTAAATCAGGATTGCCGGACGCGGGTTTGAACCGTCGTCCTCCCATACGCGAATCAACCTCACTGTCTGGTTACAAGTCAGGGCAATATACGTTCAACAGCAGTGCAGTTGTGTAAAACGCCTTACTGAGTCAAGGTGTGGTTGACGCCTATATTCCTTCACAACCGTTAGAAAAAACAAAACGCCGGTATTCCAGCGAAGAGTAGCATACGCAATTTAGAAAAATGAAGTTCTACATGGCGGGTTTCAAATACAAAACTAAATATGCAACCTTCTGTTAGGACTCCTTAGGTAATTGTCGATGCTGAAAGGGGAATTAGACGGCCGCTGTGACGGAGCGGTTCTAAACGCTTCAGCCAGGGACCGCGCTGCTGCTACGGTCGCAGGTTCGAATCCTGCCCCGGGCATGGATGTGTGTAATGTCCTTAGGTTAGTAAGGTTTAGGTAGTACTAAGTCTAGGGGACTGATGACTTCAGATGTTAAGTCTCATAGTGCTTAGAGCCATTTGAACCATTTGAAAATGGAATTACTGCCAGTACAAAAAAAATCACTACACAAGTTATCCCAAAAATCCGGTTTGAAGTACATCCCGTCGTAAAGCTCCCCATGAAATGAAATTGAAACTTATCGCGTTACAATTTCACAACAGCTGAAGGAGATAGACAAACCAAAGTGAATCGATTATTGCAACTGGCTTGATGAACTGGAGGTGAACATTGAACGAGAAATGGACGCAACTGACAACAACGTTTTGCATTAGACGACTCAATATGATCAGTCGAACACAAAAGGATGATAGTTTTGAACATCGTTTTGTAAAAATTATGTTGATGAATGCAACATTTAAATTACATACCACTCATAAAATCTGATTCCAACATGATTTGTCATTTCTGCGGCAGTTACGTTGCAGGTTCGATCTTACGTCACTCATTTTACATAACATCTTAGTCTATGGCATTTAATCCATAACATTCTGAATTTTTCCTGTATTTCCGACTTATCCAGGTTTGCAATAATCAGGATGACGTACGGTCCAACCTAATCCGCATAATCGAGGTGGCTCCATAATTAAAAACCCTGTTTGTATGTAACTCGCACATATATCAGGGAAATTCTGAGATCTCACCACTGTACTGTAATATGTGCACCACTAACAGTTCACACTAACAATTTACGCCAGTAAATGAAAGAGGACAATCGTTTAAAGTAAACAGGGAGACACAAAAAACCAATCACAAATTTGACCGCAAACAAATGCAGTTTATTCGCTCACTCAGAAAATCGACTGTGTGACCTAAAATGTTCTCTAGGATGTCTATTATACAGAAGTGTTCATCCCAAGTTCGCCAGAAACTCCGTCATCGAGTTACAAGGCGATTTGTGAAACCGTGCCTCAGAAAACCAAGAGCAACGGGGGAAAAAACAGTCGACATCGCTGCCAGTGTGGCAACAAGTAATTTCAACGACGGCCGAACGGACCAGTTCGTTACAACTGCTGCACAAAAGCGGACGACAAGCGAATCGAGCGAGCAGAGCAGCGGATGACAGAAGCTGCCAGAGAGACCCCAGGACCACATTTTTTTCTGTTTCTCTTTTTTTTGCTTCTCCTCATTTTGTTCGGTATTGATCGTTACGTTTGGTGTTGACGGACGTCACATGACATCCGTCCAAGTTCATCGTTAATTCTTTTACTCAGATTTTTTTATTACAGATGGTTTCATGCATTAAAGGTATGTTTAACTAACTCCAAAAATTTAAACGCGTTTTTTCTCGAAATCGTATTTTTCAGATTAGCGGGAAACATAACTTGGGAACGGTACATACGACTTTGATCGGAATTTGAAGCCGGTATTCTAAACTGAATTCTCTGTCAGCGTATGCAATATTTTGCGATATCTTCAAAAGTCTATTTTCGGAGAACACTTTTATCACGATGTTTTGGGCGAAAAACATGACATTTGTTTTAACAAGTCACTATTTTGTTTGAACGTAATATGTTTCAAATATCTATGTATGCTGACAGAAAATTTGTCCAAGAGAAGGGCTTCTGGAATTCCCGTCAATGACCGATGTTTCCGCTGCAAGGGGTCCTTCCACTTGTGCAGCGGTTGCAGGGAGCGTCCGATATGTACATAAAAATCATTTCTTAAAGACAAAAGTGTAAGGAATATAACTTAATCATCGGATTTAGCATTACGTTTTATTTTAGCTGAAAGAAAGTCACAAAAATCACCTATTTTTCATGCGTTCAGTGAGGACTACCCCCTGAAACTTCGGCAAGTCCGTCGTTTTCATCAAAAACCAAATCCAGCTACCTAAGGCCATAACAATTTGCTGTGAGGCGTGTTCCTGCAGAGTGCGTCCATACTCACTAAACCGCAACGCCGCACGCCTCGGCAGCTGCTCGGAAAGCGCTGCGGATTGCTAAGGGGCAGGGTTCAATTCCCACCCCGGTCGGAGATGTGCTCTGCCCAAAGGACTGGGTGTTGTGTTGTCCTAACTCTCTAATGGTCATAATTGCCATTATTATTGAGATGACTGAATGGGTACAGCCCAAAAGCCAGTTAATTGAAAAAGAAAAACAGAACAAACGCAATGCTCACAGAATAAAACAAAAAGAGCTAAACAGAATTCCTGGCCTGCGCAGGGACACGCACTTTCGCTTCTTATAATCTTTCATTATTTTTTTGATTTTGATATTACGAGTATGAATTCTAGTTCGCTGCTTCTTTATTGCGATAGGCCTATTTCGTTACGATTGTCAAGGTATCTGTGAATAATACATAGAATTTTATCATCATTTGTTTAAATTTTTTTGTATTTCGATGTTTTGGCTATATGGTGTGTGCATGCATGAGTATTTACGTCTAGCTATTCTTGAATTACATTTCACATTGTTGGGTACTGTCGCTTATTAAATTGCTGTCTACAATTTTGTGATCTATGTTTGTATTTCAGGGAATTTGTGGTAGCTTGTTGGTCATTTTTCACATCAGTATTTCTGACAGCACAATTGAGAGCTGTACCAACCATGCTATAGCGTTACGAAGTTGCTTTTTATAGCCTATAAAGTTAGTTGATTAACTGTTTAATCCTTGGCGCTAATTTTATCTTTGCCTACGAAGCGTTTCTGAGATATCTACGTTTATCCATTACAGGAATTTAAGATCTGAATAAAATTTTCTATGTAGTTTTTTTTTGTTTAAAGTCAGTTTGTTCGTTTGGTATGTTCCATATTTCTTAAATGTGTGCATCTACATTTCCACTGTTCAAGAACCTTCATCTCTAGTCCCTTTGGTATTATGTGCAGGAAGTACATAGCTTGTTCTTTACGTCCTGCTGTGTAGTTCTCGGATTTTAAGCGATTGGAAAAAGAAGTAATATTACTCTTGTAATCTCTAGTGTATTCTTGATATCTAATGTCAAAATTTCGTCCTGTTTGATCTAAGTAAAATTTTTCACGCCAACAAGGCATATGTAAAGCGTAATGTAAAAATTGTGAAAAATTTTACATAGGTTAAACAGGACGAAATTCTGACGTTAGATATGGAGAGCACACTAGAGATCACGAAACTAAAGTTTCTACTTTTTAGAACACTTAAAATCCGAGAACCACAAAGGACAACGTATAGACACAAGCAATGAAAATCTGCACATAATAACAAAGGAACTAGCGATGAACGTTCTTGATGAAATGGAGATAAATATGCACAGACTGACGCAACCACAGAACATAGTAAACGAACAGTCATCCTTTAAACATAAAACTATATGGGAAACTTCATTCAAATCTTAGACTACGTTCGCGGGTAGACATAGATATAACAAAAACATTTCACACTTAAAAATAAAATTAGCAGCAAAGATTACACAGTTAATCAACTAACTTCATCGAGTATATAAACACAGTCTAACAGAACAGTCTCGATAGTCTCGTTTTCGTTAACCACAGCGATAGCAGGGCCCCAAGTGGTCAGCTAGCGACACTTGTGAATACGATATCGGATCAGCGCGAATACTAACGTTTATATTAATTTGTAACAGATTTTTACGGTAGGAGGTGTATGTAGTGCCATAAAGATCGACGATAACCAAAACAATGCACAACATTCGTGATTATTTAGTTTCCCAAGGACCCTGGGATATACGAAACGGCGTGTTACAAGAGAGTTTATTTACGGTTATCTTGTAACGTACAGAAATTTACTGAATATTGTCGTTTTCCTTTAATAACAAAAAATTGCTAGTAAACATCAGAAGACCTGACCTGTTGCAGAAAGACGTCGTATACTACCCAACAAAGCAGAGTTTTGTTTGCTACTCTTTCAGCCAAATCAGTGAGAGTGGAAAACCTATGTGGAATGTAATACCTACATTATTAAATGTATCAAGTAAGCCACTACAACTGTAGCCTAAGGGAGAGTCACACAGACGTGACAATAGATCACCGAAGGCAATAACCCAGAAGAAACCAATTCCACAGTCGTTGCTAAATCCGATCCACAAACGACGACAGTCTTCAACACATTCGCTTTTGAAGCAAAAGAAATTACATGTACAAAAATATTCGTGTATTGGAAAGTCGAGTGAAGTGTAAGAAAGAGCGAATCACTGGACTCGATGAAAAAACTTTCTGGTGTCGAGATAAGTGGCTATCATAATATCAACAGACGTATATGCTTCTCAAGCATGATGTGTGTTTATATTTTCTTGTTTTCAGTGAAGTAAGCTGCAAATGTAGACATATTCAAAAGTTTTTCTTCACGAATGAGGTGTAGTTTATATCACTGAATCAGCGTGATTCGTTTGTTTTTACTAGTATTTCACGATACTTTATGTCTCTTGGTAACTTAGTAACGCACAGAATGCAAAAATACAACAATTAATCCTTTAATTAAATTGAAAACAATTAAAAACAAACATTTTCCTTACGACGCGTGTGACTACTTTCTCAGCGCTTGGAGCGCTAGTCAAACTGTAAGAATTTTCACACCAGCGAGTGTCGTATTAGACTGTGGTGTAAAGCAGCTTTGTAACCATATAGTATCGTTGGTACAGCTGTAGGACGTGCTGTCAGAAATTCGTTACAATATAAATATGAACTAAAATACGTTGGACAGCATCCACTGACGTAGAAAAGCGACAACAGCTGTCACAAACACCCTAAAATGCAAAAATAGCTTACAAAATTATTGACAGCAATTTAATAAGCGCAGTACTCACCGATGTGAAATTAAAGTAAAAAATAACTAAATGCAAGTACTAATAAACACATACAGACACACACCATATGGCGATATATGTAAATACCAAAAATTAAAACAAATGATGATAAAATGCTATGCATTATTCGCAGATAGCTTGACAATTATAGTCGAAATAGGCCAATCACAATAAAGAAATTCAATTGAAACAGCGGCCTTTGATTCATATTTATAATGTCATTACCGTGCAGCGGGCCCAGATGAATGTAAAGTGTCATTATTTGAAAAGCAATTTGGTTGGTCTCGCCAGGTTACTTAGTCCCGAAATGACAACTGTTTTAATACGCTACATCCATCCCAAACGTTCTAGAGTAGAATCCCCGCTCATTTCCTGCTCCCGCTGATAGAACATCAGTAGAATGGGCCGGTTCCTACCAGGACCTTCAGAAGTTTATTTCCACCAGTTGTTAGGAAACACATTGAGAACAACTCATTCTTGATATTAGCCTGGTCGGCCCAAACCACAAATCCTTTAGGAGGATAAAAAGAAAATGGATCAAATGGCTCTGAGCACTATGGGACTTAACTTCTGAGGTCATCAGTCCCCTAGAACTTAGAACTACTTAAACCTAACTGACCTAAGGACATCACACACATCCATGCCCGAGGCGGGATTCGAACCTGCGACCGTAGCGGTCGCGCGGTTCCAGACTATAGCGCCTAGAACTGCTCGGCCACCCCGCCCGGCTAGGATCACAACCAGACACCAACACCCAGACACCAAGAACTGACCAGAAAATTCACAATAGCGACCAGGATAAGCCATGGAGCGCGCCTACGGAATGATATGTTAGTGTTTTCACATATTGTAGTATCTTCAGTAGCTTAGAATGCATGTTTTCTCGACGAATTTCACTGATGAAATCTTCTCAGGTGATCAAGTCTGTTACAGCGTCGTCTCGAAGCAACATTTTGGTCATATATATATATATATATATATATATATATATATATATATATATATATATATATGTAACTGTTGAAACAGGTAATTATTTATACATTTTTGATCTCACTTCTTCCAGTTGTCTTGGAATTAAATACCTGTCCTGAATGGTTCTCAAGGGAATTTTATGCTATTCGTCCGGCGACATAGTGGCAAGTTCAGGTAACAATTATGGAAGTTGATAGCGACCACGCACTCTTCTCTCCGAAGTAGACCACAAAGGTTCAATAATATTAAGATCGGGTGACTGTGGTGGTCGGGTGAGATACAACAGTTCATCCTCGTGCTCACAGTATCTGTCTTGCACGATGCGTTCTGCGTGAATAGAGGACCTGTCGTCTTAGAACACAACGTCACGATTGGACTACAAACATTGTACCATAGGATGGACCTGGTGAGCCAAAATGGTTACATAATCCTTGCCAGTAACGCGACCTTGTAGAGCAACCATGGAATACTACGATATAGCTGCCCAAATCATCACCGAACCCCCGCCATGTTTCAATCTTGGGATGTAAATATGGCAAAAAGTATGAAACAGTGTAAAACAAGGCTAATCCAACCAAATCACTTTTTTTCCATTACTGTATGGTCCAGGTTTTACAGCTTCGGCACCACGTCTTCCTGTTACGGGCATTTGCATCACTGATGTGTGATGCTGGAATCCCAACCTGCTTTGCAGTTCCCTGTTTATGGAGTCCCCTTCGTGTTGTTTTGGTGCTGTCAGGGGTCGCGAGTGCGACGTTAATTTTTTGGAGCGATTTTTACAGCTGTATTTTTCATCACTATCCTATTCAATGACCGTCCGTCACGGTTATTCAACACACACTTTCGTCCGCGTTGCGACTTTATGGATGATTTTTTCCTCTTTTCCCAGTATGCGGTATATATCTTAGAACGATCCCTGTTGAAACTCCAAAAACATCGGCTACATTGGTTCGGAAGCACCTAAGATTTGCACCAACAATTTTCCCACGTTCGAATTCACGTAGCTAAAAAAAAAAAAAAAAAAATAAAAAAAATGTTCAAATGGCTCTAAGCACTATGGGACTTAACGTCTGAGGGCATCAGTCCCCTAGACTTAGAACTACGTAAACATAAATAACCGAAGCACATCACACACATCCATGGCCGAGGCAGGATTCGAACCTGCGACCGTAGCAGCCGCCTGGTTCCGGACTGAAGCGCCTAGAACCGCTCGGCTATAACGGCCGGCACTTAGCTCCGATATAATGCGCTCAGAAGTACACAGAACGATGTTCTTGCCACGACTGACACATGCAAGGTATTGAGGACATTCCACAAGTGTTGTTCGTGGTCAAATACAACAACCGGCAGGCTTGGCTAGCATTTATGTTCAAAGTGTTGAAACAGGCATTCTTCGTGGTGTTTTCATATTTTTGTCCAGTCCCTGTATATGATACTACATCCCAACAAGTAGAGGTAGGGGTGTAAATGTGGAAGCCCAGTCTGTTTTTGCTGTATAAAAGAAATGTTTGCTTCTCTTTCAGCTTCAAAAATTACCCAAAGCTAATTTATAATGTTTTAGCAATGAATGTAACATTATGAAACACAAAAACTAAATATGTTAAAAATTAAAAAACATTTTCTGCTTGCACAACAACTCAGTAATTTTTCAAGAAGTGCGGGTTATGTGGAAACGCCTTAAAATTGTGGGAAACTGACTACTTCAAACGAAAACTATTGAAAATGTTAGGAACTATTTTATTTTATATCAAATTTAAATTATACAAAAATATTTTTAAACGCAACTGTATTAGAAAAATGCTTCATAAGCGACGTTCACTTTCAAAAATCGCGTATGTAAATATCTCCTTCATTTCCGGCACACAAAAAGTGACTCCACTCCTCACACACTACACACTTAACCCACAATTCTCCCCGAATGTCTTTGGAAAATGCGCCTTCACAAAAAATAAAAATTGCATCTTCTTCAGTAGGTTTTTCTTCCCCAACTGCGAGAGCCAAATGTTACTCGCCTTAAGAGACAGTTGGTGCATTGGGCTCTTCATTTGAATCCTCAGATAACTTAAGCCGTTTTTTGCTCGGTTTTCTAGGAAGAGCACGTTTTTTCTTGCTTTTGGCAGGTGCCTTATGAAGCTTCTATTTGCCCTTCAGTAAGGAGTCTTCAAGGCGTGTTTTATAAGGCGAAGATGTCAAAACAGGTGATGAACCTGGCTTACGACCTCTGTTGGAAACCGTCCTCTTTAGAGGAGGGACTGGCATTATATCTTGTGGAGATACACACGTATTTGATGAGGTATTTGACAACGATGTTGACCTTCTGTTTTATCCATTTCAATGAGATACTGCACCAACTGTTTCTCAATAGCATCAGGTAGTACAAGCTTACGCCCAAGTCTCAAAGAAACAAATTCTTCAGATGACAAATCACTATGCACAAACCTTTGAAGTGTCGTCTGAGGTACACTGAAAGCTTTTACTGCTCTTCTTAACCCCACCTGCTTTCCCTTGAGGCTATTATAGCCTTAATCATGTTTTCAGCATCCCACTTCTTCACAATAGCTCTTGGTTTCCGATAAGTTAGCTTTCGTGGCATCTAGAAACAGACGCAAATCGTATTAGAAGTAATGTATTTGATGTTGGTATTGTGGAAACGTTTCCACAATGTCATCGTATGTATGCTTCCACATTACCTACACAATGGCCATTTTAAATTTCGGTAGATTACATTAAGCAACTATCCATTTAAGGTTGACAAAGGACTGCTAAAACCTTCTATGCACCTCCCTTTATAAGCTATCAGACGTAAAGAAAGATAACTACCAAGTATATAGATAAATATAATAGCACAACTTACCTCGAAAAAGGTTTAGGAAATGCGCGAACGTAAATTGCATCACTGTCACAGAGTTTGTTGCTCAACTGACTGCTAACCCTCTACCGTGACAAATAGGAACTATTGCAACAATTTCTGGCTGCCCCACTACAGTGCAGCACTCTGCAGGCCAGATACTAGACGTTTCCACTAGAGATGGGCAAAACTGTTCTTTTCAGAGATCGGATCCGAACTGTTCACTCCCTGAAATGAACTAGGTCTTTTTCATGACTCACCACTCATTCACAATAGAAAATAAATGGAAGGCACATTGCCCTTTAAACTTGGTTTATTCCAGTAGTATATCTGTATTTTGATCTTATTTGATCCTATTTTGAAGTAACACAGATAATGAGTAAGAATTTTGTATTGTTTATTGAAATTTCCACGATATGACAAAGTTTTTGATTATCGATTTATTTTGCACTATCGTGGTTTTTTGGGTGATCGGAAAATTTTGTAACTTGAGATTTACATTAACAATGTATTTGGCTATAATGTATTAAAATTTCATTAACCTCGTACAAATACATCCCAAGCCATATATTTTTAAAGTGAACATTTCCTTCCTAAGACGCCCAAAATCGCAAAATCCGTACTACAATTAGAAAAAAATGTATAAATTTGACTGTAAGACCAAAGTGCTGCATATAGCCTTATGCAGAATAAAACAAGGAAAATATTGGTGTATCACATTTTGCGATACGTTTATTGGTTCGCTCGTAATTAAAGTGTAAATTCGAGTGTCCATAATAAAAAATCCTATAGTAAGAGGAGTCGTCAGGAACCTCATCTGATCAGTTTAAACAAATAAAAATAAAATAAAAACAAATGATGTATACATAACATAATTATGTAATATACACATCGGTATTAGTACGAAGAACAATATCCAGTGCCGGCCGAAGTGGCCGTGCGGTTAAAGGCGCTGCAGTCTGGAACCGCAAGACCGCTACGGTCGCAGGTTCGAATCCTGCCTCGGGCATGGATGTTTGTGATGTCCTTAGGTTAGTTAGGTTTAACTAGTTCTCAGTTCTAGGGGACTAATGACCTCAGCAGTTGAGTCCCATAGTGCTCAGAGCCATTTGAACCATTTGAACAATATCCAGTATAGACGAACTCCGATGCAGAGGCGCTGAGTCAAGCTGGTCGAGCCGCGAGCTGTATTGCTGCGTGAGCTAAGACCGCAGAGACCAGAGTGACACCTGAGTTGCTTTGCTCAACGCTCTGGCTAGAGTCGAGAACGGTGGGGTGAGCGAGTACCGAGGGTGGGGGGAGCGGTGAGCGGCCACCAGTCACCCGCTCCGAGACAAATCGTCCGCTCTCTTGCGAGCAGGTTGTTGCAAGTAGTTCTTATGTTCTCCGCTAGGAGGCTCTCTGTCCTGTTGCTCGCATCAACTGCCCAGAGGGCAGGATGTGCGACTGAAACGATCGCCGACGGAGTGCGATGCTAAGGTGCGCCAGACACTGCGCGCGGCAGAGGAAGCACAGAGACGGCACGGGATATGTGAAACACAAAATCCAATGGGGCACTGCACAATGCAGGCAGCCAAGGCAGAAGCAGGGCAGAGGCCGGCGCTGGCTGTGTTGTGTGGCGCACAGTGTGCTCTGACCAGCAGAGGCCCCGCTGATATGCTCCGTCTCTCTCTCTCTCTCTCTCTCTCTCTCTCTCTCTCTCTCTCTGCTGTGGGAAACGTTTGGAGCTACCGTTCTTTTTTTCTGAATCACTGATTGTTCACTCCTTTGAAAGATTCAACTCTATAAAACAGTTCAGGAGCGGATCCCCCATCTCTAGTTTCCACATTACCCACACGCTTCCACATTTACACCCCTACCTATACATCAAGAATGAGGGGATGTAAATGGTTTGCAACAACGTTCACATAATCCACAGCTGTCATGATGCCTTCGATTATTACCACAGGTGCATTTTTCAAGCAACTGTTCGCCTGGAGAGCGGCATATTCGAAAACGACCCTCGAGCTGCTCTAAAAAGAAACTAGATTTATCCGACATGGCCACATGTTTCCGTTGATCCACGGCCCAATCTCGAGGATGCTATGCCCACAGCAGTCGTAACTCTCGATGTCGTTTGGTCCACACTGGAGCAAACTGCAGAGTCTCATTTTCAACGATTTGCGCTGAGCGGTGTGCACTGAAACAGATGAGCCTCCATTAACACTGGACCCTGTCGTCAGATGTGCCACAGATCCTGTAGTACAGAGCGTTGGAAAACCACGACCTCCACGTTCTGTGATGGGGCGTGGTCGTCTGACACCTTTACGACTATTCGTGATTTCACTGTCCTTTAGTCACTTTCCATAGATGCTCAAGGCCATAGCTCGTGAACGGACGATCAGCTTCCCCGTTTCCAAGATGCTCGTTCTCAGACTCCTGCCCATTTTCAAAGTCACTTTATGTCAGTGGATGTACTCATTTGCAGCCCATATCGTCGTCTGACTGATTCTCCAAGCAGGCATCGTCCCCGGCCAATAGGTTTTGTAAAACTTCCTGTAAAACTTCATTGCGTACTCTTTAAGTCTGTCAAGTATGTGTTTCTCATCAGCTACATTGTGTAGATACGATGCTTGGAAGTTCCTCGGGGCGTGATATATCTGTCGTAGAGCTTTGTTTTGGAGGCGTTGGTGTTTGGTGAGATGAGTTTCGCAGCTGTTCCACGGACGGAGCAGGTGTAGTTCATTAGCGACCTGATGAAGGACCTACAAATCTGAGTGTGGTGGTTAGAGTTGAACACTCATTGATGAGCGAATTAAGGACACCCAGGATATTGTCGTCTTCTTGCGGACTTCATCGACATCGCGTCTCCAAAGGACGGTCGACGGTCCAAAGTCGTTGGAGTGCTTTACAGTTGGTGGCCCTGGAGTCAGCAAGTTACAGTTTATGGCTCATCATTCGACGTCAGTGTAAGAAATTTGTAGTCTTTGCTGAATGGCTACCGGCCACCGGCTCCCGCAGATTAGCGCGGTGTCATCGCTGTAGACGTATTTACTGACATGCGGGGACGTTGGGAGGTCAGCGGAATAGGTGTTATACAAGACAGGACCCATTACCGACCCATGTCGTACTCCTGCATGTACATCTCGGGGCGCTGGATTGATTCTCCGCTCATCTCTGCTCCTTTTATATACTTCCATTACCACGTCACTTGCTCGCAGCGTCACTAGATGACATTCGATCTCGGGATGGTTAGTAGTCACAAAGTTCTAGCTCGTTAGTGCATATGCGCTGCGGTTTATTACAAAGTCCATGACTATTTTGTAGATTGTTGCATTTTCAGATACGAAGAAAATGGAACATTAGCGGAAAATTTATTTTTCAATTTGCCTATTCCCTTATACCAAGTTCCTTGCTGATCACAGTACCATTCATACGAAAACATACATAATTTAAATGCCCTTCCGACATTTAGTCGCGTGAAGAAATTGGGGAGTCTCTCATGCCTACCAAGTGGAGGGGACTAGAGAAGTTTCTGTCATGGAACCTGTGTCTTACTGACGTTAGGTATCGAATGTTACATGTACAATTCATAAAGTCATGAAGTTTTGTGGGTTCGATCGTGTGTCTTCCCCTTTTTTTAGGTTCCGTACCTCAGTCGGTAAAAACGGAGCCCTTATGGGATTACGTTGTTGTCCCTCTGGCTGTCCTACAGTTAAAAACCTTCTCAGGAACCGGTAGAGGTATCAAGTTAAAATTTGTGCCACATACTAAGGTCTATTATAAAAAAAATGGTTCAAATGGCTCTGAGCACTATGGGACTTAACATCTGTGGTCATCAGTCCCCTAGAACTTAGAACTAGTTAAACCTAACTAACCTAAGGACATCACACACATCCATGCCCGAGGCAGGATTCGAACCTGCGACCGGAGCAGCCGCGCGGTTCCGGACTGAGCGCCTAGAACCGCTAGACCACCGCGGCCGGCAAGGTCTATTATATCTTGGCGGCACAGTAACTTAAAGTCAATCCTGTCGAAAGACAGGCCATTTGTGTCACATATTTTGGTATTCGCAAACTTATTCATCAAAACCTCTAGGGTGCTTCGTTGACCTAGAATCATGAATTTTTTCCAGAAACGAATTTTCAGAATACAAGTTAAGGAAAAGATCTGAAAAGAATTTATTTGTAGTTATATCACACGAAAAAATATTTCTTTGGTCATTTGTTGTCCGACTGTCTATCTGTCCGTCTGTTAAAACCCCTTTCTGTCAAGAACTGGTTGACGTATCAAGTAGAAATTTATGTCACATATGGAGGTGTAAAAAAGTTTAAGCTTCTAAGTCAATGAAATCAAAAGGATACTGCCATTTATGTCGCATATTTTGATACCCATAAACTCATTCATTAAATCCTTTACGATACTTCCCGTTGACCTAGAATCATAAAATTTAGCAAGAATCAAAGTTTCGCATTGCAAGTAAACAAAAAAATCTGAAAATTGTTGATTCGTAATTATACCATAGGAAGCAATATTCCTTTTGTCATTTCTTATCCGAATTCAAACTTTAAAACATTCTCGGAGTCGTGGAATTCCCGGGACCGATATCTTGCCAGTATCATTGTCGATATCAGACAAATATTGTGAAGATTCCCAATTCCTGCAGTGGAAGAACTGTTTAAGTTTATACATAATTTTATACGGAACTATCAGAGCGCAGGCGCTACTCGCTCCTGTCTAATTTTTTCCCCATCTGTTCGTTTTATAGCCTCGCTTCAGGTTCATGGATGTTGTTGGCTACACAGAAGTCAGGGATTTGTAAGCGACGAAAGTTCGTTGAGGTTTTTGCGAAGAAGTTCAATTATACTAGGACCAGCATAAATTGATCGTCATCTACTTCAATAATCAGTGTCATTACCGGGGAAACAAGATCGTCTATTATTTCTCCATGGGCTGAAGCGTTAAGATGTTTTACTAAGTCTCTGATTATGTCGCCGAATATAAATGGCAGCACCGAACATTTTGTGCTACAGGAACTGTTACGAATCACATACTTGAATGCGTACAAGGGAGAATAGGGAAGAACGAAATATTGTTTACACAGAAATGAAAACGTACTGTGAGATGGTCAGTCTTAACGGCCGCGTGAAAATTAAAACTGTACAACGTATACAAGTTCCAGCATGCGTGTGAGAATATCAGGAAACTGAAGTCCATCTGTTAAACTTTCAGGTAAGACTTTATACTACCAAGCTTTTTAATCGATAATGAAGCTTACTCGTGCATTCCATTTTACGAAATAAGTTTGGAATCATGGAAGTAAGAGATAAAACTGGTATTTAGTAATACGTGGTCCTCGAGTTGAGGAAAGAAACAGAAGCACCCAGTACTCAACCTTTTTAGAGAAATAACGAATTTTAAAGTTAGTCATCCCATGTTTACTGATTATGTAGGTTTTGCTTTCCATTTATATGTGTAAGCTTGTATTGCTGTGATACGATCCATGGTTTGATTTCCCGTTTGTAATGGCATTTATGACAATGATAATATTTTTTATTTCATCAGTGCTTTTTTCAGTTTTATTGCTATAGGAGTCGAAGTACATATGAAAGGGAAGCATTTGTTGAGAAGGGATTGAGACAGCGTTTTATCCTATACCAGTTGTTATTCTAAATGTGGATTGTAACAAGCAGTGAACGAAACCAGGCAAAGAACTTAGAAATAGAATTGAAGACATGCGCGGAAAACCGGGATAACCCTCAAATGTAAAAAGTTAGAGATAAGTGTTGCCATCTGTTGCTGGGTGCCGGAACTATCAAAAGTTGACATGGTCTCACCCCCAGATATCACATTAGGATATTTAGGGGTGAGACCAATGTCCTGTACCCAACTACAGATGGCAACACTTATCACAAAACTTCTATATTTGAGGGTTAGCTTGTTTTTCTGCGCATGTCTTCAATTGCACTTCAGGCAGAAGAAATAAAAACTGGCTTCAATCTGCATGTCAATAACAAATCTGCTCGTGTCATTAATTGCAATCAGTGTCTTTATTACTATCAAGCATAACATAGTTTTACAAGGACGTTATTTCTAATGTAGCTCTATGACATATGTAACATAAAGTCTTATGCTTGAAAATGGCACAAATCCAGAAACTGCAACAGCGAAATAAAAAGAGCTACAGATAAAATCGAACATGGAGTCACTAAAAAAAATTGACCTCGTCATTCTGTCGGAGATGGCAAAGGATTTGGAAGATCAGTTGAAAGGAGTGGATAATGTATTGGAAAGATATCATAAGAATGAACAAGGAAAACCAAAACTAATGGAACGTAACTGAATTAAATCAAGAAACAGTGAACAGATTAGATTAGGAAACGAGATACTAAAAGTAGTAAATGCATTTTGATTTTTGGGCCTTAAAATAACTGACATGGGCGAAATAGAGTGGATAAAAACGCAAACTTGCAATAGCACTAAAAGCATTTCTGTAAAGAGACATCGAATATAAGTGATATAGAGTCTTTTCCGAAGGTATTTGTCTGGAGTGTAGTATTGTACGGAAATAAAAAGTGGTCGATAAATAGTTCAGAATAGAATGCTTTTGAATTGTGGTGCTACGGAAGAATGCTCAAGATTAGGTGGATAGACCGAATAATATCTAATGAAAGGTACTGAATCAAATTGGGGAGAAAAGAAATTTATGGGAAAACTTGACTGAAAGAAGGAATCAGTTGATGGGACTCTTCCGAGGCATCAAGGAAACGTCGTTACTGTAATGGGAGGAAGTGTGGAGGTAAAATTTGTAGAGGTAGGCCAACGGTCCCTACAGAGACCAACATTCAAATTCATATAGGTTATAGTAGTTATGCGGAGACGAAGAGGCTTGTGTAGGATTGACTGAAGATGACAATAATAACAAAAACATTGTCGTTAACTACAGATCTACTGCTTTCCACCAAAATTAATTTTCAAATATTGTTTTCCACTTATAAATTAAGGAAAATATTTGTCTACCTATGTCAATTTCTCATATATATTCTAGTTGCTTTTAACGAACACTACTACTCACTTTAAGAATAAAATTAACAGGAAATTAATAGCTTACAATACGTATTCCTTGGAGCTTTGAGTTCTACATTATTTCAACGTCAGACTCATTTCGTGAGTGCTTGTTACGGAAAATTATTGTTTCTTTTTCCCCAAAATGGATGGTATGTTTAGTCAGGGTATGTATTGTATGTAGCCTAATATTTAACTAGTAGAATAAATTGTTATAGTAAAACGTGTAAAGACACTTAAAGATAAGCAGCATGTGTAGTATAGAAGATATAGATACTTAATTTTTGTTGAATTTAAGCGTGTTTCACTAGCGTTATGAGTATTGTCAAAGTATAAGATTCTCATTTATATTACAAAGAAGATACTGTGGTAGTCAGTAGTACGTAAATAGCCAGCATGTAGTCATACATACAAACAAACAGTGTATATAAAATTTGTAAACTGGCCCGACCTCCATCATATCGACCGAAAAGACGTAAATAGCGTGGGTGATTTGAAATTAACTGTGTATTATCATTTAATTGTTGCAATGTAATTTTATTGTACACTCACTTAACTGAGACGAACTCTTTTGATTAACGTCTCCTTTCCTACTTTCGAATCACTCTAAATTGAATGATGAGGTCTACCACAACATGTAGTGCACATTGTATAAAATGACAGTAAATTTTTTTCATTTAGTCGGACGAGACACACACTGTGGTAAGTCCGATGCAACAGGAATTTAATTTTTTTGTTTGGTAGTTCAGTATTTAGCGATGCATACTAAGAAAAAAGCCGTATTTTATGTTTGCGCTGGTGATTTCTAAGCTGCTCCTTACGTCCTAGAAGTAGTTTACGTTACCTCAGTGTTTTAATTCACAGTTTCTAAGTGTTTTTTCGACAGTGTTCCACTTCTCCTACTATCTCTTCGTATTTCACTGCTGCTGTGCGATTAGTTTCTTTTCACAGTCCTTTGCTACCATCACGGTAGTTGTAAGGTGTACAGAAAGAAAGAAAAGGAGCTTCGTGGTCATTGCTTCAAAAGGAACAGATTGAAGGCTCCGAAATCAGAGGGGTGTAGATACTTTATCTTTAAAACGAGATATATCATAGCCAGGAAAGCAACCGACAAAGATAATTTAAGAAAACAAAGAAAAGGGTTCCACTGATGCCTTAACACCGCTAAAATCGATTATTGATCTCATATCAACATAGCTATCGATCTGATCCTGGGTAAGTATCAGGAATGAATAAGAGGGAAGAGAGTTTGAAACTAGTGTTGTATCACTCACCATCTAAGTATGAAAACAGCTCTAGGTGCTATCATTTCATATCGGTAGTGTCTGTTACGTATAGAAATTATCGTTTGTATCGCGATGTCAAGTTACGAGTAAACGCATGTTTGTGCTAATTTTTTCGTCGGTAATGGAGGTGCCAATGATAAGCTGACGACTCGCTTTGGAAATCAAAGAGTTCGGATACGCAGCAACTCTGGAAAACGGTCTACTCCTCCGAAATGCAACAGCAATCTGGGGCAGTAATTAGCTGGCTCTGAGCACTATGGGACTTAACATCTATGGTCATCAGTCCCCTAGAACTTAGAACTACTTGAACCTAACTAACCTAAGGACATCACACACATCCATGCCCGAGGCAGGATTCGAACCTGCGACCGTAGCAGTCGCGCGGCTCCGGACTGAGCGCCTAGAACCGCTAGACCACCGCGGCCGGCAGTAATTAGCTGAACAGCATTAAGACTTGAATAAAATCTTCTCATTTTCCAGAGGACATCACTTCGAACAAAGTTCTCGAGCTTTCGATGCTATTACCCGCCATCGTCGTCAGGAGTAAAAAGATTCTCGACCAGGGCGCAGTGACGTCAAGTGGGGCGAAGGGCCGGCGCCATGTTTGAAACTGCCGCTCCCGCCTCCCTGTAAGTGTCAAGCATCCGTCTTGCTCTCTTTAGATATACACTCCTGGAAATTGAAATAAGAACACCGTGAATTCATTGTCCCAGGAAGGGGAAACTTTATTGACACATTCCTGGGGTCAGATACATCACATGATCACACTGACAGAACCACAGGCACATAGACACAGGCAACAGAGCATGCACAATGTCGGCACTAGTACAGTGTATATCCACCTTTCGCAGCAATGCAGGCTGCTATTCTCCCATGGAGACGATCGTAGAGATGCTGGATGTAGTCCTGTGGAACGGCTTGCCATGCCATTTCCACCTGGCGCCTCAGTTGGACCAGCGTTCGTGCTGGACGTGCAGACCGCGTGAGACGACGCTTCATCCAGTCCCAAACATGCTCAATGGGGGACAGATCCGGAGATCTTGCTGGCCAGGGTAGTTGACTTACACCTTCTAGAGCACGTTGGGTGGCACGGGATACATGCGGACGTGCATTGTCCTGTTGGAACAGCAAGTTCCCTTGCCGGTCTAGGAATGGTAGAACGATGGGTTCGATGACGGTTTGGATGTACCGTGCACTATTCAGTGTCCCCTCGACGATCACCAGTGGCGTACGGCCAGTGTAGGAGATCGCTCCCCACACCATGATGCCGGGTGTTGGCCCTGTGTGCCTCGGTCGTATGCAGTCCTGATTGTGGCGCTCACCTGCACGGCGCCAAACACGCATACGACCATCATTGGCACCAAGGCAGAAGCGACTCTCATCGCTGAAGACGACACGTCTCCATTCGTCCCTCCATTCACGCCTGTCGCGACACCACTGGAGGCGGGCTGCACGATGTTGGGGCGTGAGCGGAAGACGGCCTAACGGTGTGCGGGACCGTAGCCCAGCTTCATGGAGACGGTTGCGAATGGTCCTCGCCGATACCCCAGGAGCAACAGTGTCCCTAATTTGCTGGGAAGTGGCGGTGCGGTCCCCTACGGCACTGCGTAGGATCCTACGGTCTTGGCGTGCATCCGTGCGTCACTGCGGTCCGGTCCCAGGTCGACGGGCACGTGCACCTTCCGCCGACCACTGGCGACAACATCGATGTACTGTGGAGACCTCACGCCCCACGGGTTGAGCAATTCGGCGGTACGTCCACCCGGCCTCCCGCATGCCCACTATACGCCCTCGCTCAAAGTCCGTCAACTGCACATACGGTTCACGTCCACGCTGTCGCGGCATGCTACCAGTGTTAAAGACTGCGATGGAGCTCCGTATGCCACGGCAAACTGGCTGACACTGACGGCGGCGGTGCACAAATGCTGCGCAGCTAGCGCCATTCGACGGCCAACACCGCGGTTCCTGGTGTGTCCGCTGTGCCGTGCGTGTGATCATTGCTTGTACAGCCCTCTCGCAGTGTCCGGAGCAAGTATGGTGGGTCTGACACACCGGTGTCAATGTGTTCTCTTTTCCATTTCCAGGAGTGTACAAAGCCCGCTACTACACCCTACTAAGTGTGTAACCCTGGTCTCTGTTAAAGCGGTTGCTGTTGATTCTCATTGCAGCCGGCTCGTTTGTAACAGAATCCCAATACTGACTACTACTACTACTACTACTACTACTACTACTACTACTACTACTACGTGATCAGGCTCAGTGCATCGCACGCATCTACAAGTTTCCTCCTCCACTGTATTCTGTCCATTGCTGCTATCCGCCATCCGTCCACAGCTATTGACACTTGGTTTAAATCTTCATGGAGTCCATCCCTCCAACGCTTCTTGGGTCTCCCTGGCGGTCTCTTACCTGTAAGTGTGAAACCCAGGAGCTTCCGAGGCCTTCTGTGATCCTCCATCCGGGGCACATGGCCAGCCCACTGCATTCGTTTGGCTTTGACAGTTCCTGCTATATTGGGCTGCTGGTATAGTTCCTCAAGCTCTTGGTTGTATCTGATCCTCCATTCCCC
The DNA here is from genome assembly GCF_023898315.1 of Schistocerca nitens. Classification (NCBI taxonomy): domain Eukaryota; kingdom Metazoa; phylum Arthropoda; class Insecta; order Orthoptera; family Acrididae; genus Schistocerca; species Schistocerca nitens. The sequence goes on from NC_064615.1 coordinate 967,954,885, forward strand.
TGTATCTGCATCCGGAACCGGACCCATTACTGACGCATGAGCAAATACTCACTTCTTTCAAAACTTTAAATTTTGTCCATTTTCCAGTCAATGCTCGGCTATGGCCGATTTGTCTAGCTCCCTTTATTTAACATATCGCTTGTTCTCGGTAAAACGCTCCGCAATTGGGCGAATTGTTTCACCCACATCGATGCTGCCGCATTCGCAAGGGACACCATACACACCGAGCGCATGAAGAGCTATGTCGTGTCTAGCAGCGTGCAGCATATCTCGTATCTTGTAGGCGGGCAGGAACGCTGGTCTCTGTCCGTGTCTCTACAGCACATATCGTAACTTACTGCTCGTTGCCCAGCAGTGTGGGAGGAAAGCAGCCGGCTTGGCCTCTTCCGCCTATTCGCAAGGCGTCCTCCGTCGGTGGCACCTGAAAGCGTTTGTAATACACTACTGGCCATTAAAATTGCTACACCAAGAAGAAATGCAGATGATAAACGGGTATTCATTGGACAAATATATTACACTAGAACTGACATGTGATTACATTTTCACGCAATTTGGGTGCAGAGATTCTGAGAAATCAGTACCCAGAATAACTTCTGGCCGTAATAACGGCCTTGATACGCCTGGGCATTGAGTCAAACAGAGCTTGGATGGCGTGTACAGGTACAGCTGCCCATGCAGCTCCAACACGATACCACAGTTCATCAACGCCAGTTCATCAACGCCAGTTGTATAAGTTGGATCGAAAAACCATTACTTGCAATAGTATAACAGGTATTATCGTGAGAGCAATTTCTGTTATACTATTGCAAGTAATGGTTTTTCGATCCAACTTATACAACTGGACATTTTCCTATATGACCGTCAACCTGCAATATTACCATGTGTTATTCATATTTTTAGCGCTACGCTGTACTCTTGATATTTTTATCATTTGACTCCCACGTATGATCTGTGTATCTGTGTTTTATTCTGTTATTTACATTTGTTGGCACTAATCTGTGTCTGATGTTTACATCAACTTTCTCTCACATGTGCTCTGTCTTTTATATATGGTACGTCGCCAGTTAGCTGTAAGGCAGCTTCACTGTCTTACAGCTTTTAACTTAATTCCCCTGTTAATTTTACGGTTTTAAAATTAGATGCACATAGGCACAAGTTTCTTGTATTTTATTCATGAATTAATGCCAGTTACTTAGGATCTGCTTCCTACTAACGACATGTAGCCAATTCAGCACGTAATACAGGTATCTGTCTTGTAGTCTTAACTTTATCCCATTATTATCTTTATATTTTAACATCTGTTTGGAATGTACAGCAAACATTTTGAGATTTATGGTCTACAGTTCTTTCGATATATCTGCAATCTGTCTTGCTCATGATGACATTTTCATCTACGTACTGTTACTATTTGGTACTTAAGAATACATGTTGTTGCATGACTACGGCTAACAAAGCTTTTCAATGCTTATGCACTACCTTTTCATATTTTGGACGGTGTGTTATCTGATACACATTAACATAGTTTGTACTACACTGTTAAATGGCTGTGCCAAATGTTAACTTCTACATCTAGAATTGGCTCCCCCTTATAATTGCTCAGGGGTTGTATAGTGTTTTTGCACCAGTTCTATAAGTTGGATCGAAAAACCATTACTTGCAATAGTATAACAGGTATTATCGTGAGAGCAATTTATGTAGCGGTTCTAAAAACTGTCAGCTGTTCTATAACTGTAAACGTACAAGCCATACATTTCGTAGTAATTTTCTTTTTAAAGCTAAGTGATCAACAGTCATAAAATGGCTTACACTAGAATGATTCTGCTTGGCGTTTAACGTAGTCGTCTTTACAAAATATGTACAAACTGAAGAATAATATGAGAACGCTGTACGCCGCAAGTCTGACAAAACAAACTGAGTTTGTTTGTCTCATAATGGCCAACCGAAATAGCCAAAACGGGCGATAGGTCGCGAGAGCTCTTACATTTCCAAAGACTGACACAATTATATCCAATGTATATTGCAAAGATACATACAAAAAGCGACTAAAAATGAGGGAAATGTCTAACGTATTCATAATATGGTCTTAAGGCTATGAACAACATTGCAGTCCGTGTTGTTGGACTGCGGTATAAGTTTCTTGGATTTTATTCATGAATTAATGCCTGTTACTTAGGATCTGCATCCTACAAAAGGCATGTTGCCAGTTCAGGACGTAATACAGGTATCTGCCTTGTAATTTTAACTTTATACCATTATTATCTTTATATTTTAAGATCCATTTGGATGTACAGCAAACATTTTGAGATTTATGGTCTACAGTTCTTTCGATATATCTACAACCTGGCTTGCTCACGGTGACATTTTCAACTACGTACTGTTATTGTTTTGGTACTTACGAATGCATGTTGTAGCACGAAAGAAGCTAACGATGCTTCCCAATGCTTATTCACTACCTTCTCATATTTTAAACGGTGTGTTACCTGACGAATGGAAAAACTGATAGAAGCCGACCTCGGAGAAGATCAGTTTGGATTCCGTAGAAACGTTGGAACACGTGAGGCAATACTGACCTTACGACTTATCTTAGAAAATAGATTAAGGAAAGGCAAACCTACGTTTCTAGCATTTGTAGACCTAGAGAAAGCTTTTGACAATGTTGACGGGAATACTCTCTTTCAAATTCTGAAGGTGGCAGGGGTAAAATACAGGGAGCGAAAGACTATTTACAATTTGTACAGAAACCAGATGGCAGTTATAAGAGTCGAGGCGCATGAAAGGGAAGCAATGGTTAGGAAGGGAGGGAGACAGGGTTGTAGCCTAACCCCGATGTTTTTCAATCTGTATATTGAGCAAGCAGTAAAGGAAACAAAAGAAAAATTCGGAGTAGCAATTAAAATCCACTGAAAAGAAATAAAAACTCTGAGGTTCGAGGATGATATTGTAATTCTGTCAGAGACAGCAAAGGACCTGGAAGAGCAGCTGAACGGAATGGACAGTGTCTTGAAAGGAGGATATAAGATGAACATCAACAAAAGAAAAACGAGGATAATGGAATGTAGTCGAATTAAATCGGGTGATGCTGAGGGTATTAGATTAGGAAATGAGACGCTTAAAGTAGTAAATGAATTTTGCTATTTGGGGAGCAAAATAACTGATGATGGTCGAAGTAGATTGGCAATGACAAGGAAAGCGTTTCTGAAGCAGAGAAATTTGTTAACATCGAGTACAGATTTACTTGTCAGGAAGTCGTTTCTGAAAGTATTTGTATGGAGTGTGGCCATGTATGGAAGTGAATCGTGGCCGATAAATAGTTTGGGCAAGAAGAGAATAGAAGCTTTCGAAATGTGGTGCTACAGAAGAATACTGGAGATTAGATGGGTAGATCACATAACTAATGAGGAGATATTGAATAGAATTAGGGATAAGAGAAATTTGTGAACCATCTTGACTAGAAGAAGGGATCGGTTGGTAGGACATGTTCTGAGGGATCAAGGGATCACCAATTTAGTATTGGAGGGCAGCGTGGAGGGTAAAAATCGTAGAGGGAGACCAAGAGATGAATACACTAAGCAGATTCAGAAGGATGTAGGTTGCAGTAGGTACTGGGAGATGAAGAATAGAGTAGCATGGAGAGCTGCATCAAACCAGTCTCTGGACTGAAGACCACAACAACAACATGTTACCTGATAGGCATTAACGCGGTTTGTACTACAATGGTAAATGGTTGTGGCAAATGTTCACTTTTACGTCTAGAACTGGTCCCCATTATTTTTGCTTTCGGGCTGTACAGCGCTTTTGTATTCTACTTGATTGTATATAATTTTCTTAGGATATGTTTCATATATGAGTTATAGATCTGAAGATGGTTGCAGACAGCAACAGAAACTAGTTATCGAACTTTAAGAGACCGCCGTCTCTTCCCCCCCCCCCCACACCACCACGTCAGGCTTCACTGATTCATTTGTACTTCTAGATCAATAGCTGGTAAGACGTTCCACGAATGAGACACTACATTGTTATTTTCATTATAACATTATAAAGTAGTGTCGTATGGTATGAGTGCATGAATGCACCGATTGGCACGTTTTGAAATGTCCTCTCTATGCTCCGCACCCGCAGGCACCTTTTCATTGCAAATTATGTGTGTGTGTGTGTGTGTGTGTGTGTGTGTATGTGTGTGTGTGTATGAGTGAGTGTATCTTTTAAGAGTAGATGAGTGTAACGGTTGTGTGTAGTATAGTGTCGTGTTCGTGTTGGAGACGAATGGAGCTGGTGGAACGAGATGCCGGTGCATAGTCTACTCCTCCTGAAGAGCACCAAGCGGCCAGACCGACGGATACCTGCCTCAAAGCACAACTCAGACGAGACGAGAGGAGACATCTTCCTCTACCTGTCTGTCGTGGTTCTCCGAATTAGGCCTCCCAATAGCCGGCGCCACCCAAGTGAAGTCCATTTACGGCCCTGAAAGCATTTAGCGCAGCACGAGACATCGGGACAGGAAGCAGGCCTTTTATCCGTGCCGACAAGGCGGGTCGCTCGCCTAATAAAACTAAACTGCGGCACACAGTCATTTCCGGTAGCTTCTCTTGTTCGTGCCGCACATCATATACCTGGCTTGTACGAATTCGGCTGAAAAGAATGATCAGTTCTTAAGAATACTTCTTTGCGGTGCCAGAAAAATTGTCATAACGCCAATGTTTCCTCCTCGTCTACAGGGTGGTCCATTGATCGTGACGGGGCCAAATATGTCACGAAATAAGCATCAAACGAAAAAACTACAAAGAACGAAACTTGTCTAGCTTGAAGGGGGAAACCAGATGGCGCTATGGTTGGCCCGCTAGATGGCGCTGCCATAGGTCAAACGGATATCAACAGTGTTTTTTTTTTTTTTAAACAGGAACCCCCATTTTTTATTACATATTCGTGTAGTACGTACAGAAATATGAATGTGTTAGTTGGACCACTTTTTTCGCTTTGTGATAGATGGCGCTGTAATAGTCACAAACATATGGCTCACAACAGTTGGTAACAGGTAGGTTTTTTAAATTAAAATACAGAACGTACGTACGTTTGAACATTTTATTTCGGTTGTTCCAATGTGATACATGTACCTTTGCGAACTTGTCATGTCTGAGAACGCATGCTGTTACAGCGTGATTACCTGTAAATACCACTTTAACGCAATAAATGCTCAAAATGATGTCCGTCAACCTCAATCCATTTGGCAATACGTGTAACGACATTCCTCTCAACAGCGAGTACTTCGCCTTCCGTAATGTTCGCACATGCATTGACAATGCGCTGACGCATGTTGTCGGGCGTTGTCGGTGGATCACGATAGCAAATATCCTTCAACTTTCCCCACACAAAGAAACCCGGGGACGTCAGATCCGGTGAACGTGCGGGCCATGGTATGGTGCTTCGACGACCAATCCACCTGTCATGAAATATGCTGTTCAATACCGCTTCAACCGCACGCGAGCTATGTGCCGGACATCCATCATGTTGGAAGTACATCGCCATTCCGTCATGCAGTGAAACATCTTGTAGTAACATCGGTAGAACATTACATAGGAAATCAGCTTACATTGCACCATTAAGATTGGGGCCAATTATCCTTTCTCCCATAATGCCGCACCATACATTAACCCGCCATGGTCGCTGATGTTCCACTTGTGGCAGCCATCGTGGATTATCCGTTGCCGAATAGTGCATATTATGCCTGTTTACGTTACCGCTGTTGTAGAATGACGCTTCGTCGCTAAACAGAACGCGTGCAAAAAATCTGTCATCGTCCCGTAATTTCTCTTGTGCCCAGTGGCAGAACTGTACACGACGTTCAAAGTCGTCGCCATGCAATTCCTGGTGCATAGAAGTATGGTACGAGTGCAATCGATGTTGATGTAGCATTCTCAACACCGACGTTTTTGAGATTCCCGATTCTCGCGCAATTTGTCTGCTACTGATGTGCGGATAATCGCGACAGCAGCCGAAACACCTACTTATGTATCATCATTTGTTGCAGGTCGTGGTTGACGTTTAACATGTGGCTGAACACTTCCTGTTTCCTTAAATAACGTAAATATACGGCGAACGGTCCGGACACTTGGATGATGTCGTCCACGATACCGAGCAGAATACATAGCACACGCCCGTTGGGCATTTTGATCACAATAGCCATACACCAACACGATATCGACCTTTTCTGCAATTGGTGAACGGTCCATTTTAACACGGGTAATGTATCACGAACCAAATACCGTCCGCACTGGCTGAATGTTACGTGATAACCCCGTACTTATAAGTTTGTGACTATTTAGCGCCGTCTATCACAAAGCTAGAAAAGCGGTCCAACTAAAACATTCATGTTTCTTTACGTACTACACAAATATGTAATAAAAAACCTCAACGCAAAAAAAAAAAAACCTCAGTTGATATCCGTTTGACCTATGGCAGCGCCATATAGCGGGCCAACCATAGCGTCATCATTTTCGTTTGATGCTTATTTCGTGAGATATTTGGCCCGGTCACTATCAGTGGACCACCCTGTATACTCACGGTAATATATATGACTCTTTTTACATCGTATTCGAGTTTCTTCCCATTGCATTCGCGTATGAACCACGGGAAGAATGATAGCCCAAATGCCTCTATTATGAACTCCTCATCCAGGCCGTGAAGGCCCAAGAGACGCCTACCCGCCGCCGCGTCATCAGCTGTCTTGCAGCGTCATGCGGTCAGGAGGGGCATGCCGTCAACACACCGCTCTCGCGACCCTCTTACGGCTTTCCATACCGTGAAGCCGCTACTTCTCTCTCAAGTAGCTCCTCGATTGGCATCACAGGGTTGAGTGCACCCCGCACCACTCCTCCCACCAGTGGAAAATCCATGGCACTACCGGAAATCGAACCCGGGTCCTCCACACGGCAGCCATCTATGCTCACCACGCAGCTACTGAGGCTGACTGCAAATGCCTCTGTGTGCGCCGTAGTTGGTCAATCTTGTCTTCGCGGTCTCTATACCATAAAACTACCGAGCTGGTGGAAGAAAAGGACTGCAAAGAGGAGCTAACCTAACAATGGCAGCGAACTATGAGAAGAGAACAGGAGCAACAGATCACTGCCGAAAGAAATGTTGAAAGTGTGTAATACGTGTATATTTCTATTGTCTATTGTCAAACCACAATTTATGAAAGATGTTTATATTTTATTAATAGGATTAAGTAGGAATAATTAATATTTGCCACTTAGGAAATAATTGTGCTAGCAGGGAAGGTCTGCACCAAAGTATTGTTGGCGGGAGAGACCGCACATATGATTTTAAAAAGGGCGGGAGAGACCACGTATGGATACATTTGAAGAAAAGAGCGGGAAAGACCGCGCATTTATACATTTTGTAATGGTAGCAGGGACTGTTTGCTCCAGAAAGCATTGTTGGTGGGAGAGACCGCACTTTTGCGTTCGTTGGAAGGCAGTACTCAGTAGTAAGCGAGATGTGAAGCGAGTCGGTAGCAGGTCTGAAGCGAGAGGTTGAGAGGAGCGGTGTGCCTGCCAGCCACCAGCTATGATTTACAAAAGATTATAAACGGATGTACAGAGACTTCGGCTAACTATTATCATAAGAGGAACAAATATTATTGAATTTTTTTTTTTTTGAGAAACTCAAGTCTACTGAAGGTATGTTTGTGCAATGCTAGTTGTAAGATTATTGTAAAAAGTAAGTCTCATTTAACGTTTGTAAAATCATTTCATTCAGAATATAATTAATTTTTGCCAGGAATATTGCATTACTGATTATAATCCATCCCAAAAACCATCAACGTAATACCTTGCAAAATTTTGTTGTTGTCAAGAAAAAGTTTAACTATGAATTACGTAACTTCAGTCAAATTAATTAAAGAATAACGTCAGCTTTGCTATTAAAGAATAATGTAAGCTTTGGTAATAAATACAGCCACTTATTATGACAGCCCATCAGCAGCTAATAGAGTATAGATAGTAAAACAGAGTAAGTATATTCATGTCGCAGTTCTATGTAGCAGTCAGATGGCGATCCAGTAACAGCAAAAAAAGTAAGGAACAGTTCTGGGTTATTGTAGGTAACGACTGAGGGCCACGACGACGACACATTCTATGTTTCGTCGAAATAATCAGAAAATAACTTTTAATAAGCAGCATTTAGATTTGTATGCGAAGACTGCATTTATTATTATCGAGAAAGGAATTAATTTCAAAGGGAAGATTTCATTTGTTATTATTAAGCAAGGAATAGAAATCCTAAGGGAAGGTTTCATTGGTTATTGTAGAAGGGAAGGTTGCGTAACAAAAGAGATATAGAGGAGACGGGAAGGTTTCAAGTGTGAAATTACTATGGCAGTGAGGTAAAATGAAATACTTCCTGGTAGTAACAAGCAGTTTCGAAATCGTCAATGCAAATATGAATAACATATATTTTACACCATTCATGTATAGGGGATTGTGATATGTTCTTAGGTTCTTCACGTAACGCTGACTCTTGAAGGTTTGTAAGTAGGCTGTCGCGGAATGTTTTTCAGCATCTCTGTGACGCTCTCCCTGGGCCAAACGCCGTGCCCTCCTTTGTATACGTTCAATATCTTCTGTTTGTCCTATCTGATACTTAAACAGTGTGAGTCAGCTGCCCCTACCGATGTCTTTTTATGCAACCTGCAGTGTTATATCTGGCGTTCAAAAATCGCCAGCCAAATTCTCGAATTCTCTCGCTCACTACGCACAAACTATCAGTCCTACAGAAAAAATGAACAGGGCTTTTTGTAAGATACGTTAGTAGTTACATTTTGTACTGGGATACGTCTCCACTAAAGGTTGTAGTTATCGCTTATTCAAGGAAAATATACAAAAGTGACCTTCAAATACGCCCTCACTCCCACACTAAGACCCCCCCACAGGTCACACTTTCTAGTATGTTATTCACGGCACCCCCTCTTACCGCTGTACAAATAATTTGCGACTGCACGAATTATTTCCCACATTCGACGTTTTTTGGTCTTCATTGACTAGTCACCGACTTATCCGAGGACTTACAAATTGAAAAATGGACGTTAATGCAAATTTTACCTAGCAGTTTTGTGAATTTTAACAACATAAAAATAAAAAATTATGTCACTGGATTCTTTGGGTCTTTTGGCAACGAAACTGCTGTGATTCTAAGGGTTAAGTTAGAATCAAATTGTCAACGTAATTAGTTTTTGTGTAACGCTTACAAAAGTCAGTTTTCTTTCACTACTCTCAATGACACGTTTAAATTAATAATGTCAACGAAATAGCCGACTGTACTGGTGGAGTAATAGGCGAATCAATAGACATAAGGAAAGGTCGAATACTGGAACAGTTCGTGCCGTCAGACACTTTTGTACAGGGGTAGGAGGACATGCCACAAACAACATACTATAAATCCTGATGGGTGAGGGATGAGTTTGGGGGCGGAGGTTCGTTTGTAAGTCACTTTTGTACGTTTTTCTTGTTTAATGCGAAAACCGTGGCCTCGAGTGGAAACGTATCCCAGTACAAAACTTCACTCCATTAAATTTCCTATGAAAAGCTGCTGCTCATTTTGGCTGTAGAATTAATAGTTCGCGCGTAGCGAGCGACAGAATACGAAAATCTGGCGTGTGGCTTTTGAAGACCAGATAGAACATTGCGGGTTGCATAAAACGACGTCCGTAGGGGCAGCTGAATTACTCTATGTACGTTTGAACCTTAATATAGGATGAATCTCATAAGTGTTTCGAAAGCAGTCTCCTTTGTACGAGGTGCGGCTAGAAAAAAACCGGACTGATGCTGGAAAAAACATTTATTTACAATTATTTACAATTTAATGTTATCTCCTTCAATGTACTCTCCTCCTCGGTCTCTACACCACTCCATACGAATTTTCCACTGTTCATAGCAATGCTGCAGATCATTTTCGGTAAGTCCATACATTACTTCCGTCGCTTTTTCTTTTACTGCTTCAACAGTCTCAAATCTAGTTCCTTTCAAAGCTGACTTGACTTTAGGGAAAAGAAAAACGTCACAGGGGGCCAAATCAGGTGTGTAGGGTGGATGATCTAAGATGGGAATGTTGTGTTTTGCCAAAAACGTCTTCACTGACAACGCACTGTGAGCTGGGGCATTGTCTTTGGTGAAGGATCCATGACTTTTTTCTCCACAAATCGTTCCGTTTTCTCCGTACTCGCTCACGTAGGGTAGCCAGGACGCTAATGTAGTAATGCTGATTCACTGTTTGTCCCTCTGGTACCCAATCAATGTGCACAATCCCTTTGATGTCAAAAAAAAAAACAATCATCATTGCCTTGAATTTCGATTTTGACATTCGTGCTTTTTTTTGTCGTGGAGAACCAGGAGTTTTCCAATGCATCGATTGGCGTTTAGTTTCGGGATCGTAAGTAAAAAACCACGATTCATCGCAAGTAATAACATTTTGTAAGAAGGTGGGATCAGTTTCAATGTTTTCCAGGATGTCAGAACAAATCATTCTTCGGCGTTCCTTCTGTTCAATTGTGAGACACTTTGGAACCGTTTTTGAACACACTTTGTTCATGTTGAAACTTTCATGAAGAATCTGCCTAACACTTTCCTTGTCAACTCCTGTTAACTCAGACACTGCTCTGATTGTTAAACGGCGATCTTGTCGAACAAGTTTACCGATTTTTTCAATGTTTGCATCAGTTTTTGCTGACAATGGTCTGCCAGTGCGAGTGTCATCACTGGTGTCTTCGCGGCCATCTTTAAATCGTTTAAACCACTCAAACACTTGTGTTCGCGATAAACAATCATCGCCGTATACTTGTTGTAACATTACAAACGTTTCACTTGCAGATTTTCCTAGTTTGAAACAAAATTTGATGTTCACACGCTGTTCTTTGTGTACACTCAACATTTTCCGACGCACAGACAAAACGTCAACTACTTAAAACAGACGCCACGGGCAGACTGAGTGCAGGAGGCAGATGAAACTCGAGCAGTAGGCGGAGCGAGAGTCACGTGACAGGCCACGCGACTTTCAGCCTTATTGCATTCGTTTTATTGTTTCACCAGTACTAGTCCGGTTTTTTTCTAGCCACATACATTATCCTACAAATGTACCCAAGTCTGCACCTGGCTGTGTGACAGTTCCATTGCTCATGCCTAATTATTGTTGCTCCCAGGTATTTGTATGGGTTGCTTGATTCCACTTGTGATTCAGTGATTCTGTAGTCAAGGTATGTCATGTTTCTTCGTTTTGAAAAGGGCATAATTTCTTAATATTTAAAGCAAGTTGCCAAACTTTGCACCACTTTGAAATTTGATCAAGATCTTCCTCAATATTTGCGAAGTTTTCTCTGATGATACTTCATTACAGGTAACTTTATAATCCGCAAAAAAGTTTGGGATTGCTGTTAATGATGTCTGACAGGTCGTAAACATACAACATGAACCAGTAAGAGTCCCAACATACTTCTCTGGGGCACGTCTGAAGTTAATTCTGTATCTGCCAGTGACTTCCTGTCCTAGACAATATTTACAGTGCGTTCCATCTTTGAAGATATTCCCCAAGACGAGGACGAAACGTTAGTGAATAGTTTCCACTGAGTAAAAGTGCTGCCTTAGGACTTCTTTTCGAAATGGCAATGAACAGTTATCATTCATCAGGACCACAATACCATCAGCGTGTTTGCTATGTGTGATGTCACCTCTAGTTTTAAAGAACTCCTATTCTTTTGTTCTTTTGCGAAAACTGGACACTTTTAAGGCGTTTCAAGGTACTTGAACTCTTTACAACAGGGTGATAGAATTTCTGTCCTGTGTACTCAGTATGAATTACTGCTAAAGGACTAAGATAAAACAGCATGGCATTCCTTTATGAGTTATCCGATTAGATTTTTTACGAAACTTCAAAATAGAAAATTTCAAATACTTATGGATAATCTTATGTACTCATACCAATATCTGCAATGCCACACCTCACTAAAATTTTCCGCTCACACCAGAGCTTCTTCCCACAAAAGCATGGTGATGTGAGGAATGAACGTATTCGTTAATGATGGATGGTGAAAGGCCGTGCCCCGGCAACACAGTAGCAGAGGGAGGCCAAAATGAAACAGTTTTTAAAGTATTTGATATTTTTTCATCTTTTTTATCTAAATATAGTTATATCAATAATGAGAGCCAGTAAATCAATTTAAGCTTCATTTTTGGGTTCTGTCACCCAAAGCATGAAGGAATCGAATATTGTTCAAAGTAACTTTCAGCATCTAAAAAGACATAGAACAGTGTTGTTTAATATAAGCTACTGCTAGAAAGGTTGCTTCCTTTGGTCTAGTTCGTAGTTTGTAGTTTGAAAAGAATTCATTTAGTTGATGTCAAATATATCTTTGTATCACATAATTATATGGAGTAGATAAAATGATTTTATTCCTCATCACCGAACACATCCACAGTCAATCTTTAGTATGATGGAAGTTTTGTCATGTATTTTTGTATTACGGTAGTAGGTATTTTGGATTGCTGAGCCTTTGAAAGAGTGTCGACAGGCTAGTAAGGACGATGTTACATGCTTGTAAGCAATTCCCTGTTCGTTGGCGACAACCGTTCACAGTCCACGAGTGTGATTTTCTCACTTGCTGGATAATGTACGTTTGCTGTGTGTGTGCGCTAAGTCGCTCGCATGAAACCCCACACATCCTGTCACAAGTGTATCAAATGCAAAGAGCTATAGTTTTCACAGAAGATGGCGAATCAAAATTTTCTTCCAAGTGAAAGAAAACACCCACTAAAGGCAATGCAGGACGCCCAGAAATTAAGTATCTATTTTGTTGAAAGATTGTTAATTATTGTATTCTTGTTATTTATAGTATCATATGTCTATCGCATGTTACATTAAACATGAGCACCATTCATATTCCGACACAGTTCCCATCTGCTGTCTGTGGCACGAAAGAGATTATGGAACGTTTGTGGTGTTACAGCTGCAGCGGCTTGTCTAATTCGGTTCCGGAGATCCGCCAATAAGTCGATACGGTGTCGGTGGAACACGTCCCTTAATAAATCCTCCGACGAAGAAATCCATGGCTATGAGGTCGGGAGAACGCGCCGCCCAAATCATGGATCCTGCGTGCCCAATCCATCTGCCAGGAATCCCATAATTCTAAAGCGTACGTTCATCTATGGCCTAACGGGATGGTGTCCCGACCTGTTGTAAGTCATCATTGCGTACACGTTCATCCTGCCCAAGCTGTGGTAAAAGAAACTGTTGCAGAATATCCAGGTACAGTGACCAATTGATGGAGTTTTAGGCGAAGAAAAATGGGCGGTAGGTTTTGTCCTTGGTCATTCCCATTCCATATAAACTTTGGGGGGAATCTGGTTGGATTTCCAAGTGCTCCACTGGTGTTGCGTCAGCCCAGATGATGCAGTTATGTCGACCAACACAGGTATGCAAGGTTGCCCCTTTGCTGAATAGGATCTGTTTGAGGATGTTGCGATTAGCATCTGCTTCAAGCAGATCCTAGCACATCTCCATACATTCTGCGAAATTCTCGTCATGTAACTGGTGGAGAACCTGCAGATGGTACTGCGTTTCTTATAGTGTGTGTCGCGACACTTTATGTACCATCGAGGGTGGAATGTCTATTTCTACCTACAATTGCCGCTCTTCTTTTGGACTGCGTTCAATGGATGTTGTAATACAAACAGTCCCGCTGGAGGAACATTCGCAGCTGATGTAGGTTAATTCTTACAAAGAAGAAAACAGCAACCAGCCACTATTAATACTGCTATTTATTTAGGTAAATAGCGCCGTTACCGGTTTCGAACTGGCAAGTTCATCATCAGACAGCTGTTCACATAATTTTCAAGATACACTTTACATTATCGTCCGTTTTCGGTTTTTATTATTCCACTGTGGGCGAAGTATTTTTGGTGTGTTGTTGCCCTACGGTAGAAAAACAGTGTTAGAAGCGCCCTATGTGAAAATAACTAACCTCCAAACGATGAAATACAGCGCAAATAAATATGTGAGGTTAAGTGGTTATGGTACTTACGTCGAAAATTCCGCGCGATTTAGTTGCGAAGTTGCAGGATTGTATTTTTGCATATTCCTAAATATATCCAGCACTTACGTAACTTGTACATCAGCATATTGTGCAAGTAGGTGGGGTTTTATGGAATCTGCTACGAAATTTTGTCCGTATTTCACGATACAACAACCTCTGCAGCGTCCGTGTCACAATGGCTATCCTCTCGCGCACAGTAACATCACGCTTGTTCAAGTACCTGTAACATCAGAACACCTGTTTAGCGGTGCCGTGAAGTCAGTCCGTCTACAAAACAGGTACTTAATTTCTGAACACCCTGCACTACAGAGCCGATTTATTTTTAATGTCGTAAAGCAGAGAACTGTGCCTTCCAAGACAGCGGATCCTCACTTTTAGGACCGAATTTCATTTTCCGCGCTTAGCACATTACTTATTCCTCGTATAACTGCTGTCCTCGCTCTACTCGACATGCGCGGTGTGCTTTGCTAATCGCGTTCATGGATCACCTAGCACACGTGCAGGCCGGAATTCTTATCTCGCCTTTGCTAACTGGCACATGACCTCAAACAGCTGATGGAAAAAAACTGAGCGATAAACGTTTGCTCCCCATCGTCTGGGAAGCTTCCTTTAAGATAATAGACTTAATAGAAGGTAATAAAATCAAGCGACAGGTATTAAGGCTGGTATTAAGGAAGTGATGGGCAATGTTTTCGCGAACTATTTCGTCACCCAAGCGTTGGATTAGTCGTGGTGCTTATTTCCAAAGTGTTCGAAAGATAATAATATTTTTTTAGTTGGTTTGTAACTTACATGTCCTTTATTAAATTCCAACGATATCTACAAATACATAAATCACCCTTTTCAGGAAAACGGTACCTAGGAAAAGATGATATTTCCTGGTCGGTGTTTCGACCTAGTGACTAATTTTAGAATCACATGAAGCAATGCTCACCAGAAACCGCCATAAGTGGAGTCTGGTATTCTCTACGGCTTATGTTGTTGTGAGCCACGAGGTTGTGTTTCGTGCAGTATTTGTAAATATTTGGAGCTCTTTATATCTAAATGCTGTCTAATATATTAAAAGCGCTTTGGGGAATATCGTTAATTCTTTAGTTACAGAGTTTATGACGAAAAAAAGTTTGTACATTTTTGAAACTAGTTACGTAACGTATGGGTGGTGAAACCACACTTCGTCGGCCGTGCATCACCTTGTACTTCGAAAAGGCAGGAGGTCGTCTACAAGAGTACACGAGAAGTTTGCAAATAAACTGAGTTTCTTAAATGCCTTAACAATTTTCCTTGTCTGAGAAGGGAAATTTGTGGTAGCTGCCAACAGCTTCTATTTCGAAATGGTTTGACTGGTAACTGATTTTTAATAACACTTCTTCATGGTTTGATTTCACTTACTTATTATTAGTGCGTAGTAGTTAATTACGTAACATACAGACTACTAAATACAGTAACGATAAGTTCTTCACATTTGGAAAAACCTTACTGTTCTCGAGTAATTTTTGTAATTTCAGGAAAACGCCTCAGGACATATAAAGTGAATGCTATCATTTCAAAACGGAATAATAAAATATAACAGACTTCTGTTACAGGGCTGACTAGGGGCGAATGTGTGAAAAGTGTTCCCGGATACAGCATTCATCCTAAATCTTTTATGTTATTAATGGAAATGTGAATGGCACCCTTTTGATTCAGAAATCTGGAATTACATCCTCATGTGTTTAAACCTGCGGTATCTAGACAATTTCAAAATGAGATTAGAAAATAATTACCAAAAAATATTTATTCATGTTTCCATAACGTTTGGTTGAAACTGAACATCTGTACCAATAAATCTGTAAAACAGTCGTGTCTATATGTCTGACAGCTTGAACACGCTCCTCAAAAATTACTGGACTAATTTTCATCAGTTTTTCACCAGTAACTTGAGCATGCTCGAGCCACCTTACAGCCTTTATTCCTTCAAAAACGGACGATAAAAAAAGATATCGTGATTTAAAATTTTACTTAATCCGTCTTGCCCGTTTGTTTGAAAACACTCATCTCCAAAGTCACCACACGAATTTTCAGGGTCTTTTCGCAGGTAACGTCAATAGAGCTTGCGGCACCGTTTAGGCTCTATTTAATAAAAACTGGAGCTTGAAAAAAAAATAAAGCTATCGTAGTTTAAAATTTTACCTAAAAGCGTGGTATCTGTCCGTTTCCTTCTTTGAATACGCTAATCTCTTTCATATAGTTGTTACAGGTAACCTGAGCATAGGGACACCATATGGGCTTTATACCATCAAAATCGGATCACGTCAAAAAAGATATCGTAATTGAAGGTTTTATCAACACTAATAAATGCGAAAGCAACTGTCTTGCTAAGTTTTCACGACCAACCAGCTGAACTGATTTCGAAGAAATATGGTACAGAGATAGCTTGAACCGTGAGGAAGCACACAGTGTATAGTACAAGATACTTATTAATTTGGAAAATATTACGCGAATTAGGGAAAATACACGATTGACCATTAAAACTGCTACACCACGAAGATGAAGTGCTACAGACGAGAAATTTAACCGACCGGAAGAACATGCTGTGATATGCAAATGATTAGCTTTTCAGAGCATTCACACAAGGTTGGCGCCGTTGGCGACACCTACAACATGCTGACATGAGGAAAGTTTCCAACCGATTTCTCATACACAAACAGCAGTTGACCGGCGTTACCTGGTGAAACGTTGTTGTGATGCCTCGTGTAAGGAGGAGAAATGCGTACCATCACGTTTCCGACTTTGATAAAGGTCGGATTGTAGCCTATCGCGATTGCGGTTTATCGTATCGCGACATTGCTGCTCGCGTTGGTCGAGATCCAATGACTGTTAGCAGAATATGGAATCGGTGGGTTCAGGAGGGTAACACGGAACGCCGTGCTGGATCCCAACGGCCTCGTATCACTAGCAGTCGAGATGACAGGCATCTTATCCGCATGGCTGTAACGTATCGTGCAGCCACGTCTCGATACCTGAGTCAACAGATGGGAACGTTGGCAAGACAAAAACCACCTGCACGAACAGTTCGACGACGTTTGCAGCAGCATGGACTATCAGCTCGGAGACCATGGCTGCGGTTATTCTTGACGCTGCATCACAGACAGGAGCGCCTGCGATGGTGTACTCAACGGCGAACCTGAGTGCACGAATGGGAAAACGTCATTTTTTCTGTTTACAGCATCATGATGGTCGCATCCGTGTTTGGTGACATTGCGGTAAACGCACTTTGGAAGCGTGTATTCGTCATCGCCATACTGGCGGATCACCCGGCGTGATGGTATGGTGAGCCATTGGTTACACGTCTCGGTCACCTCTTGTTCGCATTGACGGCACTTTGAACACTGGACGTTACATTTCAGATGTGTTACGACTCGTGGCTCTACCCTTCATTCGATCCCTTCGAAACCCTTCATTTCAGCAGGATAATGCACGACTGCATGTTGCAGGTCCTGTACAGGCCTAACTGGATACAGAAAATGTTCGACTGCTGCCCTGGCCAGCACATTCTCCATATCTCTCACCAATTGAAAAAGTCTGGTCAATGGTGGCCGAGCAACTGGCTCATCACAATACACCAGTCACTACTCTTGATGAACTGTGGTATCGTGTTGAAGATGCATGGGCAGCTGTACCTGTACACGCCATCCAAGCTCTGTTTGACTCAATGCCCAGGGCGTATCAAGGCCGTTATTACGGCCAGAGGTGGTTGTTCTGGGTGCTGATTTCTCAGTATCTATGCACCCAAATTGCTTGAAAATGTAATCAAATGTCAGTTCTAGTATAATATATTTGTCCAATGAATAACCGTTTATCATCTGCATTTCTTCCTGGTGTAGCAATTTTAATGGCCGGTAGTGTATTTACTGTATAAAACTGCTGTTTACGCTTTGAACTTTACCATATTAGCAAAAATGCTTTATTTGTTGATATGTGGTACGTGAAACGATTCAAAGTAATGAATACAGTGCTTATACAATCTTCACAGTGTTTGATCCATACATCCACACTATTTGTTTCGTAATGTATAAGTTGCATAATGTATAGCTACTTCAATAGCGCAATGCATCCTCCTGCCCATGCACATCCGTATACATTGCTCGGCAGCAATGCTGCGCGTGCCTATGCATCGTGGATTGAGTGGATTGATGCAGCTTGGTGGGGGGGGGGGGGGGTGAGGCGGGGCGGAGGGCAGCTATGTTAATGCACACACAGTAGCTTACTCGCTCACCATCACTCATCGTAATAAAACTACTGATATGCGAGTGCAACTGGAGGTAACTGCCAGTTAAATACATGAAACAGAAAAACAGCTCAGAACGATTGTAGAAAATCCAACTGGATATTAACAAAAACAACTCCTTGAAAAAGGAAACAGGGTGCCTAGAACAGATTGCGAGAAACGTTCAAAGACAGGGCGGGCAATTACTACCAGGTTTAAAGAACATGTAAGGCTAACCGATGGCAAGACGTCTTCTTTGCAACCCATTTGAAAGAGCGGGCTCCAAGTATCAGAAGGGCAGCCGGCCACGAGTTGCCAACACAGCCAAAACAATGCTAATCACGTATAGAAACGGAAAAAGGCAATAGATAAAAAAAGTATTGAAAAAAATGGTCAAATATTTAGCGAAATGATTTGTCTAAAAGTAAGAAATAAAACAGATTAGAGAAACGTATGACGCATCTTTGAAATATAGTCGAAGTTATGTACAAGAAATGAGATGCCTGTTGACAACTTGAAGTTCAAAGTTTGACTTAGAATTACAAGGATATTTGTGAGGTGGATTATATGCACCGTGCAGTGCACTCTTGTGCGTGTTTCAGATAATATTGCTATGTGAAATAGTAAAATATTTTACAGTTAGAAATACTTTTGGTGTAGATGATTTCGAGAATTATTCAAAGATTCGTCAAACAGTGTTCTAATCTATTTCGTTCACACAAATTTCGGGCTTGCATCTGGTTGTTTTTCAACACGTACAACGATATTTCCTCTGGGTACCTGCCAGTCATCCTCAGGTAAGCCATCAAAGACTGCTTCGATGGCTTACCCGACGGTGACTAGCAGGTACCCAGAGGAAATATCGTGGGACGTACTGATAAATAACCAGTTGCAACCCGAAATTTGTTTGGACATTCAATTCGCTACGAAAATTTTAAAATGTGTAATCTATTTCACACTACTGGCCGTTAAAATTGCTACACCAAGAAGAAGTGCAGATGATAAACGGGCATTCATTGGACAAATATATTATACTAGAACTGACATGTGATTACATTTTCACGCAATTTGGGTGCATAGATCCTGAGAAATCAGTACACAGTACAATCACCTCACGTGTAATAACAGACTTGATACGCCTGGGCATTGAGTCGGACAGAGTTTGGATGGCGTGTACAGGTACAGCTGCTCATGCATCCTCAACACGATACCACAGTTCATCATGAGTAGTGACTGGTGTATTGTGACGAGCCAGTTGCTCGGCCACCATTGACCAGACGTTTTCATTTGGTGAGAGGTCTGGAGAATGTGCTGGCCAGGGCAGCAGTCGAACGTTTTCTGTATCCAGAAAGGCCCGTAGAGGACCTGCAACATTCGGTCGTGCATTATCCTGCTGAGATGTAGCGTTTCGCAGGGATCGAATGAAGGGTAGAGCCACGGGTCGTAACACATCTGAAATGTAACGACCACTGTTCAAAGAGCCGTCA
The DNA here is from genome assembly GCF_023898315.1 of Schistocerca nitens. Lineage (NCBI taxonomy): Eukaryota > Metazoa > Arthropoda > Insecta > Orthoptera > Acrididae > Schistocerca > Schistocerca nitens. The sequence goes on from NC_064615.1 coordinate 967,974,692, forward strand.
GTGCCAACAAGAGGTGACCGAGACGTGTAACCAATGGCACCCCATACCATCACGCCAGATGATACGCCAGTATGGCGATGACGAATACACGCTTCCAATGTGCGTTCACCGCAATGTCGCCAAACACGGATGCGACCATCATGATGCTGTAAACAGAACCTGGATTCATCCGCAAAAATGACGTTTTGCCATTCGTGCACCCAGGTTCGCCGTTGAGTACACCATCGCAGGCGCTCATGTGTGCGATGCACCGTCAAGGGTAACCGTAGCCATGGTCTCCGAGCTGATAGTCCATGCTGCTGCAAACGTCGTCGAACTGTACGTGCAGATGGTTGTTGTCTTGCAAACGTCCCCATCTGTTGACTCAGGGGTCGAGACGTGGCTGCACGATCCGTTACAGCCATGCGGATAAGATGCCTGTCATCTCGACTGCTAGTGATTCGAGGCCGTTGGGATCCAGCACGGCGTTCCGTATTAGCCTCCCGAATGCACTGATTCCATATTCTGCTAACAGTCATTGGATCTCGACCAATGCGAGTAGCAATGTCGCGATACGATAAACCGCTATCACGATAGGCTACAATCCGACCTTTATCAAAGTCGGAAACGTAATGGTACGCATTTCTCCTCCTTACACGAGGCATCACAACAACGTTTCACCAGGCAACGCCGGTCAACTGCTGTTTGTGTATGAGAAATCGGTTGGAAACTTTCCTCATGTCAGCATGTTGTAGGTGTCGGCACCCGCGCCAACCTTGTGTGAATGCTCTGAAAAGCTAATCATTTGCCTATCACAGCATCTTCTTCCTGTCGGTTAAATTTTGCGTCTGTAGCACGTCATCTCCGTGGTGTAGCAATTTTAATGGCCAGTAGTGTATTTCTTACATTGACACAAATTACTTTGCAAAACATTTGACCGCTTTTGTTTCCAAGATTTGTTCAGAAAGCATGAAATATCACACCAGTGTAACTTCTTGTGCCCAAAATAGCTAGGCCATGAAGAGATATGCTTTTTGACCTTTCATTTAAATAGATAGCAGCAGCTGTTCGTTAAATGTTTAAATTTTCCCTCAAATAATTGAAGAAATTTTTCTTAATTACTCTAATTACTTTCAAGCCGATAAACCTTCTTTTGCAAAACTAGATCTTATGCTGCTCGATTTAATCCTCCATTCATCCGTTTCCCAGCCTTCGTTTGGCTGAGAAAACCCATTGCCCAATTTTACTTCAAATCGGTAATTGAGTTTTACTTAATTAATCTGATTACTTTTAATCCAATTAAATATTTTTTTCGCAAAACTGACCTCGATATCGTCAATTTGGCACGCTATTTGTCCATATACCATTCTTCGTTTGGTTATGAAAATCTGGACAAAAATCCATTGTGTAATTTCTAGAGTCCTGTTTTCTCTCCTCTCAAATATTTAACCAAAACGAAAGAAGTAAGACTCGTTTCAGTAATTTATTCCCAGTTTTGTATGTAAGTTGATGAAAAGCGTTCTGCTACGCAGGAAAATACTAATTGGCGCACTGTCGCATTATTTAATTTATCATCGATACAGTTGCAAGCTTTCGAAAAACGTCACTTCTGATGAACGAAAGTGTCATTGTTGTGGTCGTCAGTCTGAAGACTGGTCTGAGGCAGCTTCCCACGGTAGCTAGCCAGTGAAATCCTCTTCATATCGAAATAACTATTGCAACCTACATTTATTTAAACGTGCTTAGTGTTTTCAACCCATGTCTCTCTCTTCACTTTGCAGTCCTTGCGCTTCCCTCGATTACCAAACTGACGATTCTTCGATGCCTCAGAAAATGCCCTGTCAATCTATTCCTTCTTCTAGTCAGATTATACCATAAATCTCCCGTTCGATTCAGTCACTCTTTTTAGTTTTTTATCTAGCTATATGGTCTTCAGCGTTCTTTATAGCATCACACTTTAAAAGGATTTATTTTCTTCTTGTCTGAACTGCTTATCATCCACTTTTCCTTCAGAAAAGACTCCGCAACACTTGAATTTAAAATTTGCTATTAGTAAATTCCTCGTTTTCAGGATTGCAAGTCCTGATGCTGTTGAGACAAGATACGTGGATCATGTGTCGTTGACTATTTGAGCATGTTGCCTGTACCTGCCAGTTATGGCTGTTTGCAAATTTAGTGGTTGTATTGCATTTCAGTACTTACGATGAAGCCGGTGGTTTGATAATGGGCGTTGTCCCCGAAGCTGCTCACCGTTAGTGAACGCTACTAGTTGACACGTGCAAATAATTCGCACTCTGTACTCATCAGCCAGCGATAGGTAATATAGTACTGGAAATATAGGTAATGCAATATTTATTAATAAAAGATATGTTATTTGGAGTCCTTGTAACAAATATTAGTCCCACATTAAACATCGACATCATTATGTACAATATGGTTAGTTGCGAAAGTTATAGAAAGCAGATATTGTCTCTGTCAGCTTGATTCTATTTTTTAAACTTCTTTTGTTTTACAAAATTTCGTTGAAAAGAATGTTAACAGTTATAATGTGATTATCGTTTTTGGCTGCATTAGTATTCGTCATAAACATAAATATCACTGAATTTCGGAATTCGTGAAAATTCGAAGTATAACTTTCATGCAAAAAGACGGGTTCTGGTAAATACAGCGTGCCATTTTAAACGTTTGGCCTTATACTTTATTAACCGTCATAGCGAAAGTTACTCTGATTGGCAATTGTTGACTTATCATTTGGATAGCCAAGGATCAGGAGGTGTGAAGTTATTGTTGGGTATGAACACAGCTGTACCGGAGTGAATGAATTTAGCAGTGATGATGCATCCGCCTACGTGATTTACCGCTAATTTTACAACAGTAATTAATGCCAGATTACCGTTTCAAATTAACATAATAATATCATTTTTCTTTAAAAACAATTAATGAAGTAGTAAACCGGAATGATTTAAATTGTTCAGAGATTGTGCAGGGTACAATTGAAGGTTGTTTATTTGGTTGAACGGTATCAGAACTCAGGTATAAACCATTGCCTCCTCAGATTGCAAATTGGGAATGATACATTCATTAACAGTTGTACAATCATAATTTTTTGGACACAGAATCGCCGTTGAACAGAAGTGCGAAACATTTTGTACTTTGATTTCTGTGGCATTGAATATGGTTGTAATAAAACTATCTTAATTACAGTAGCAGTCTTTAGGAATTTTGATTCAGATTAATTGTATTTAGGTTATAAGTGAATCGTACTGTTGGAAACGCTGTAAAGTAATGAAGAATTAAGTTATAAACATGGGCATGTAGATTAATGGCACTGCGGTTAGGAGAAATGTAACGTAAAGTAGCAAACGCTGTAAAGTAATGGCCGGCCGGAGTGGCCGAACGGTTCTAAGCGCTACAGCCGCAGGTCGCAGGTTCGAATCCTGCCTCGGGCATGGATGTGTGTGATGTCCTTAGGTTAGTTAGGTTTAAGTAGTTCGGAGTTCTAGGGGACTGATGGCCTCAGAAGTTAAGTCCCATAGTGCTCAGAGCCATTTGAACCATTTTTTGTAAAGTAATGACGAATTAGAAGTTAAATAAACTAAGCTGTTAAAGAAACGGTACTTACCTGTGATGATAAACATTGATATAGTTCAGTTTATTTGCGCAGTACACAATCTTGCTTCGAGAAACAAGTGTATCCGCTGTCGTGGATGTTAGTTAAACAGATGGTCAATAGAAGGAACTTCCTATCTTGGTTTTTATAAAAATGTTTTCAAAATAAAGTTCTTAACGAAAAGAATAACTTTAAACTAACTGTGTATTTTTCGTCATTAGTGCTGAACAAAATATTGGAAATTATATCTCAGTCATTCATTTTGATTAAGAAATACGGGAGATACGGCTTACCGACAAGGAAACACCACTGAGGGATAAAGAATATGATTTCTCTTTGCAGCTTCGACGGTTTCGCAAACAGTAGTTTTAAATAAACTGTCTCTTGGCCTGTAGGCATGATTCATGTGTGAAACTGCCGACCTGTGTTTCGTACTAGTGATGCTTTCTAAAGCTGAGTTGGGAATGTGTACGTCAGAGACGTTCCGGAATCAGCGCGTCATCGTCATGCTCTTGGAGGCTGCAAGGACAGACCTCAGAGACAGGCGGCCAGCTATTTAGGGCTTCGGAGAAGTGGCTGCAGTGCAGCCGAGGTCGGGAAACCCGCAGCTACTGTCTGAGAGAGACCACACACTGGTCTCGCGCACTGGACGCTGACGAAGCGTTTTCAAAAGATAACTGCCTCTGAGGGGAACCACTTACTGTCGCTCCCAGCCCTGTGGGTCAGTGGACACTTGGAAAACACAGTCACAACCAGTTTTACTCTGAAACAAACGTCCGAGAGCTAAGTCCCGCTAGTACGTAGAATGAAACAGCAGTTGACGTAGTAACGTATGGAAACACTTGTTGGAGAGTGCTTTTGGAAGTGACTGACGTACCGTCAGTGGGAAGCCTGCGCATTGTGGGGAAACCATACCTTGTCATTCAGTTATGTGAGTTTGCTTAATGGATTCGATACTCCAGTGAGTTTCTACAAAATAATAAATATGTTTCGCAGCTCCACTACTTTTCTTTTAAGTTTCCTTTAATTTACATCTATGGTCACAATCTTTTCTGTTTAATAGGTTACCGGTTTCGGTCTTTAATGACCATCATCAGATCTGCAGCAAAAATGGGGAAAATATAAATACACTCGCAAACTGTATACAGCTTAAGAACAATACATAGAGCATATTGAAAAGTAGGCCGGCCGCGGTGGTCTAGCGGTTCTAGGCGCTCCGTCCGGAACCGCGCGACTGCTACGGTCGCAGGTTCGAATCCTGCCTCGGGCATGGATGTGTGTGATGTCCTTAGGTTAGTTAGGTTTAAGTAGTTCTAAGTTCTAGGGGACTTATGACCACAGATTTTAAGTCCCATAGTGCTCAGAGCCATTTATTGAAAAGTAGTATTGACAAAATTTACATTTGTGCGCTTTAAATGTGAAGAGGCATACCTGTCTCATAAAAACAAAGTCCTAATGCACTGCAGCCAAAGTGGCATAGTCAACTGTTAAATGCGGAATCAGCACCAACATCGTCAAATACATATAAATCACATCACATGCACGAGTCATGTTGTCACTAGGACTACTGTTTAAAACAAGCTGCCGTACAGTAGCCACAAGATGCTTGTGTAGTAAGTTGACCAGATGTCGCTAATGTCAGCATACACTAGTTTTCAATAATTAAATGAAACAGCGAAAATAAAAGGGGGATACAATAGTTAAAGCTTGTAATAAGCTTATAAAGTATAAAAAGTGTTACAGTAATAAAAAGCAATAAAAAGAAGAACACGACAAAATTAATATTGTTAAAAAGACGAAGAGTTAAAAAAACAGTGGTTGACATATGCTCTAGTGCCAATATTCTAGGCAGTGACATAAATATTAAACACCGTTTTATATTGCACCGGGTAATATAAACAACATAAAACAAATCACTAAAGGAGCCACAAATGAAAGGAAATATAGTTCTGCACATAATCAGCGCCCTCTGTTAGCACTAACGCCAGAATTCCGCAAAGGCAGGAAGTAGTTGGAGGAACGTGACCGGCAGAGGGCCCCTCGTACCCTGCGGTGCACCGTTGCAAGAAAAATTTTCAAGACACATTTATTGCTGCAGCAAATGCGGATGCAAACAAAAAGCTTCCATAGAGAAAAATAATCTCAAGATGAGTATTTCTAAAGTAATGTAGCCAACCCAGGGGGGGGGGGGGGGGGGGCGGGGTTTGGCGTGAAGCAGCTACGTTGTCAGGGAATACACATTAGAAAGACGCCGAAGTTGACTATTTCTCACCTAGCGAGTTGGTGCACTCGCTTTTAGGCGACATAAGGTTCAGTCCCCGTCCAGCTAAATAAATGAGGATTTTTCGTGCTTTCCTTCTATCGATCAAGCCGAATTCCAGGATGGTTCCTTTGAATAGGCCATGGTCAATTTTCTGCTCCATTCTTCTCCAGTCCTAGATTGTGTTTCCCCTTTTCTCAACAACGCCGCAGACGGTATGGTAAGTACGAGGATGGAATGAAAGGTAATGCCTCCACCTTCGTTAGTTGGGTTTGAATGGGAATATTTTTATAAATCAAACGCAGAAATAATCCTTAGAATGTTATCTTTAATTACCAATATTCACTTTCCCACACAATAACCAGCCAATTGTCCGCCCCCCCCCCCCCCCCCCCCCCCCCCCACCGGTAGCTGAGAGGCGCCGGCACGGTAGCTCAGCGTGTTCGGTCAGAGGGCTAGCTGCCCTCTGTAATAAAAGAACGTCGGCCCAGAGCAGATACAACGAACGAAAACGAACAAAATGAGATATTTAAAAAAAAAAAAGTGGTCAGCGCGACAGAATGTCAATCCTAAGGTCACGGGTTCGATTCCCGGCTGGGTCGGAAATTTTCTCCGCTCAGGGACTGGGTGTTGTGTTGTCCTAATCATCATCGTTTCATCCCCATCGACGAGCAAGTCGCCGAAGTGGCGTAAAATCGAAATACTTGCACCAGGCCAACGGTCTACGCGAAGGGAGGCCCTAGTCACACGACATTTATTTTTACCAGCCAATTGGATACATTTCTGCCAACGATGAACAAGTTTTCTAAGCCGTCACGGAAGAAGTCGACACTCTGTTTCCGCAACCACAGTCCCACAGTTCTCTCAACGTCTTCGACAGAAGTGTAGTGATGTTCCCACAGATCGTCTTTCATTATCGGGAACAGATGGAAGTCAGATGGTGCTAAATCTGGACTGTATGGAGGATGCCGTACAGTGGTGAGGTTCAGTCTCTGAAGTTCTGCTGTGGTGGCACGTGAAGTGTGTGTTTGGCATTGTCATGTTGCAGGAGAACATTTCCCTGTTCTTTTCGGACCCTTGTTAGTCGTCGTTTCAGAGTTCGCAGCTTTGTGATGTAACGCTCTGAATTTAAGGTTGCTCCACGATCAAGGAAATCAACATGGATAACACCATCTGCGTCCCAGAAAACTGTGGCCATGATTTTTCCAGCTGAGGGCTGCGTGTTGAATTTCTTTTTCTGGGGCGAGTCTTTGTGTTGATATTCCATAGACTGATGTTTCGTCTTCGGGTCGTAATGGTGTACCCACCTTTCATCTCCTGTCACAATTGAATGCAGAAAGGCGTCACCTTCATTCTCGTAACGCGAGAGGAGTTCCTGGCAAATTTGAAGTCTGCTCACTTTCATTTCAGGAGTCAGCATCCGGGGTACCCATCGTGCAATCTGCCGATAGCCAAGCAAAGCAATAATGTGACCCACACGTTCTTGTAAAATGCCGATTGTGCTTGCAATTTCTCTCTGAGTAATACGACGATCATCCTGAATCAATCTGTCAACATTCTGCTTGTGAAACTCAGTGGTTGCTGTCACAGGACGTCCAACTCTTTGTTTGTCACGCAGGTCAGATGTTCTCGCCTAACACCTTTAAACTTATTCGCCCAACGACGCACAGTACTCACATCAACACAATCACCATAAACTGCTTTCATCCTCTGATGAATCTCCTTCGGGGTGACACCCTCTGCTGTATAGAATTCAATGATTGCACGTTGCTTAAATCGCACTGGCCATCCGTCTGCGCAGGGTTCCATACTTTACACTGTAACAACACAACCGTCCAATGCTAAGGCCAACTGGAGCTGTAGAGAAGAGGCTACGGAACAAGCCAGTACCTGCCGCATACCAATGTTGCCAACTGTTGAAGAGTTACGAAGGTGGAGGCATTACTTTTCAGTCAACCCTCGTATATATATTTTCTTCCCTCAATCTTCAGTTCATCCACACTCTTTCCAAAGCTAATAACTGCCTTGGTGAAATAACGTTTCCACATAGTATATTTCTTTACCACCTAATTCTCAAACTTGTGTATCGGATTTTAGGTTATTGTTCTTACCTGTTAGGTAGGCAGTGACTGTCATATTTTACCATCTTGCACTAATAAGTCTTTTAGAGTGAGTTTTAATTTCTAACCCGATATGGAAAAGTACCAGGTCTGAATATGAGTAACAAATCACCGAATATGAAACACGAAAACCAATCTTCCCGTAGCAAAAATCGTTCAGGTATAATATTACTATTATTTGTAGCAGTTTTCAACAGCTAAAAATTGTTTTCCTCATCGTTGAAAACGATCTTATACCGCTAAACATATTCGTCTTGCAATTTTACGAACAATTAGTTACCTAAAATATAAATTTTCTCTGTAATTACATTGTCAGGTCTTTAAGATGTGTAATGATCATCAGTGGACACAAAGTAAGGCGAAAATCTGTATGTAAATTTAATTTCGATATATACCACTTACAATTAAAGAAAACTGTCAGGTAATCTCACAGAGAGATGCTAAGCGTCACTACGTTTCCAAAGCCCGTCACACAGCAAAAAAATTTAACGTACTACTGATTGCTATTTGTCAACACTGAAATACATAAAAAATTAGGTGGCATATACTTCTCTTGCAAAGAAAATTTGTTCTTTTGTCCATGATATACTTGCGACACACAGCAGCTCTGAAGTTGGAAAATCTGGGCATAGTCTTTAACTCGAGTATCATCATCATTTAAGATACATGAACTAAAAAGTTTCGTTCTGTCTAAAAAATATTGTGGAACGTCAAATTCCCAAATTTTTACACTTCATAACGAGGGACATGTTGAGATGTAGATGTAGAACTTACAGGATTCATTGCATATTCCCTGCAGAAAGCAACCACTACTTAAAAAAATAATACACTACATAACTAAATTCTTGCATTTTTGGACTTACTGCTTTTTCCCAGTATGTTCACGAAACATTTCAGAATTGAAAACGAAGCAAGATTTTCTTGAGGTAATTTATTGACCATTTATTGTCATTTTCAATTATTGCAGTCTAATATTCTGCAATGGCACAAAAATGTGTGTACGGTATCGCCATATGACTACTGGGCTAATCGTAACAGTTAGTAAATGATCAATACCTATCACAATCAACTGGCGTTGTACTTCAGTACTACAGTAGTTGATATATGTCCTGTATCACGTGTATATCATGAGTAAAACATTAATTTTGCAGTACCGCATATGGGGTCCGCATGAGGACTGCTGTCGCAAAATTCATGTGGATTTTTGTCTTTAGTTAGTGAAATGTTACTGACCTTGTTAGTTTCAATTCGTATTACCAAACAAGATAGTGCAGGGGTTAAGAAATCGGGCTCGTATTCGAAAGAATCGTAGTTGAAATTCCCGTCGTCGCTTCCAAATTTTGATTTTCATTGGATTACATAAATAATTTCAGGTGAATACATGAACACTTTTTTCATCTTGTCAAAAGTCCATTCCTTATCCAATTAGTGTTCATTCAGTGCAGGTGGTAAAGCTCTGATAACCCTTGTTATGAACGGTGCGTTAAATTTTATCGATCATTTATTTATTCAGCCTAATCAGAACCATAGTATCCTTTAAATGCCTGTTAACTGCAGCGTTTCAAAGAGGTATCCAGAACAAATCTTTTTGCCACGTTTCAGCTCAATCATGAGTGACTGTTTGAAGCCGATCAATTGAAATTCTTCTTCCCTAATTTTATACTGGTGCTGAGACCTGTGATAGTAAACTGTCTCATCGCTCGAAACCAAAATAACAAGTACAGTATAAACATTAAGAATGAAAAAATCACAGATGTCCTCTCGGATGAAGGCGAAAATGGATTTCGCATTGATCGTTCATGTGTGGGTACTGTATTCAGTCTTGCGGCAGATGGTGGAGAAACCCCGAGGATATAATCCGGAAATAGAAATTATATTCACTGATTTCATACACAATCCTTCGATTCAGTTGTCAGACAAAAGCTGTGGGAAATACTTTCAGAAAAGGACTTCTCAAGCAATTTCACAGAAGTTACATCAATTATGTACAGATGCACCAGTCTTCTATTCAGCAACAATATTGTCGATGTCAATAATCTCATAATAAACCAAGCGTTTAGATAAAGTTGCAGGTGTCACCCGTATTGTTCACTTTATACGTATAACGACGATAAGGAAAGCAGAAATATCTGTTGGGATTCAGCCAAGACAATGGATAAACCCCTTCTTCGAAGACATCGAGGAAATTTTAGCTACCTTGCAAGACGATTTGTAGATATGTTCACCTGCTAACCAAAGTTCCTGGAATGTTTAATTACCAAATCACGACGGTAAATGCAAAGACCGTGACATTCAGACTGAAAGACTCGATTAGATATTGAATGGATAATGTGATAATAAAAGTATGTAGGACGCCGGAAAGGCACTGCAGAACAGAACTGCAACGAAAGTCTTACAAAACGACGGCTGGCTCATAACCATTTGTACAGGTGGTGGAGCGCAGAGATGAATCGCAGCACAAATGAGATTCCTACATACAAATAAGAGTCGCCCCAAAGGAGACCACGTGAGAAATGGGAATGCCGGAAAAGAAGTAGACATATTTTTGTAGGAGCCGAAATTAATAAATAAAGGACTAAACACTTCAAAAAAGGTGCTGAGAATTGGTGATAACCGTAGACAAAAACTAGCCTTACTGCACCCCATCATGAAGATGCAGTGTGGAACGGGCTTGGAATACCTGTGCAGAGTGACAGTTCTGTGAAGCGTGTGCCCGGGGCCCTTACTGGCATAGGTGGCTTGTCGTAAGAAGCATAAAGCATACCGAGGATTTGTTTCTTGTCCAGCAATGTAGCACAGCAAAAAACCTGGTTGTTGTGACAGACCGGCCTGTAGCGTAGCCGAGATCTAGGTTAGTTTTGAAAGTGATAGTTTGGGTGTGAGTCGATGAAGCTAGCGAATGTGAAAGCAAAATACCTGTTGTGGTGACACCGATGTGTAGCTTAGCGCGGGGTCTTGGTTAGGGTGGAGTGTGCCACTTTGGCTGTGAGCTGGCGAAAATATCGAATGTGAAGGCGAAAAACTACCTCAGTTGCTTGGGCTCCAGGGAAATGTCAACATTTTCCATTTTCGCACAAGTCCCACTCAGGACAACTGACACAATCTCATATGGAACATTCCATAGAGGTTGGCTTTTAAAGCCAGCCGTTGTGGCCGAGCGGTTCTAGGCGCTTCAGTCCGGAGCCGCGTTGCTGCTACGGTCGCAGGTTCGAATCCTACCTCGGACATGGATGTGTGTGATGTACGTGGGTTAGCTAGGTTTAAGTAGTTCTAAGTCTAGGGGACTGATGACCTCAGATGTTAAGTCCCATAGTGCTCAGTCATTTGAACCATTTGGGCTTTTAAACCGGAACAAGTCAGATAATCTAGCTTAAGGAGGAGCAGATGAAACAGCAATACTGTAGCATCGCTAACAGGTTAAAAGTGAACTTTGTGAGAATGTGCAGTGGAACACTGCATTACCCGCAGGTGAGCAGTGAGCATGCCGTGTGATACACTGATGGGAAAAAATCGCAACACCTAGAAGGAGTTGTGCGATAAAACGAAAGTTGGTAGACGTGTTTCTACATCTAAAAATAATTTCCATTTAAATTTCGCACCAGTCGTATAAGACTGGCTCTGTGGCACCACTATGAAGGTTCAAATTACGTTCGCCTTAAATACGAGGGTTATCCAGAAAGTAAGTTCCGATCGGTCGCTAAATGGAAACCACAGTGAAAATCAGAAACATTTTATTTGTAAGAATTAGCTACACTTTCCAGATACTTCTCTATGTAGTCGCCGCTCAGACTTAGACATCTGTCAGGGCGTTATACCAAATTTCCAACACCATTGTCATAGAAGGCAGCCGCCTGTGCTTTCCGATAATTCTCTAACTGGTCTATAGCGCGTAACCTGCGCCCAAGTGTTGTCTCCGTATCCAGCGTTTCATTTGAATAGAGATGATACTCAGGACGAGGGTGATCGAACACTTCCTATCGAAAAGGCTGCAGGAGCGTCTTCACTGCCCCTGCAGAGTGCGGTTGAGAATTGCCATGGTGAAGGAAGTGCGTGGCAGTTGTGTTATGTGGGCTGCATTCATTAAGGCGAAGCCTCTCAGCGGGCCCTCCTACTTGGCGGGAGACATTGTTGTTCTAGGCACCTTTACTCGCTCACAGTGCTCTCACAACTCAAAAGAGCGTCTTGATGCGATCTACGGTCATGCTAGAGACACTACCCACCACATCTGTGCAAAGCTTCATCAGGTTTTCAATGTGGTGTTCATTTCGCGACCGAACGGAACCTACTTTCTCGACAACCTTCGTATGCGCTGCAACGGTCGTGAGCGTGGGTTAAATTAGGCACTGGGCGTGGTGAGTTGATGTTAGTCAAGAATGCCATTAAAGTGACGTAGACGCCATTATTAACAACTCACCACGTTTGAACGTCGCGTAATAGGGCTACGAGAAACTGGATGTTCCTTCTGAGATACCGCAGAAAGACTTGGCAGGAATGTAGCCACAGCACATCATAGATGGCAGCGGTGGTCACGAGAATGTATGATCGCAAGCAGATTGGGTTCTGTACGGACACGTGGCACTGTCGACAGGGAAGGCTACCGCGTTCGGCGTGTGGTTCTAGCGCATCGTACCGCATCTACAGTAGCAATCTGAGCAGCAGTTGGCACCTCAATGACACAGCAAACTGCTAAAAATCGGTTACTTCAAGGTCAGATCAGAGCCAGACGCCCTGTAGCGTGTATTCCACTGAACCCAAATCTCCGTCCTTTGCGACTTCAGTGGTGTCAAGCGAGAGCTCATTGGAGAGCAGTGTGGAGGTCTGTTGTGTTTTCTGATGAAAGCTAATTCTGTCTTGGTTGCCAATGACGGCCGTGTGTTGATTAGAAGAAGGCCAGGAGAGTGCCTGCAAGCAGCCTGTCAGCGATCTACACACATTGGACCTACACCTGAAGTTATGGTGCGGGGTGCAATGTCGAAAGACATCAGGAGCAGTCTCTTGGTTATCCCACACACCCTGGCTGCAAATTTGTACGTAAGTGTGCTGATTCGATCTGTTGTGCTGCCAGTCATGAAAAGCATTTCAGGGCATGTTCTCCAGCGGCATAACGTTCACCCATATGCTGCTGTTATAACCCAACATGTTTACAGTTTGTCGACATGTTGCCTTGGTCTGCTCGATCACTAGATACGTCTGCAATCGAGCACATATGGGGCATCATCGATCGAGAACTCCAACGTCATCCACAAACAGCTGTGACCGACCAAGTGCAACAGGCATGGAAATCCAGCGCACAAACTGATATTCGGCATCTGTACAACTCAATGCTTGCACCTTTGCGTGCTTCCATGTAACATTATGGCGGTTACACCACTTATTAATATTCCAGCATTTCACATTTGCAGTGACTTATCTCGCGCTTACATTAATCACTTAAATATGTTACCTAGACAAATGTATTCCTGAAATTTTATTACGTGTGTGTATGTGTGTGTGTGTTTCATATCTCCTCCTAAACCACTGGAGTGATTGCAACCAAATGTGATACACATATCCTTTACTTCCGGCAGGTGCAGTTGGGAACGATCTATCTATATAGTCCAGGAGATTTGACGTCATAAACACTCAGATGCGTGAAAAACTGCCGCATTGTGCATGACGTTTAAATTTATTACTTCTTTGCCACTAACTCTACTTGCAACATATTTCGCAGACAGTATCCACATATGACGCTCAACGCACCTACATAAATACGAGGATTGCCTAGAATGTAATGTACCACATTATTTTTCTCTGCCGAAAACCATGCTATGAATGCGAAACGTTACGTATATATTATATGAAGTCTCCAGAGCGAGCGCGCAAGTTTCTGTCACTTCCGACAGATAGCGTAGCTGCAGCACAGTTTCAAAATGGTGTCTGTAGATGATGTACGTTACAAGCAACGTACCGTCACTGAATTTCTCACTGCAGAGAAAGAAACTGTGGGAAATCTTCACAAACGGCCGTACAAAGTCTATGGAGCAACTACTGTCGACAGAAGTACAGTTGAAACGATAATTAAATCAAGACCCTAAGCTGTCGACAGGCGTTGATATACTAAATCAACGGGGACAGTTGAAAATGCGTGCCCCGCTCGGGACTTGAACCCGGGATCTCCTGCTTACATGGCAGACTCTCTATCCATCTGAGCCACCGAGGGCACAGAGGATAGTACGACTGCAGGGATTTATCCCTTGCATGCTTCCCGTGATATCCACATTCCCATGTCCACACACTACATTCGTAGTGTCCCAGCCCATTACACTCATTACTCTTACCGAGTCCCGTTAGAGTTCGGGCAATGCGTGTGAATCCAGTACAGAAGAAGAAAGTCAATGGCCGGTGAGCGTTAACTATATGAAGATATCCGAAAGAACAGATACCATTTTCATACAGAAGTACAGTTAGTCGCTGGGCACGGAGGGTGAGGTCATCAGAAGGCGGTTCGGCTGAGCTCCACGATTTGCAGCGGTCCATGGCTATAACACCTGACAGCCCTGACCTAGCCCTCTCGGACTCCCACTTGTTTGGGCCATTAAAGGATGCCATTAGTGGAAGACATTTTGAGGACGATGAGGAGGCGATTCACACAGTGAAGCACTGACTCCGCCATCAGCACAAGGATTGGTACTGACAGGGCATACACGCCCTTGTTTCGCACTGGAGGAAGGCCATAGAATGGGATGGACATTACGTGGAAAAATAGGGTGTGTAGATAAAACACCATTCTTTCTTGTGTATAATTCTTATGTTCAATAAAGAATTGTTGAACAAAACAAAGCAGTGCATTACTTTCTGGGCAACCCTCGTATGTCATTGTTGTGACACATAATTCAAGAGATATGACGTCATAAACACTGAAATGCATGAAAAAATGCCGCGTCATGCATGAAGTTTTAATATATTTATTCTTTACTACTTAGACACTTCTACAGTCCAATCAACTTAACGAAATTTCTGACATCTGGTAGTACTTTTGACAGCTTTCAACCGCGACGCGCAAACGACTGTAGGCGAAAACGATTGTTGTCTATAGAACTATGAAGAGGTATTGTTATAGAGACATTTATAAAATCGATTTGTAGACACAAGAAGCAGCTGCACCTAGCGTACATAAACTGCCAGGGACACGGCACTTACACACCTATACGTTGTGCATATTTCTTTGTACAACTATTTTGTAGTTTCCGCGTTTGTTTTCACGAATACATGGAATGACATTTTTTTCCACTATTGCACTACAAACACAGTTCACGTTGTGTTTTAGTTTCTGATAAGAAATCGGCAAGATGGATACCCAGGCAATGCCCGGTTTGTCGGCTAGTACATAAGTAAGAACTTCAATATCCTTGAACATACTGTAAGACAAAAAGGGGAGTTCCGTATTCAGTCAGTAGTGGCAAATGGTTCAAATGGCTCTGAGCATTATGGGACTTAACATCTTAGGTCATCAGTCTCCTAGAACTTAGAACTACTTAAACCTAACGAACCTAAGGACATCACACACATCCATGCCCGAGGCAGGATTCGAACCTGCGACCGTAGCAGTCCTGCGGTTCCGGACTGAAGCGCCTATAACCGCACGGCCACCGCGGCCGGCCAGTGATGGCAGGTAACACGATCAGTAGCAGAATTTTTAAAACATGTGACATACAAGACTTGAAAGACGAAAGTGCAAAATATCCCACTGCAAGCTTCTTATAGATAAAAAAAAACCTTTAGTATCACTGTTACGTTTTCTGTATTTAATGTAAGTGTGCATTGGTGTGCATTTGTACAACCATAAACAATATTTATAAAGGAATTACGTATCTCAAAATCTAGAACTTTTTTGGATGAGTAAACAGAAACTGGATTGCGTTCGGATCGGGCAGTGACATAGAAAGCAGTTTTGCAGTTCGTTGGGCCATGTTCCTTACCACCTTAGCACGTTCACAAAATCGAACGAAGTCACTCCTGAGACAGAGTGCACTTATATTTACGAAACATCGAGTATTACGGAACATACATCTGTTAAATTAACAAGAAAGTCCAAGAACCTTTTCAAAGACGCGAAAATAGATGTAGCAGGGCAACTGTAACTGATCTCAGAATTTAGCACCTCTGTTGCCCACACTGAGCTGAACTTCCGGAGTATGCGACCTGTCTCGCACGTTGCGACCTCCTGAAGGCTTTAATCGCCGATATGATATTAATTGACATTTAATATTAACGAACTGTATCAAGAAGAACATGTTTTTGATAAATCTTCAATGTGCCGTTGCCCTAGAACTGCATACTTTCATAACATACAAGTTATAATACGAAAATCATCAGATACAGGTATTCTTTAACCGCCAATGTGATGTTTCCTGTCAATTTATTATAACACATCGTTCTAACAACGACGTGTTTTCGAGAGATTCTCACTGTGTTGGTGTTTCAAATGGCATATATTCAGACGCCGCCAGTCATAAAACCTATAAAATACGGGATTCAATTGATAACGACGAAATACAATATGGCGTCTCCCGGTCCCGCTTGTTACGCAGAGAGCGTTCTTGCCTCTCATTGGTTAAACGTTTCGTTGCACGTCAACGAATTGCCGCAATGTGAAATAACATTAACTGACGGCACAAAAAGCTTACAGTTCCACGTCTACATCAGCTTTTACGTCACTTCTGACGATGGCTTAAGGTCAGTAACTTCGTACGTGAAATCAATATTGGTCTGGTTACCTCCCCTAATGACATGCTATCACTGTCTCCGTTAACCTTTTGGTGCAAGTCACGGGAAATTTCTGTTCTTGGTATTCTAACTACAACTCATGCACTCTGCCTGAAGACTGAATGAGTCTCATTTACATCATATTAGGATTGCATTTACGCATTACTTCACGTACAGTAACGTATTATATGAAGGAAATGAAGTTAACATTGATGTTGGGCTCATGCGTCCCAGTACAGTATATAGTACACTACTGGCCATTAAAATTGCTACACCAAGAAGAAATGCAGATGATAAACGGGTATTCATTGGACAAATACACTCCTGGAAATTGAAATAAGAACACCGTGAATTCATTGTCCCAGGAAGGGGAAACTTTATTGACACATTCCTGGGGTCAGATACATCACATGATCACACTGACAGAACCACAGGCACATAGACACAGGCAACAGAGCATGCACAATGTCGGCACTAGTACAGTGTATATCCACCTTTCGCAGCAATGCAGGCTGCTATTCTCCCATGGAGACGATCGTAGAGATGCTGGATGTAGTCCTGTGGAACGGCTTGCCATGCCATTTCCACCTGGCGCCTCAGTTGGACCAGCGTTCGTGCTGGACGTGCAGACCGCGTGAGACGACGCTTCATCCAGTCCCAAACATGCTCAATGGGGGACAGATCCGGAGATCTTGCTGGCCAGGGTAGTTGACTTACACCTTCTAGAGCACGTTGGGTGGCACGGGATACATGCGGACGTGCATTGTCCTGTTGGAACAGCAAGTTCCCTTGCCGGTCTAGGAATGGTAGAACGATGGGTTCGATGACGGTTTGGATGTACCGTGCACTATTCAGTGTCCCCTCGACGATCACCAGTGGTGTACGGCCAGTGTAGGAGATCGCTCCCCACACCACGATGCCGGGTGTTGGCCCTGTGTGCCTCGGTCGTATGCAGTCCTGATTGTGGCGCTCACCTGCACGGCGCCAAACACGCATACGACCATCATTGGCACCAAGGCAGAAGCGACTCTCATCGCTGAAGACGACACGTCTCCATTCGTCCCTCCATTCACGCCTGTCGCGACACCACTGGAGGCGGGCTGCACGATGTTGGGGCGTGAGCGGAAGACGGCCTAACGGTGTGCGGGACCGTAGCCCAGCTTCATGGAGACGGTTGCGAATGGTCCTCGCCGATACCCCAGGAGCAACAGTGTCCCTAATTTGCTGGGAAGTGGCGGTGCGGTCCCCTACGGCACTGCGTAGGATCCTACGGTCTTGGCGTGCATCCGTGCGTCGCTGCGGTCCGGTCCCAGGTCGACGGGCACGTGCACCTTCCGCCGACCACTGGCGACAACATCGATGTACTGTGGAGACCTCACGCCCCACGTGTTGAGCAATTCGGCGGTACGTCCACCCGGCCTCCCGCATGCCCACTATACGCCCTCGCTCAAAGTCCGTCAACTGCACATACGGTTCACGTCCACGCTGTCGCGGCATGCTACCAGTGTTAAAGACTGCGATGGAGCTCCGTATGCCACGGCAAACTGGCTGACACTGACGGCGGCGGTGCACAAATGCTGCGCAGCTAGCGCCATTCGACGGCCAACACCGCGGTTCCTGGTGTGTCCGCTGTGCCGTGCGTGTGATCATTGCTTGTACAGCCCTCTCGCAGTGTCCGGAGCAAGTATGGTGGGTCTGACACACCGGTGTCAATGTGTTCTTTTTTCCATTTCCAGGAGTGTATATTATACTAGAACTGACATGTGATTACATTTTCACGCAATTTGGGTGCATAGATCCTGAGAAATCAGTACCCAGAACAACCACCTCTGGCCGTAATAACGGCCTTGATATGCCTAGGCATTGAGTCAAACACAGCTTTTTTTTTTTTTTCGAACGTTTTCAATTGGTGACGAGAGATCTGGAGAATGTGTTGGCCAGGGCAGCAGTTGAACACTTACTGTATCCAGGAAGGCCCGTACAGGATCTGGCGGTCGTGCATTATCCTGCTGAAATGAAGGGTTTCGCAGGGATCGAATGGAGGGTAGAACCACGGGTCGTAACACATCTGAAATGCAACGTCCACTGTTCAAAGTGCCGTCAATGCGAACAAGAGGTGACCGAGACGTGTAACCAATGGCACCCCATACCATCACGCCGGGTGATACGCCAGTATGGCGATGACGAAAACACGCTTCCAATGTGCGTTCACCGCGATGTCGCCAAACGCGGATGCGTCCACCATGATGCTGTAAACAGAACCTGGATTCCTCCTAAAAAATGACGTTTTGCCATTCGGGCACTCAGGTTCGTCGTTGAGTACACCACCGCAGTCGCCCCTGTCTGTGATGCAGCGTCAAGGGTAGCTGCAGCCATGGTCTCCGAGCTGATAGTCCGTGCTGCTGCAAACGTCGTCGAACTGTTCGTGATGGTTGTCGTCTTCCAAACGTCCCTATCTGTTGACTCAGGGATCGAGACGTGGCTGCACGATCCGTTGCAGCCATGCGGATAAGATGCCTGTCATCTCGACTGCTAGTGATACGAGGCCGTTGGGATCTAGCACGGCGTTCCGTATTACCCTCCTGAACCCACCGATTCCATATTCTGCTAACAGTCATTGGATCTCGACCAAAGCGAGCAGCAATGTCGCGATACGATAAATCGCAATCGCGATAGGCTTCAATCCGACCTTTATCAAAGTCGGAAACGTGATGGTACTCATTCCTCCTCCTTACACGAGGCATCACAACAACGTTTCATCATGCAACGCCGGTCATCTGCTGCTGTTTGTGTATGATAAATCGGTTGGAAACTTTCTTCATGTCAGCACGTTGTAGGTGTCGCCACTGGCGCCAACCTTGTGTGAATGCTCTGAAAAGCTAATCATTGGCGTATCACAGAATCTTCTTCCTGTCAGTTAAATTTCGCGTCTGTAGCACGTCATCTTCGTGGTGTAGCAATTTTAATGGCCAGTAATGTATATAGGCTAGCAAAATCGCAGGAATATTGTCGAAACAGCATTCATAATGTTGCGTGCCTAACCGTGAGGTATTTCTCGCACTGAGAACGATGGTTCCGTTTTCAGAAAATATCTGAAATTTCTCAGTCTGGTTCCATTATAGCTGCTGCTATCTGCTGCTCTTCTTCAACACCACTTACAGCGAATGCCCTCTGACTGCCTCATGTTGTGAAAGCACAAGATAAGCTGCCATTGCGACACTTTGACACTCAGTGTGGAAAAGCTTTTTACAATAATAATCTAATATTTGCATGTAGCCAATTAGTCTAATATAATTCAATAGAGTGGCACTCTAATGTTGCAATGTTCAAAGGCTGTTATCATTCATTAAGAGAGACAGGCGAAGAATTTCTGACCCCGACCTTAGCGGCACATGATAGACACGAGAAGTGTTTGTATCTAACCAAGTCAGAGCAGTTGGCGTGTGAGTGAGTAACTGACGATGGGATGCGTGGCCTCTGATGAGGAAACACGTTTTCCTTTATGCACGTGCACACACACACACACACACACACACACGATCTGCATATTTCAGAAAAAATATGTTCGAAAATAAGGTAGAGTTTAATGTTTAATAAACCAGAGATCAACAGTTGGAGCACTAGCTAATCGTCAAATGTCGCGTTCAGTGATCAGCACCAGCGTGTGGAACAGGAACGTGTAAACGACTCTACATTGCCCGGCCAACTATCATGAAATGCTTCCGCAGCAACTGGTACGAATTCGTGTCCTTATTTTCTGAACATGTTGACAATGTGGGACTTTGCACATCCGTAATAGAGGTGCTCGGCGATTTCCATTTGTGTAAAATTGCCAAGGCTATCGAAGGGGGGGAATTGGGTTGGGTTGTTTGGAGAGGAGACCGAACTGCGAGGTCATCGGTCTCATCGGATTAGGGAAGGAAGTCGGCCGTGCCCTTTCATAGGAACCATCCCAGTATTTGTCTGGAGCAATTTAGGAAATCACGGGAAACCTAAATCAGGATGGCCGGACGCGGGACTGAACCGTTGTCCTCCAGTTTGCGAGTCCAGTGTGCTAACCACTGCGCCACCTCGCTCGGTGAGACTATAGAAGAGTTCTCTCTCTTATGTCCAGTGACTCAATAGTGTTTTAATCCTCTGTTTTGAAGACTTAAAACTGGGAGAGTTGGCTACAAAATAACTACGCAAGCAAGGTTTCTCGCTATGTAAAAAAACATTAATACAGGCGACGAATCCAAGTTTTACTGCTATCATGTTCGTACCAAGCCAGAATAGATGACGTAGGCAACAACGCATCTATAGTGGCCTCAGACTGACCCTCAAAACGTCACAAGACAGTGTGACTGGATGCACTGTCCGTTTCAAGTCGCTTATGCTCTCAAAATTCACTTGCACAAAAGCGAAGCCCAAAAGCTGTTTGTTTATGAATGAATAATACCATCTACCTGGATAGCTTGTTATTTTATTCGGAATTAAATTACTGCTTCACATGATCATAGGACTTCATTTTCAAGCGTAGTTGAGTGCACGGTTATGTTATGTCCGTAAGAGGCTCGCACAGTATATGTACTCCAACACCTGTGATTCCGTAACACAACATCGTAAAATGGAGCAAATACCTTTGATCTAATGTAGAGTCACGAAGAAACAAGTTTTCTGATAACATTGAATGAAGATGTGGGATGGCATATGTGTCTAGTTGCTAGAAATCACTTTCAAAGCAAAAAGAAGAAAAAAAGCCGAGATATTTTATGCTGGATAACAGAGGTTCACAACTTGCAATAACCTACAAGAACATCTTTGGCTCAAGTATCTGTGTTCTTTTAAATCCAACGTTGCTGTGTCCCAGTTACCTCAAGCGCTGTAATCGTGTTTCCTATATATGAATTCAGTAGTTTCCGATGGTACTAAGATTTACTTTTTTTTTTTGGGGGGGGGGGTTGGGGGTAAGTAGGAGAGGAGGGTTTCGGCACGATCTCCAACAGTATCTGATAAGCAAACCATTCTAGTGTTGAAACCATCCAGCGAGTAACAGGCTGGATTTCTTCGTAACTTTTTATTCATTTCTATGGACCTACCTGTTGTCTGTACCATTCCTGACGTGAGTTTTCCCTTCTTCATTGTCATGCTTGTAGTGGACGTCGATTTTCCTGCAAGAAAGAAAAACAGCATTGTGTAGTTGTTATAACTTTTAAAGTGGCAAGGTTTTTTCTGCCATACATATAATATTCTTCTAGATTTATATTTATATTACATCACTATTTACAGTGCGCGGTCGGATTATTAGCCACTACTAGCAATTTATGTAGTACTGCATGCCTGGGAGTTATTTCGATCTGAGCACTGAGAAAAAGCGTAAAGTGGGCCATGCATCCCTCAGCAGCTGCTATCGGCTAAAGAGGGGCGGGGAAGAGACTTGTCATGTTCTGCAGGGGTGGACATTTACTGCACTGAGAGAGAGGTGGCAGTTTACAATGCTGGAGGCCGCAGAGGCCCCGTAGCACAGACAGACGAGCACGAGGTTGCTCCCTGGAGTGCCGAAAAAAATTTCAGAATAGAGTAAATGGAGAAAAAGCGTCAGGGGCGGAACAGGGCGAAAAGACATCCTTTTAGTGTGAAGTAATGCATGGGGTTACAAATGATGGTCACGAGCTGACCTCTGACGAATCTTCATACGGAAAGCACAGGGGTAACACTTCCCACCGAAAAGCAGAGATGTGTTTTTGATTGGCGGAGTGCAAATGGTTAGGAGGGGAAACTGAAACTTCCAAAAAATTTTCTGAAAGGAGTATGATATTGAGTGACTGGCAGATTCGTGACCCATGTGGTGGAAGGTAGTGCTTTTGTAATGGCTGCTGGGATTTGTCACCTGAGCACAGACGTAGACAACGCATGCCCAGGAGGGAGTGGGGATGGCATGGAAAGAACAGCTCCCTCCTGGGATTGATCGAGGGCACTACCCTGCTGGGATCGATCGAAGACATATCCCTCCAGGGATCGACCTACAGACTCCGTTGGCCAAAGCCACAGTGGAGAAGCTGGCAGTTAAATTTTGCGATGTGTTGCTTTTGACACAGGGAGCGTATGAAGTCGTTTATCTGTGACAGAATTGTTACTCTGTTTAGTCGAGTGACGATCCTTTAGCTCTCTGTGGAGTCCGATACACATTAAAGTGCATCTTTACAGGAGAATACTTGATAGGAATTTCTGTCCCTGCATAGTGAGAAAACAGGTATCTTTACTCGTATTCTGTCTTATATTGAGGTAATTTAAGCTGTAGTAGTTTATGGACGGCATGTTGCTTCCACTGTGTTGGTAGAGAACTGCAGGTACGCCACGTACATCATCTGTACAGCGGCCAACGCCCCAACCAGCAGATTATCGGTGTAGTAGAAGTGCTGCCCATATTTCAATAGGTGATATGCACTCTCTAGTTTCGTGGATAGGGAAACACAGTAAATGACGTTTTCTGTAGGATTTCGTTTCTCACCACTGATCACTATAAGCCAACTTACGTCCATCTAGTAACGACGAGATGGGGGGGGGGGGGGGCGTCGGGGATGGAAGAACGGTCTAAAGCAGAGGTCTCCAAACTTTTTAGTCCGCGGGCCACATTGACTCCTCCGCGAAGTCATAAGGGCCAAGATCTACCTAGTCGAATTAAAGCATCCTAGCACTCCATGATCACCGTAATGTAAGGATAAAGGAAAGATTAAATCGCAAAAATCTAATGTTTTGGGAATAGTTAACACTGAAACGAACTACGATTTTTATTTAATTACATAATTTTGATTGGTGGACGTACCTGACTGAAATTCCGGCGTATTTTATTCTGGCGAATTTCACTGACAAAAAAGTATGTTACTGCACATTCTTTACGAAGGCGTCCTGCAAAGTTAACGAAATCTCAAAATCATTGTTAGCAACACTACTACTGCAAGACGAAGAGGTAGAGGATGTCAACGCATTGTTATTTCAAGCGGCGCAACAATAAGTTTAGTTATGTAGTCTTGTAGTGAGTAGCAGAGCCAGAGCATAAATATTTGATAGTTCTGTTGCGTGATTGTGTCGGACAATGTCGCGGCGTATTGGTCGCGATAGGCCTCGAAACTCAATTATTGGCAGTATATGTACCACCTCAAATATCTGGCGGGCCGGATACCGGAGATGGCTGGCCAGCTAAGGCGGGCCGGTTGGTTTGCCGGCCCTCGCGAACCGGTTTCGGCCCGCGGGCCGTAGTTTGGAGACCCCTGGTTTAAAGAAAGCAAATACATGTTCTGCCAAACTCGAAATTACATGTAGGTTAGAATCTGACACTATGTACTTCATGCCTATACAATTTCTTGCACTGTTCGTGTTTTTTGAAAATAAATCATTTACGGTATGCACGTTGCGATTCATTCTAGTAGCATCCCGAAAGGAATGATTGGTTTGATGTACTATACTGAAGTGAAGTAAATCCACAACAGGGTATTTCTTAAAACTGGAAATTCCTAGTTGTAGCTTGTCAAAGGCAGGGTCTTAACGATTCGCAGGAGTGGGAATTCCACCGCTGAGGCAACGTTAGACTATCATACGTACATACGCTATGTGTTACAAACTCCACGTAGGGTTTACGAACTCAGTCAGTCATAGCTTCGGAAGAAACAACTGTGTGATTTTCACTGCAGATTTTAAAAGCTGCTAGAAACCATCAGTAAGAGATCAACGCTAAGCTGTTTGTAGGTTCGCGCGTACGTGACTACAAACCGGCCTGGAAATAAACACAGGCCACTGCATATTAATCATGTTAGCACTCCGAGAAAGCGAAAGAAATGTAATTACGCCTGCCTTGACCTTGTTAAGGCGCCAGCGCAGAACGCTTCCCAGAGAAAAACAATCCGTAGTCATCTGGCGCCATTTACATAACGATTTCTTCTGGGGTGGTAACTGATTTCTTTTTGATTTTTCCGTTTAGATCATGCTACTACTTTTTTGTAATTGTTTTGTAGCTGCTGCGTCAATTAGCTGTTGTGCCTCCTGTACGTTTGGTAAGACACGTGCAAGGAAAACTAGACAAGCTACAGCATTGCCCATTATTACAGAATTTCGAATAGGAGCAAGAAATCTATTAGGTAAATTTCGTGCTCAGCTCTTAATCCCATTCTCCGACCAACGGGTAGCCAGTTCTTTGACGTGCTGCATGTGTGCTACCGTCTGCAGTTAAGAAGAATATGGGACAATCTGTGCAAGGCTGCTGCACTAGGAAAATTACTACTTTGTAAAAAACCCTTTCTGTTCATTCATCTTTTCCCTGACTTGAGTTGACCGGCCGCTGTGGCCGAGCGGTTCTAGGCGCTTCAGTTTGGAACAGCACGACCGCTACGGTCGCAGGTTCGAATCCTGCCTCGGGCATGGATGTCTGTGATGTCCTTAGGTTAGTTAGGTTTAAGTAGTTCTAAGTGTAGGGGACTGATGACCTCAGATGTTAAGTCCCATAGTGCTCAGAGCCAACCTGACTTGAGTCGCCTGGACAGGACCGAACTGAAATGTGGACGCTTCCAGACTTTGTCTGCAACAATACCTTAACCATAATATCTTCTCAGATGTAAAGCACTTTTCAAATGAGTTGTTTCGTCCTCATCGCAATACAACAATTTTGTTTTAGGGCACAGAAAGAAGTCGTAGTTCTTGGATAAATTTTTGTCAGGAACTCGGGAAGTTTGCCGCGTGGGATTAGCCGAGCGGTCTCGGGCGCTGCAGTCATGGACTTTGCGGCTGGCTCCGGCGGAGGTTCGAGTCCTCCCTCGGGCATGAGTGTGTGTGTGTTTGTCCTTAGGGTAATTTAGGTTAAGTAGTGTGTAAGCTTAGGGACTGATGACCTTAGCAGTTGAGTTCCATAAGATTTCACACACATTTGAACATTTTATTCTTTTTTAACTCGAAGTTTAAACTTTTTTTTTTTTGTAACTCCAAGTTTAAGCTTTCATACAGTGACAGAAATAACGGGCAACTGGCGGCCCGCGGACCTCATTCGGCCCGGGATTGGTTTCAATACGAGCAGCGGAAGAAATTGCGGGGGAACATAAAATGAACTTTTTTGAATATCATGTGTGTGTGTGTGTGTGTGTGTGTGTGTGTGTGTGTGTGTGTGTGTGTGTGTGTGTGTGTGTGGATTCCTAAAGGACCAAACTGCTGAGGTCATCGGTCCCTAGACTTACACACTACTTAAACTAACTTATGCTAAGACCAACACAGACACCCTCCCATGCCCGAGGGAGGACTCGAACCTCCGGCGGGAGGGGCCGCGCAATCCGTGACATGGTCATGTGTTTTAAGCCATAATTTGTTGGCGTAGCGCGTCCGAAAAGGGATGCCATTCACATCAGCGCGTTACCACATAAATACTAGCTACGGACGCTGTAATTTTCACTAAATGCGCTAGGAGTGTTGCTGTCGCGTCTTGACGAGGTGACTTGCGAGCTTATGTAAGTATGTGAATCAAGCCCGCGTGTCACCAAAGGTTGCTCATGCTTTTCAACACCATCTTACTTCTCTATTTCTTACGCTTGATATCGTACTTCATTTAAATAACAGTTTGTTCCACGCTCCATGTATTATTTGTTTCCAACGGACGCCCAGTAACGTAGAAGAATTCTATATCTTACATAAACTGAAACAAAAATTGCTTATCACTTGGTGTGTAGGTAATGTTAATTACAATCTTCCAGGGGTTTTAAAGAGCTCTTAAAATTGACATTCATAAGCACACAGCTCCTTAGCTACACTGGCCAGTGTTCCGGACACAACAAGACAAGGAGAGAGGCTAGAGTTTAACGTCTTGGTAAAACTGGAAACGCAGTAGAAACCGGAATGTACAAGGTGAGAGGTGAGGATCTTCTTGAAACTCACCTAAAACGGTTTATGAGTGGTAGAGAAAGCCTAAAACAGGATGTCTACATGGGAATTTGATCACCGTTTCTCTCGAACGCAATTCCATTAGCTTAGTTACAACATGTAGGACTGCAGCTTAAGAAACATCAACACCAATTTAAGTTCATAAAAGTACTAGCTGGTTATCCGCTGACATCCAATTACTTATCTTCGCCCAGGTAACACTTAGTCTCTACAGCCAGATGGCTTATGTGGCGTATCAGTATGTTTATGGGCCACTAAATAGAGCTATAATTAAATCAGAGAAAACAGGTAACTCATCACTTCCATATAACTTAAACGACTAAGCAGTGCACTCCAGGGAAGTTCCCAGGAAGTGCGAATGTTATCTGCTCCATAGTGAATTAGCGTTTGGAGTAATTTTCATGGCCATGATTCCAACTGTGAGCAACAACGCTGTCCAATCCAACCAACTGCAGCCCAAGTCCACTGCTAGCTACAGCCACTTGCCCTCCGCCTGACTCTAACGCCAGTCCGGTGCGAGCTACATTTTCTTTGGACCTTTTCCTGCTCTTCCGCATTTCCTTTCACATCCCTTAAACATTAAGTGTATGGAAAAAAATCTGTTCTGAGCAACTGAATCTATGACACATCCTGCATTCCAAGTCATATAGAAAGTCGGCAGTACCTCGTGCGGGCCTCATGGTAGCAGCATCTCGTGTTGCAGACGGGAAGCCTTCTGCCTATATCCTGTGCCCACAAACTTTTCTCTTGAGTTAGTCTACCTGTTAGCCTTCACGTACAGTCAGAAAAATGCGATGGGTAATTTCATTTAATAATAAGTGTTGTGGCGGAACCGGTTTATAGTATTTCGTGACTTTAATTACTTATAAATGATATTTTAGGTAGATAAAAGTATATATATACAGGGTGGTCCATTGATACTGACCGGGTCAAATATCTCACGAAATAAGCATCAAACGAAAAAAACTACAAAGAACGAAACTTGTCTAGCTTGAAGGGGGAAACCAGATGGCGCTATGGTTGGCCCGCTAGATGGCGCTGCCATAGGTCAAACGGATATCAAGTGCGTTTCTTTAAATAGGAACCCCCATTTTTATTACATATTCGTGTAGTACGTAAAGAAATATGAATGTTTTAGTTGGACCACATTTTTCGCTTTGTGATGGCAGCGCCATCTAGCGGGCCAACCATAGCGCCATCTGGTTTCCCCCTTCAAGCTAGACAAGTTTCGTTCTTTGTAGTTTTTTCGTTTGACGCTTATTTCGTGAGATATTTGGCCCGGTCACGATCAATGGACCACCCAATTATATATATACTGTTAGCGTAACAATTCGTTTGATTTCAAAAATGATTATCCCGGCTAATATTTTTCACTCTGCTAAAGAAATCTCCACTTGACGTTAAGTAGAAATGTGGTCTGTAAAGTCGTGTGAGTGGCACTAAATTGCATATCATTTATCAGATTTTACACAACTGTTACTAAGATGGAAGTACTTTTCTCTAGCAAAAGGAACATTTAGTCACAAAATACTACCCGCGCACAACACTTACGTATGTCTCCTATTAAAATATTTTATGTAAATCATCCGAAATAATTAGGCTTCATACATCAGCAAATAAGAAATTGATATTACGTAACGTGCTGTGAGCCTATCTTAAAGATTCAATCTGAGTTGAATTCTGTCTTTCAAAGTAGATTCGGGACCACCGGTGCACATTTATTTCCATTTATTTATATCTAACAACATTTATGTTTGTTAAAATTCTCGATTCAAAACTGCCGCGGAGATAAATTTGCTAAGATGGCGGCAGACAGACGATAGTCAATTTGACTATTGTTATTCTCGATTCCTTTTGTATCAAGTTAATATATTTAGATAAAATTCTTTAAGCCTTTTGCTTTCTATTCTTTAGCATTTAAAGTTACTCTCAATGATAAATACCAGCTACTAGTAATCTCCGCTGTAAGTTACTGGCTGCGCTCCTAATTGCGGAGCTGAAAATTAACTCTTAAAAACATTAATTAGATTGGATTACAATTGAAATAAATACAAATCCACGTCTAGACAATAGCGACTCTATTTTTCAAATAATAATTAACAATATAGTTACAGGTTTTCTCGTTACAGACCTCACACGTCTCACGTCCGAACAGTTCATCGGTTAGCACAGGAAGAACAACTGAACCACAATTATCACAGATAATAAAAAAAAGCTTAAAATTGTCGTTGTCTATGAATGTAGTTCTCTGATAATAATTTTAAGTCATACAGAAATTACATTATTACAGAAATAATGAAATAATTGTCGTCATTTTTACACGATACAGTCTTTTTTATACGTAGTATCGATAACATTTGTTGAAGTTTGTACACTTAGTTCATTTTAACATATTGTGGGTTGAACATAGTGTCGTGGATATTACAGTGTCGACGATTCAAAGGAATGCTGCAAGCCACCACTAGATCAATGCCATCATTCTTTCAGCGGCGGGGATCTTCAGTCTATCACAGTTCAGACAATTTTAACGATATATATTATACACACAAACCTTCCTCGTGAAACAGTCTATTAGTGGAAACTGTATCAAAATTCCTGTAGTAGTTCCTGAGATTAGCCCGAACATAACACAGACAGAAACTGCAGGGGAGCATTTTATATGTACAGAAGACAGACAGAAGAAGAACGTCTTCCAGACAATGAGATCTGCCCCAATATTTATTC
Source organism: Schistocerca nitens (assembly GCF_023898315.1). Classification (NCBI taxonomy): domain Eukaryota; kingdom Metazoa; phylum Arthropoda; class Insecta; order Orthoptera; family Acrididae; genus Schistocerca; species Schistocerca nitens. The sequence continues at coordinate 968,004,027 of NC_064615.1, forward strand.
CCCCTTCCAACTCTAACTTCTCCCCACTTATCCCTCTCCACACCAGGGCTCCTCTCTCCCTTTCTCTTTCCTTTTGTTACGGCTACCCTAACCACACACCAAAGTCCTTCTCACCCTCTACTTTTCGTACCCTCTGTCTTCACCGAGCGACGCGGCACAGTGGTTAGCACATTGGACTCGCATTCGGAAGGACGACGGTTCAAACGCGCGAACGCCCATCCTGATTTAGGTTTTCCGTTATTTCCCTAAATCGCTTCAGGCAAATGCCGGTATGATTCCTTTGAAAGGGCACGGCCAACTTCCTTACCCATCTTCCCTAATCCGATGGGACCAACGACCTCGCTGTTTTGTTCCCTTCCCCCAAATGAACCAACCAACCTCTGCCTTACGACTATACACTCCAACACGTACCTTCATCTCCACAGCTTTACTAGCTAAGGGATGGCTTCTTTTGTAGCCTCAGCTCTACAGAACATATCACCGCCCCCAAATAGATTACTGGCCATTAAAATTGCTACACCAAGAAGAAATGCAGATGATAAACGGGTATTCATTGGACAAATATATTATACTAGAACTGACATGTGATTACATTTTCACGCAATTGGGGTGCATAGATCCTGAGAAATCAGTACCCAGAACAACCACCTCTGCCCGTAATAACGGCCTTGATACGCCTGGGCATTGAGTCAAGCAGAGCTTGGATGGCGTGTAAAGGTACAGCTGCCCATGCAGCTTCAACACGATACCACAGTTCATCAAGAGTAGTGACTGGCGTATTGTGACGAGCCAGTGTTGCTCGGTCACGATTGGCCAGATGTTTTCAGTTGGTGACAGATCTGGAGAATGTGCTGGCCAGGGCAGTAGTCGAGCATTTTCTGTATCCAGAAAGGCCCGTACAGGACCTGCAACATGCGGTCGTGCATTATCCTGCTGAAATGTAGGGTTTCGCAGGGATCGAATGAAGGGTAGAGCCACGGGTCGTAACACATCTCAAATGTAACGTCCACTGTTCAAAGTGCTACCAATGCGAACAAGAGGTGACCGAGACGTGTAACCAATGGCACCCCATACCATCACGCCGGTTGATACGCCAGTATGGCGATGACGAATACACACTTCCAATGTGCGTTCACCGCGATGTCGCCAAACACGGATGCGACCATCTTGATGCTGTAAACAGAATCTGGATTCATCCGAAAAAATGACGTTTTGCCATTCGTGCACCCAGGTTCGTCGTTGAGTACACCATCGGAAGCGCTCCTGTCTGTGATGCAGCGTCAAGGGTAACTGCAGCCATGGTCCCAGAGCTGATAGTCCATGTTGGTGCAAACGTCGTCGAACTGTTCGTGCAGATGGTTGTTGTCTTGAAACGTCCCCATGTGTGACTCAGGAATCGAGACGTGGCTGCACGATCCGTTACAAACATGCGGATAAGATGCCTGTCATCTCGACTGCTAGCACGGCTGCCAGCTAGGCCAGCATGGCGTTCCGTATTACCCTCCTGAACCCACCGATTCCATATCTGCTAACAGTCATTGGATCTCGACCAACGCGAGCAGCAATGTCGCGATACGATAAATCGCAATCGCGATAGGCTACAACCCGACCTTTATCAAAGTCGGAAACGTGATGGTACGCATTTCTCCTCCTTACACGAGGCATCACAACGACGTTTCATCAGGCAACGCCGGTCAACTGCTGTTTGTGTGTGAGAAAACGGTTGGAAACTTTCCTCATGTCAGCACTTTGTAGGTGTCGGCACCGGCGCCAATCTTGCGTCAATGCTCTGAAAAGCTAATCATTTGCATGTCACAGCATCTTCTTCCTGTCGGTTAAATTTCGCGTCTGTAGCACGTCATCTTCGTGGTGTAGCAATTTTGATGGCCTTTAGTGTAGGTTTTATGGGCACAGTAAATACAAACATCCAAAATCTGAATTTGTCCTGTGGTTACGGGTGGTATGAACTGGAATGTAGCACACTTTTCAGGAGGGATACTTTGCTCTAAAGGGTTATGACTTTTATTCACAGACTAGAAATGAAGCAAAAACATATTTCTTTGACCAACTGTTTTCCAAAAGCAGTGCTCATACCAAAGTTGTAGTTCTCTTACGTCCATTTTCCCACTGTTGCTTCCTGTGGCGAAAATATTACCTACTGCCCTTGCAAGACCACACATACGAGAAAAAATCGTAGGGACAGAGCGCCTCGAACTTCTCGATGCACAATAAAAACTTTCCAGCCAATTTACGATCCAGATTAACAATCGGCATAACTGTATACAAATGCGTTAAGTCATCGATGTTAGCTGATCTTGATACAGCTTTCTTGGTACCTCCAATTTCCGGGGTACATTTCATATACATATCCGCTTCAAATCCCCATTGGTCGGAGTTGATAACGGATTCCTTACTGAACTATGCAATATGGTTGTTTATCTCTTCTACAAATTTTCGGAACGATTCCACAGTTTTCTCTGCATCGTCAATCTGACGCTTTGCTTGAAATTTTGTTATATTACGTGTTCCAATTTTGTAGCACTGTTGGAAGTTATGCAACCATCCACTGTTTCCGTTGAAATCACTGTAATCTGCGTAGCGTGCAGTTTGACGTGCATGAAGTAGTAGGTCGGTCATGGAATTCTGTAAATTATATCGAGCATTCTTGAACGCGCAAACTCCAGTTTTTGTAACAAGTGTGCCTTGTCCTCCCTTGAACATCCGCAGTTTTTCTTATACTTTACACTGTCATGTTGCTGCCGACTTATTCATATCTGTTCATAATTGTTGTTTACTATACTGCGGATGATCTTCCACGTATGTAGTTATATTTAGTAACTGCTCCTTGGGGACGATTGTCCTTTACTAAGTGTCACTGGAGACAGAATTTGCGGCTCCCTGTCCGACAAGGATGAAGAACTTCATGACTGAACCTGTTTCCATATCACTTTCATTTGTTGCGTGGTTCTCCTCATGTACATTGTCCGCACAGTCGAGCGTGTACGAGACCACACATTCCACTGATTCATCTTGCACAAACGCTAATATTTCATGTGCCACTTCTTTCTCACTCTGTAAAATTCCTTGTTATCCTTTCTGACGAAATGTCAACTTTCGCCACTCCTGTTGAGGATACAATGCAATGTTTGGTTACTTATCGATGCCATTGGTCTGCTTTGTGTCAACATCACCAACACTGTGGCACTGTTGTGAGTTATTCGTCGACTAAGCCTCCATAGCCTCATGCTGTGCTCACCATTGGATACGTCGAATCCCGTCCCCTGTTGCAGTTAGCAGCCAATATTGTGGCTGTATGATAGACAGTACGTGGGGCGTCGAATGCTGTAAACGTCACTTTTGCGACCTCGCACCCAAGGGGTTTCTTGTCAGAGATATTTATTAATTGCTTAATTTAGTAACTTGGGTGTAAACGAAATGAAAGGAAATGTGTTACTATATACGGAACTCTTTATATGGTTCAGAAGTTATTCATTGAGAATTCTGTTCTGTAATAAATAGTTTTCAAGTTTAAGTGTCTGCATTCTAACTACAGTACAATGCAATTCTGGAGAATAACGGAGTCAACGAGCGATGATTTTCCTAAGCTGTTAAGGGAAGCAGGAGACTGTGTGTTTCCTCTCCTGTTTAAACTGGTGTTCAGTGAATTTTTCGATGGAAAAGCTTACGGGGACCGATGCGAAAGAAAGTGTGAAGCAAATAGCTAACGCGACGACAGCGAAATTTCTGCTTCAGATTTTGAAGTAATATGAACTCTCTGGACCATTCGCAAGAGAACAATTGTGGCATAGAGAGACAGAAATTTTTGATGGTAACCGGGTTACGAAGAGGTTTATTTCCTATTTTTACGCCCTCTTCTGCATTATTGCTGCACCTTCGCTCTCTCGGGTGCACTAACACGAACCTGCACCTAGGTTTAATGACTTGTTAGCCTCACAACGAAGTCAGAGTCATCACATACGCACCTCATGTTCGTGATAGGGCTGAGCACCATCGCATCACCACAGCAACCATATAAAACTAATCTTACGAAAAAGCAGATGCCAGAACGAGGTTCATTGGAAGAATCCGGACGAAGCGTAGACCACCTTCGAAGGAGGTAGCTATCTTTCGACCGATACTTGAGTATTGCTAGTCAGTCTAGGAAACTCACCAAATAAGATTTAAAGAGGAGATAGAGAAGTTCCGAAGAAGAGCTGCACATTTCGTCACAGGTTCTTTCAGTATGTGTGAAAGCGTCACAGAGATGCTCAGGCAGCTATATGAATGTTTTAGTTGAACCACTTTATTCGCTTTGAGATAGATGGCGCTGTAATAGTCACAAACGTATAAGTACATGGTATCACGTAACATTCCGCCAGGGGGGGGGGGGGGGGGGGGGGCGGTATTTGCTTCGTGATACATTACCCGTGTTAAAATGGACGGTTTACCAATTGCGGAAAAGGTCGATATCGTGTTGATGTATGGCTATTGTAATCAAAATGCCCAACGGGCGTGTGCTATGTATGCTGCTCGGTATCCTGGACGACATCATCCAATATCCGCACATCAATAGCAGACAAATTGCGCGAGAATCGGGAATCTCAAAAACGTCGGTGTTGAGAATGCTACAACATCGATTGCACCCGTACTATATTTCTATACACTAGGAATTACATGGCGACGATTTTGAACGTCGTGTACAGTTCTGCCACTGGGCACAAGAGAAATTACGGGACGATGACAGACTGTTTGCACGCGTTCTATTTAGCGGCGAAGCGTCATTCACCAACAGCGGTAACGTAAACCGGCATAATATGCACAATTGGGCAACGGAAAATCCACGATGGCTGCGACAAGTGGAACATCAGCGTCCTTGGCGCGTTAATGTATGGTGCGGCATTATGGGAGGAAGGATAATTGGCCCCCATTTTATCGATGGCAATCTAAATGGTGCAATGTATGCTGATATCCTACGTAATGTTCTACCGGTGTTACTAAAAGATGTTTCACTGCATGAAAGAATGGCGATGAACTTCCAGCATGATGGACGTCCGGCACATAGCTCGCGTGCGGTTGAAGTGGTATTGAATAGTATATTTCATGACAGGTGTATTGGTCGTCGAAACACCATACCATGGCCCGCACGTTCACCGGATCTGACCTCCCCGGATTTCTTTCTGTGGGGAAAGTTGAAGGATATTTGCTATCGTGATCCACCGACAACGCCTGACAACATGCGTCAGCGCATTGTCAATGCATGTGCGAACATTACGGAAGGCGAACTACTCGCTGTTGAGAGGAATGTCGTTACACGTATTGCCAAAGGCATTGAGGTTGACGGACATCATTTTGAGCATTTATTGCATTAATGTGGTATTTACAGGTAATCACGCTGTAACATTCTCAGAAATAATAAGTTCACGAAGGTACATGTATCACATTGGAACAACCGAAATAAAATGTTCAAACGTACGTACGTTCTGTATTTTAATTTAAAAAACCTACCTGTTACCAACTGTTCGTCTAAAATTGTGAGCCATATGTTTGTGATTATTACAGCGCCATCTATCACAAAGCGAAAAAAGTGGTCCAACTTAAACATTCATATTTCTTTACGTACTACACGAATATGCAATGAAAAATGGGGGTTGCTATTTAAAGAAACGGAGTTGATATCCGTTTGACCTATGGCAGCGCCATCTAGCGGGCCAACCATAGCGCCATCTGGTTTCCTCCTTGAAGCTAGACAAGTTTCGTTCTTTGTAGTGTTTTCGTTTGACGCTTATTTCGTGAGATATTTGGCCCGGTCACGATCAAGGGACCATCCTGTATATATTTATATATACGAGAGGTGTTGAATCAATCTTGCAACACATCTCTTTTCTCGGCAAATTTGAAAAAATGCAGAATTTGCTGTGGGACATAGTAGAATATTTCCGCTTCAGTACCCATGGTTTCGTGAAATTCCGGTAGATGGTGGCGCTATACCTTCAAAATGACCTCTTAAACGGAGGTGCGTTCCAAGCAGAGAGCTGTCATTGAGTTTCTTTGGGCAGAAAATCAAAGCATCGAAGATATTCACAGCCGCTTGCCAGATGTCTACGGAGACCCAACAGTGAACAAAGGTACGATGAGTCGTTGGGCGAGGCGTCTCATTATCGCAACAAGGTCGCACAATCCTGTCCCACTTCCCGCGTACTGGCCGGCTACACACAGCTGTGACTCCTGCAATGTTTGGAATTTTACGGTACAATGGTTGTTAGTTGAGTATTGGAGTAACTAGAAGGGTAATGACCTTGAAAGCTATATATAGAACAGAATGAGGTCAGGAAGTAGATAAAGATTAGTTGGCAGATACGATATTGCAAGAAAGATTTGATAAAGCACCGAAAGACCTAAGTAGAAACGAGGTCCCTGGCGTAGACGACATTCGCTCAGAATTATCGAGATCCTTGGGAGTGTTGGCCGCGACATTTATATTCCACCTAGCGTGCAAGACATATGAGACAAGCTAAATACCTTCCGGCTTAAAGAAGAACTAATACTTCCAATTCCAAAGGAAGCACGTGCTGACGTGTGTGAACATTTACGAACTATAGGTTAATAAGTCATGGCTGCAAAATACTGCCACGAATTATTTACAGGAGGATGCACAAACTGGTAGAAACAGATCTCGGGAAACATAGGTTTGGGTTCTGGAGAAATGTTGGAACAGACGAGGCAATACTGATCCTACGCCTTATCTTAGAATATAGGTTAAAGAAAGCCAAATCTGTGTGTATAGCGTTTGTATATTTCGAAATTTTTTTACAGTGTTGAGTGGCATACAGTTTTGCATCTAAGATACTGCGGATCAAAGAAAGGGAACGAAAAATAATTTACAGTTTGTACTGAAAACGGACGTGTTGTAAGAGTCTAAGGGCCGAGAGCAAGGAGTGAGGCAGAGTTGTCTTTTCTGAAGGCATTTGTGTGGAGTGAAGCCTTGTACGGAAGTGAAAAGTGAACGATAAACAGTTCGTAGAAGAATAGAATAGGCACCCCGTCGTCAGGCCACGAGTGGCCTACTGGGACCATCCGACCGCCGTGTCATCCCCAGTGGAGGATGCGGATAGGAAGGGCGTGGGGTCAGCACACAGCTCTCCCGGTCGTTATGATGGTATTCTTGACCGAAGCCGCTACTATTCGGTCGAGTAGCTCCTCAATTGGCATCACGAGGATGAGTGCACCCCGAAAAATGGCAACAGCGGATGGCGGCCTGGATGGTCACCCATCCAAGTGCCGACTACGCCCGACAGCGCTTAAACTTCGGTGATCTCACGGGAACCGGTGTAGCCACTGCGGCAAGGCCGTTGCCAGAATAGAATAGGAGCTTCTGAAATTGGTGTTACAGAAAAATACTGAAGATTATATGGATAGACGCAGTAAGTAATGAGCAAGTACTGAATCGAACTGGAGAAAGAAAAAAATAATTGTACAAGTTGACTAAATGAAAGGACCGTTTGTGGGACACGTGCTGAGACATCAAGGACTCGTCAGTTTGGTTTTGGACGAAAAAGAGAGAGTGTGTGTGTGTGTGTGTGTGTGTGTAGGAGGGGGGGGGGTAGGGGAATAAAAAATGTGTGTATGTGAGTGTGGAGACCAAGGGATGAAACCAGTAAACAGATTCGAGTGGATATGGATTGCAATATCTAAACACGGATGAATAGGCGTGCAGAGCTGCACCAAACCAGTCTTCGGACCGAAGACCACAACAAAAAACACGGAAGTAAGAGTTTTCTGTAGATATTTTGGCACTGTTGCAAACTTGTTTTGCACTTTTTAAGAAATATCAGTGCCTGTCACAGCGATTCTTCATGATAAATGTAAACAAGCTGATTTGACGAAAGACTATTCTTTAGTTGCGAACTGTAAATCGTCAGCGTAAATCCCCTTTGGTGGGCGCGTTAATAGTTCAAGCGAACGGCGAGTCGCTGAAGAACATGTGTAGGCGTGGAATGGCCGTGACGAAGTACCGCGCCTTTGTGGGGGCGCACTGTAACGGCGGAGCGTGCTTCAGCAGAACATTGCTCATAATATATATGACAGTCATGACTAATATTACGAGTGAGCTATCGGGCTGAAAATGGTGGGTTCGTTTATGGCGCTCGCCTCACGCCTCTTTGCGATTCACTCTTCGTCTTTCGTAGCAGTTACGGTACAGTAATTTCTTGATCGGCCAACGGTACCTTACACATTTACATTTATGTGAATACACCATACGGAGCATGTCAGACGCTACCTTTTACCACTGCTAGTCATTCCATTCCAATTCCACTCGCAAATGGTACTAGCGGAAAACGGCTATTACCTGTTGTCGTACGAGCCCAGATTTCTCTTATACACTACTGGCCATTAAAATAGATACACCAAGAAGAAATGCAGATGATAAGCGGGTATTCATTGGACAAATATATTATACTAGAACTGACATGTAATTACATTTTCACGCAATTTGGGTGCATAGATTCTGAGAAATCAGTACCCAGAACGTAATAGCGGCCTTGATACGCCTGGGCATTGAGGCAAACAAAGCGTGGATGCCGTGTACAAGTACAGCTGCACATGCAGCTAAAACACGATACCACAGTTCATCAAGAGTAGTGACTGGCGTATTGTGACGAGCCAGTTGCTCGGCCACCATTGACCAGAAGTTTTCAGTTGGTGAGAGATCTGGAGAATGTGCTGGCCAGGGCAGCAGTCGAACATTTTCTGTCTCCAGAAAGGCCCGTACAGGACCTGCAACATGCGGTCGTGCATTATCCTGCTGAAATGTAGGGTTTCGCAGGGATCGAATGAAGGGTAGAGCCACTGGTCGTAAGACATCTGAAATGTAACGTCCACTGTTCAAAGTGCCGTCAATGCGAACAAGAGGTGACCGAGACGTGTAACTAATGGCATCCCATGCCATCACGCCGGGTGATACGCCAGTATGGCGATGACGAATACACGCTTCCAATGTGCGTTCACCTCAATGTCGCCAAACACGGATGCGACCATCATGATGCTGTAAACAGAACCTGGACTCATCCGAAATAAATGAAGCGTTGCCATTCGTGCACCCAGGTTTGTCGTTGAGTACACCATCGCAGGCGCTCATGTGTGTGATGCACCGTCAAGGGTAACCGCAGCCATGGTCTCCGAGCTGATAGTCTAGTCCATGCTGCTGCAAACGTCGTCGAACTGTACGTGCAGATGGTTTTTGTCTTCCAAACGTCCCCATCTGTTGACTCAGGGGTCGAGACGTGGCTGCACGATCCGTTACAGCCATGCGGATAAGATGCCTGTCAGCTCGACTGCTAGTGATTCGAGGCCGTTGGGATCCAGCGCGGCGTTCTGTATTACCCTCCCGAACCCACTGATTCCATATTCTGCTAACAGTCATTGGATCTCGACCAACGCGAGTAGCAATGTCGCGATACGATAAACCGCTATCGCGATAGGCTGCAATGCGACCTTGATCAAAGTCGGAAACGTAATGGTACGCATTTCTACACCTTACACGAGGCATCACAACAACGTTTCACCGGGCAACGCCGGTCAACTGCTGTTTGTGTATGAGAAATCGGTTGGAAACTTTCCTCATGTCAGCATGTTGTAGGTGTCGCCACCGGCGCCAACCTTGTGTGAATGCTCTGAAAAGCTAATCATTTGCATATCACAGCATCTTCTTCCTGCCGGTTAAATTTTGCGTCTGTAGCACGTCATCTTCGTGGTGTAGCAATTTTAATGGCCAGTAGTGTACTAAACGGACCAGAAGAAACATCACAAGACAGGGAGAAGTGGAGAAGTATCATGCCTAGAGCCGGCCGTTGTGGCCCAGCGGTTCTGGGTGCTACAGTCTGGAACCGCGCGACCGCTACGGTCGCAGGTTCGAATCCTACCTCGGGCATGGATGTGTGTGATGTCCTTAGGTTAACCATGTTTAAGTAGTTCCAAGTTCTAGGGGACTGATGACCTAAGAAGTTAAGTCCCATAGTGGTCAGAGCCATTTAAACCATCATGCCTAGATCTTCCGCAAGGCAGAACTACTACTGATGATTATGATGATGATGATGAGAATGATCAGTATGATAATCATTCTGACCGGTTAGCAGCCTTCGACAAACAGCACTTATGGATGAAGTATGTCCAGTCACATTCATGTGGCCACCTGTCAAAAGCCTGAATAAGCACCTTTTGTGCTGCGGACCGCTGCGAGACGTTCAGGAAGAGAGTCAGTGAGGTTCTGAAAGGTATCGGCAGCGATGTGGAGCCACTCCAGCTGCCCATCTGGTTGCCGTTGAAGATGGTTTAAAGACCGAAATCAGTAGCAGAATAAATATCATTATCACAGATAGCACAGTGTTATGCATTTTGTAAAACTTGATATCTCGGTTGAGGATTCATGGAGCGAGTCTAGTGGCCAAGGGAGTACGGTGAACTTATACTGGTGATCTTTGAACCATACACGTACATTGCTAGGTGTGTGGCATGTTGCATTGTTCTGCTGGCAGATACCATCGTGCTGAAGAAGAACAAACTACGTGTAGGGGCAGACGTAATCCCCAAGGATAGATGCATACTTGTGTTGATCCATTATGCCTTCTAGAGTGACGAAATCGCCAAGGGAATGTCACGAAAACATACCCAAGACCACAATGCTCCCACTTCCACTCTGGATCCTTCCGAAGATTGTTGGAGGGTCCAGAAATGAATTTTTCACTCTGTGGCAGAGTTCGCGCTGAGATACTGGCGGAATTAAAGCTGTGAGGACAGGTCATGGGTCGTGTTTGGGTAGCTGAGTTGGTAGAGCACTTGCCCGCGAAAGGCAAAGTGTACAAGTTCGAATCTCGGTCCGGCAGACAGTTTTAATCTGTCAGGAAGTTTCATTGTCGGAGAGTGTTTGCTTTCAGACGTTTCACGCCATACGGTCATATGTCTGATGCAGGAAATGTTCAAAAGGAGACCCGTCACCACTCAGTGGACGTCCGTTTGCGTTATTGGGGTGCAAATTTCAGCCTTGGTCACTGATGAACAGCAGTTACCATGGGTCATAACCAGGCGCCTGCTGCAGAGGCCCTTATGTAGCAATTTTCGCTGAATTGTCGTTGAGGAGACTTTGTTGGTAGACTCTTGGTTTATCTTGGCGGTCAGTTTCTCAACAGTTGCACGTCTTTTTGCACGTATGCATCTCTGCAGCCGTGGTTTATCCCTTTCATCTATCGCTCGTGGAGTACCACATTTGCCTCAGCGTCGTTTTTGGATAGCGCCATTTTGGCACGCTCACTGTACTTTAATGACAGCGGCACGCGAACAGTTTACAAGCTTCGCCGTTTCGAAAATATTTCCACCCTTGGCCCTAAAGCCAATGATCATGCCCTTTTGGACGTCAGATACATTGCTCCGTTTCTACATTACGACAGCGACTGCTCTGTTGCCACGTCTTCCAATTTGCTTTATATGCCATCCATTGCTATTGCTGCCACATGCTGGCTGTGAGTAGTTACTGCACACTGACGTCGAACATAGGCGGTAGTCACAGAATTGTGAATGGACAATGTAGATATATTCTTGTGTACAGTCACCTGTTAGTAACATGTCGAATGTTTTCATCCTTTTTCGATAGTTCTGTGTTTACAAATGCTGCCGATTTACAGGCTCGCCGAGCGAGGTGGTGCAGTGGTTAGCTCGCTGGATTCGCATTCGGGAGTACGATGGTACCCGTGTATGGCCATCCTGATTTAGGTTTCCAGAATGAGATTTTCACTCCGCAGCGGAGTGTGCGCTGATATGAAACTTCCTGCCAGATTAAAACTGTGTGCCCGACCGAGACGAACTCGGGACCTTTGCGTTTCGCGGGCAAGTGCTCTACCATTTGAGCTACCGAAGCACGACTCACGCCCGGTCCTCAGATTTTTACTTCCGCCAGTATATCGTCTCCTATCTTCCAAACTTTACAGAAGATCTCCTGCGAACCTTGCAGAACTAGCACTCCTGAAAGAAAGGATACTGCGGAGACATGGCTTAGCCATGGCTTAGAGCACTTGCCCGCGAAAGGCAAAGGTCCCGAGTTCGAGTCTCGGTCGGGCACACAGTTTTAATCTGCCACGAAGTTTCATATCAGCGCACACTCCGCTGCAGAGTGAAAATCTCATTCTGGAAACATCCCCCAGGCTGTGGCTAAGCCATGTCTCCGCAGTATCCTTTCTTTCAGGAGTGCTAGTTCTGCAAGGTTCACAGGAGAGCTTCTGTATAGTTTGGACGGTAGGAGACGGTATATTGGCGGAAGTAAAGCTGTGAGGATCGGGTGTGAGTCGTGCTTCGGTAGCTCAGATGGTAGAGCACTTGCCCGCGAAAGGCAAAGGTCCCGAGTTCGAGTCTCGGTCGGGCACACAGTTTTAATCTGCCAGGAAGTTTCATATCAGCGCACACTCCGCAGCAGAGTGAAAACCTCATTCTGGAAACATCCCCCAGGCTGTGGCTAAGCCATGTCTCCGCAGTATCCTTTCTTTCAGGAGTGCTAGTTCTGCAAGGTTCGCAGGAGAGCTTCTGTATAGTTTGGAAGGTAGGAGACGGTATATTTGCGGAAGTAAAATTGTGAGGACCGGGTGTGAGTCGTGCTTCGGTAGCTCACTTGGTAGAGCACTTGCCCGTGAAAGGCAAAGGTCGCGAGTTCGAGTCTCGGTCGGGCACACAGTTTTAATCTTCCACGAAGTTTCATATCAGCGCACACTCCGCAGCAGAGTGAAAATCTCATTCTGGAAACATCCCCCAGGCTGTGGCTAAGCCATGTCTCCGCAGTATCCTTTCTTTCAGGAGTGCTAGTTCTGCAAGGTTCGCAGGAGAGCTTCTGTATAGTTTGGAAGGTAGGAGACGGTATATTGGCGGAAGTAAAGCTGTGAGGACCGGGTGTGAGTCGTGCTTCGGTAGCTCACTTGGTAGAGCACTTGCCCGTGAAAGGCAAAGGTCCCGAGTTCGAGTCTCGGTCGGGCACACAGTTTTAATCTGCCAGGAAGTTTCATATCAGCGCACACTCCGCTGCAGAGTGAAAATCTCATTCTGGAAACATCCCCCAGGCTGTGGCTAAGCCATGTCTCCGCAGTATCCTTTCTTTCAGGAGTGCTAGTTCTGCAAGGTTCGCAGAAGAACTTCTGTATAATTTGGAAGGTGGGAGACGGTATATTGGCGGAAGTAAAGCTGTGAGGACCGGGCGTGAGTCGTGCTTCGGTAGCTCAGATGGTAGAGCACTTGCCCGCGAAAGGCAAAGGTCCCGAGTTCGAGTCTCGGTCGGGCACACAGTTTTAATCTGCCAGGAAGTTTCTGATTTAGGTTTTCTGTGATTTCCCAAAATCGCTTCAGGCAAATGCCGGGATGGTTCAAATGTCTCTGAGCACTATGGGACTTAACATCTGAGGTCATCAGTCCCCAAGAACTTAGAACTACTTACACCTAACTAACCTAAAGACATCACACACATGCATGCCCGAGGCAGGATTCGAACCTGCGACCGGAGCAGTCGCGCAGTTCTAGAACCACGCGGTCACGGCGGCCGGCCCCGGGATTGATCCTTTGGAAGGGCACGGCCGACTTCCTTCTCCATACTTCCGTAATCTAGTGAGACCAATGACCTCGCTGTTTGGTCCCCTACCCAAAACCGACCAACCAACTAACCAATCTTCAGGGCACTCACACACAATCTACAGCCTCTCTCTCACACTGCTTCGTGATTCCCCACAGATTCAAAAGACTGAAGGCATCTCCGTGACAAGTTCTACAATAGATCTATTTCTGGCTATATTTTTTCGTAAAGTGCGCATCACGAGGAGAGGGCAGAGGTGACTTCGTGAACCCGCTGACCTTGTTGGCTTTGAGAGATGCGAGTGGCTACCACGTGCTGCCGAAAGCGGCGCCGCTGAGCGTCCCAGATACAGATAGGGCCCGGCCCGTTCGCTCAGCCTTTGCATGACAAGGCCCGCCTGCTAACAGAGACGTAGGCGACACGTGAGGCGTCCCGAATAGAACGACGTCACGCGCGAGCTCCTTGGCCCGGCGCTGCAAACAAAAGGGCGACCCGTAAGACATTTGCACTACAAGATGCGCGTGCAGCCTGGCGGGAGCATGAGGTTCTCGATACTGGTGCGTCCCCGTTGCGACAGTGTATATACACACCGTGTATCAAGGACAGGCATGCACCGAGTCCGCATCTCGTGGTCGTGCGGTAGCATTCTCGCTTCCCACGCCCGGGTTCTCGGGTTCGATTCCCGGCGGGGTCAGGGATTTTCTCTGCCTCGTGATGACTGGGTGTTGTGTGGCGTCCTTAGGTTAGTTAGGTTTAAGTAGTTCTAAGTTCTAGGGGACTGATGACCATAGATGTTAAGTCCCATAGTGCTCAGAGCCATTTGATCCATTTTTGCCATGCACCGAGCGTCAGTGATCCTTTGTCAACGGCCGTACTGAGGACCCTGACAACATCTCAGTTTAAGGAGTATTTTATGGACTTAAGTTACGTCAACGCCGACCTGCCGAGTGAGCGGCTGCAGAGGGCCCGTAAGGTATTACGTTTATGATGCGAGGCCAACCTCGGAATCCAACTTGAAGCCGTCTTCTCTCTGTTACTTGGCCAGTGGTCTGGCGCTGAATATACGGTGCTCTTCTCGATTCGTAGCCTGGTATTTGGTGGTCAACCACAAATATATGAATCGACAGAGACTCCATTCCATATGCATGGTAGATCCTCCGTTATGACTCCAGTGGCATCTACCTGATTCGGATGAACACCGGCTGGAATGTGGGTCTGCTGTTGAGGTTTGGAGGTTGATGGGACTGATGTTGGCCTTCACTGAGACCATGACCCCAACTGTAGCGACTGCAACCATCCTTCTCTTCCCAGATATGACGTTTTATCCATGTATTAAGATGCATACAGTGACATGGATCAAGGGTCTGACTGTATTGTATCTTTACTGGGATGGTGACTAACACTTTCTCGATTTTTGGACCTTCCTATTGGAATGGTTAACTCGTCTCCGACGCCAACTACGCTACCACAAATACTTTGCTGATTACCTGCATAGTGTCTTCTTCGACCCTCCCCGCAGTTGGGGTGTGGCAGGAATGAAAAGTCAACATTATGTGCATGTCACTTTTAAGGCTGGAACCTAACCATACGGACCTTTTTCTTTATGAACACGTGCCCTGCCGCATTGGCAGGGTAGAAGGATCTGCGGATGTCTTGTCGCTGATAGCAGCAGGTGTAGTGTCTAAGCCGGCCGCTGTGGCCGAGCAGTTCTAGGCGCTTCAGTTCGGAACCGCACAACTGCAACAGTCGCAGGTTCGGATCCTGCCTCGAGCATGGATGTGTGTGATGTCCTTAGGTTAGTTAGGTTTAAGTAGTTCTAAGTCTAGGCTACTGATGACCTCAGATGTTAAGTCCCATAGTACTTAGAGCCATTCGAACCATTTGTAGTGTCTAATGTTGGTTTCGCCAAGAGGGCAGCCTTTACGTTATATCTATGCTATAATTTTTTTTTTTTTTATAATTTCTGTACCCTAGAAGGGCACTATTATACGAATAAAGATTTTTTGTTTAACCTGCTTTCCCGTTCCACGAAAACAAAATCGGAGGTGGCGGTCCAGGGACAGGAAGGGAGTAAGAAAGTGGGTATAACGGTTCCCATCAGATCACTGATGTCCCGTACAGTCGGGTGTGTCCAACTCTTGGATGGGTGACCATCTGGATAAGCCGCTGGCTGTTCTCAAATTTCCCTTTGTTTTTATGGCAGAGGGGATGGGAGCGGTGGTGTTGAAAATTCCTGATCACCAGTCTTTGCGCCAATGCCCTGAACTAAATTCCAAACCTCTCCGCTTTGTCCCATGAAGCGAGGGCATGTGACATTGTTGGTGATTCTGAGTTGGATGGAGATGCTGAGTTCGGCGGCTCCTTTAGTGCTATGGTAGGCTATAGGCTATGTGCCAGCACCAGATTTCACCCTGTCCCTTCTCTCATCATCATCCAACACACTCAAGACACACACACACACACACACACACACACACACACACAAAATCACCGTCATCTACACTTAACAGATCTATGATGCACTCAGCTCTTATGCTTATGGATGAAAAAGTGCCTGCGGGCGTGAAGAACAGGGAAAACCTTCCCAATTAAGCGGCTGAACCTGCTCTGCGGGGTCGATTGAGGAAGGATTGTCCTCCGAAGTTTTGTGATCTCCTCTAGTGTGTGTAGACTTGTGTGGCCTTGCGTTATCGTGGAGAAGAAATGAGTTCACATTTTTGTGGCTACCAACAAGCTGTAATCGTTTCTTCAGTTTCTTGAGAGTCTCACAATAGTCATCGGAGTTGATCGTTTCACCGCGAAGGAGGACATCGAATAGCGTAACCCCTGCAGAGTCCCAGTAGACTGTAGCCATGACTTTACCAGCTGAAGGCATTGTTTTCAACTTATTGTTCGTAAGAGACATGTGGTGTCACTCTATGGGCTGATGCTTTGTTTCAGGCTTAAAGTGGAGAATCCTTGTTTCACCGTCTGTAACAATGTTTGACAAGAAATCATCACCATCATCCTCATAACGAGCAAGCAGTCAGGCACAGATGTCACTGCTTTGCTCTTCAGTTAGGATTCGAGGAACCTAGCTGGCAGAAACGTAAAAGTATACTAAGTGGTGGGGAAGTGCCCAGCGCCACTAACTAACACAGATGTCAAGTTGTGCCTTGAACTGCTTAAATGTTTTTCGTCGTTCATCTCAAATAAAAGTGTACACGCGTTGCAACATTGCAGGCACCAAGCCATGTGCGGCTGGGCTGCGCTTGGGAGGTGAGACACATTCCCCTCTTCTCATTCTGTTAAATACAGACGCTTCACTCAGAGACTTACAGTGCTTTTACCCACTACCCGGTGTCCATAAACATTCTGTAAACGCTTGTGAATGTTTGTGGTATTCTTTTCGATACAGTCTGTATTTTGTAACTGTACGTGTAAGGAATGTTTCCTGAAAGTCTGGCCATACAGTTTTGTTACACCCTGTATTTCCTTATGACAAACCCGCTGCCCTTTTGTTTTGTTCTGACAACTGCGAACCGTTGCACTAGCCTTGTTTGTGTATATTTTCTTTCTTCGAGTAAAGAGCCGTCGGTGTGATTGAATGTTACAGTGGCGCCTTTAATAACCCAACAGTACACTTTTATAAGAGCCCACCATTGAAGAAGGTAGCCGGTCAGCACCTAAGACTTAACATTACAGAAATTCATTCAATCTTAGGTGCTGACGCGTCTCGACAAATAAGCTTCTCTCGTCAAGCCTTGCTTGCACACAAGGTTCTTCGTAGAATCGTGCCGTTGAAAGCGCACAGGCACTCACTGAACTGCACATGAAGCGGACATTCGTATGTCTGTGGCTGGTGGAACTCTTGTCATGGTGACTTTCCAGTGACAGGCGAGGTCACTGCCTGTTCCTCTCAGAGCACAGAGAGCAGCATGCAAGGGAATGATGTTGCATTTACGAATAAGTCAGCATCGGACTCGCTAAAAATACACTACTGGCCATTAAAATTGTTACACCACGAAGATGACGTGCTACAGACGCGAAATTTAACCGACAGGAAGAAGATGATGTGATATGCAAATGTTTAGCTTTTCAGAGCATTCACACAAGGTTGGCGCCGGTGGCGACACCTACAACGTGCTGACATGAGGAAAGTTTCCAACCGATTTCTCATACACAAACAGCAGTTGACCGGCGTTGCCTGGTGAAACGTTGTTGTGATGCCTCGTGTAAGGAGAAGAAATGCGTACCATCACGTTTCCGACTTCGATAAAGGTCGGATTGTAGCCTATCGCGACTGCGGTTTATCGTATTGCGACATTGCGGCTCGGCTCGCATTGGTCGAGATCCAATGACTGTTAGGAGAATATGGAATCGGTGGTTTCAGGAGGGTAATACGGAACGCCGTGCTGGATCCCAACGGCCTCGTATCACTAGCAATCAAGATGACAGGCTTCTTATCCGCATGGCTGTAACGGATCGTGCAGCCACGTCTCGATCCCCGAGTCAACAGATGGGAACCTTTGCAAGACAACCATCTGCGCGAACAGTTGGGCGACGTTTGTAGCAGCATGGACTATCAGCTCGGAGACCATGGCTGCGGTTACCCTTGACGCTGCATCACAGACAGGAGAGCTTGGGATGGTGTACCCAACGACGAACCTGGGTGCACCAATGGCAAAACGTCATTTTTTCGGATGAATCCAGGTTCTGTTTACAGCATCTTGATGGTCGCAATGTGTTTGGCGACATCGTGGTGAACGCACATTGGAAGCGACGTCTTTGCTATGACGGTCGTCTCACTAAACTTTATTTCATGATCACCCTCCTGAAACACATCTTCCGCTACAGCCGATTTACCAATATTTCCGAGGCGGTAGTTCCTTTTATGCTCACCCAGACGGGTGTTGACGGTTCTTTTTGTTGTGCCTATGTAGACCTTTTCACAACTGCACGGAATTTTATAGACACCTCTGGACATCCTCTAGCTACGCCAGGTGTCTACAAAATTCCGTGCAGTTGTGGAAAGGCCTATATAGGCACAACAAAAAGAACCGTCAACACCCGTCTGGGTGAGTATAAAAGGAACTACCGCCTCGGACATATTGGTAAATCAGCTGTAGCGGAACATGTGTTTCGGGACGGTGATCATGAAATAAAGTTTATTGAGACGACCGTCATAGCAAAGACGTCGCATTGTTATGCGCGAATGTACAGAGAGTCCATTGAGATTGCCAAACACTGCAATAATTTTAACAGAAAAGATGAAGACATTAAGCTGGATAAGATATGGATGCCAACATTGCAGTAACAGCGTGACAATCTATTAATTTCAATCGAGAAAGTTGGCAATACCATAGATCATAGCACAGCCGACGTCACGTGACTGACAGCGGCGCCCTCTGGATGGCTTATATATACGGCGCTCACTCGTGCTCTCGTCGCAGTTCGCCGATTGTCCTCGGAGGATGCCTTCCGCAGTCGATGGCGAAACGTCAGGGGAGATTTTTATGTATGGACCACGGCATCTCAGCCCGGAAGTGTTAAGTGATGACAACACCTACCGTGAAAGCCTTCATTCTATGACCATGAGCCTTATTTGTTTTTTCCCTCTAAAACAAAACGAACAAACAAACAAACAAAAGTCGATAGTTTTGTACCTCAATTTCCCGAAAACTCTTGAGAAGCACATAGCAGTGGAGTAGCATGTAATATGCTGGTGTCCAAAACTAAAGCAGAAAACCATTATTTCCCCGTCCTCTGTCTAATTTAGGATATTATCATACAAACTGTCAACAGATGTACGAACGACCGTGTTCTGCACGGAAGAAGGCAGTCCGGTCCACGGACAATCGTACCAACGCTGACTTCGGGGCACCTATCAGACGGGGTAATGTTTCCTGGCGAGCCTCACATCCACAGTCGTTGTGTACACAGTCACAGACGGTGCAGTATGGCACAGAGAAGACGCCTGCCAGACTCCCCCGGTGGAGGGCCAAAAGAAGAATGGAAGCGGGACTGTCGAAAACTCATGTGGCCCGATGGATTAACGTGAATAGTTCTGTTGTTTCTCGGATGAGGCGACAGTTTATTCAGACCGAAACTGTATTACGAAGACCAGGGCAAGGTCCACTACGAGTGACATGAGAAAGAGAGGACCATTATTTGGCTGTCATAGCACGACGGTACCGCCTTAGTGGTGCACAGCAACGCATCTGTTCTCGCAGCATTCACCATACGTGTTGTATCGAAGCAAACGGAGTAGAGAAGACAACTTTTGTAGTCCTGTCTTCCTCAGTTGCGTGTAGTATTACGGTATATTGATAATTTTTACTTATGGACCGTCTGACAGCAACTGAATAAAACACAATTTTAGTGCCATACGCGTTTCGGCTTTATTTTCTGCAAGGCATCATCACTGGCCTGGAATATGTACATATGTTAGCTATTTTATTTACATTTTTGTCACTGTGCCTATAGGTTATAAACAGTTCTGGTGGTTGGTATTTCCTATTAAGTAGCAACCTGTAAGTACAGTTCAAAACATTACTACTTAATAGGAAATACCAACCATCAGAACTGTTTATAACCTATAGGCACAGTGACAAAAATGTAAATAAAATAGCTAACATATGTACATATTCCAGGCCACTGATGATGCCTTGCAGAAAATAAAGGCGAAACGCGTATGGCACTAAAATTGTGTTTTATTCAGTTGCTGTCAGACGGTCCATAAGTAAAAATTATCAATATACCGGAGTAGAGAAGGCTTCGACAGAGAGGCCTTCATTGTCGAAGGCCTACTGTATGTGTGCCTCTGACGCATCTTCACAGAAGGGCATGTCTAGAGTCGTGTCCTCAACATGCCACCTAGACAGTCAAAATGGTTCAAATGGCTCTGAGCACTATGCGACTTAACTTCTGCGGTCATGAGTCGCCTAGAACTTAGAACTAATTAAACCTAACTAACCTAAGGACATCACACAGATCCATGCCCGAGGCAGGATTCGAATCTGCAACCGTAGCGGCCGCGCGGTTCCAGACTGTAGCGCCTTTAACCGCTTGGCCACCACGGCCGGATTACAGTCAAACAGTGGGCCAATGTTCTTTTCGCTGATGGGTCCCGATTTGGTCTGGAGAGTGATTCTCGAATGGATTAACACCTGAAGCGAACGTGGAACACGATTTCGCGACCAGAACATTGTGTAAAGAGACTGAAACCGTACGGTTAAATCGGCAAGGTTTAACTGCTGTCAGGTACTGTGACGTGATCGTGGGACCTCATTTGGAGTTGTTGCGACGTGCTGTGGACTCAGACTTCGAATTGATGGACGATAATGCTCGACCTCATAGAACACAGGGGGATGATGTTTTCTTGGAACCGGAAGATTTTGCACGCACGGCGTGGTCTGCTCAGTCTGCTGATTTGAATCCAATAGAGCATGTCTGGGATGCACTAGCAAGACGGCTTGCATCACGTCAGCATTCACCAACCACTCTCCAAGGCTGCAAGCAGCTCTGCAGGAAGAATGGTCGTTATTGCCTCAACATGAGACTGAGAACATCATTTATAGCATGCCCCGTCATTGTCAGGCCTGTATTACTGCCTGAGGTGGTCACACCCCATACCCAACACATCAACCAGTTGTCGGAAAGTGTATGCAAATCAGGTAAGATGGAAAAAACGAAAAACATTTGTGTCTACAGTTATGCATGTTGCAGTTGTTTATGTTCTGTATTCTTTAAATTTTTCTGCTCAACTGTTTATACTGTTTTATGGCAAAATAAACGCTACCTCGCAGAATTTCCGTTTGTTGATTTAATTTTGGACATGTGACGGTATGTCACATAAATATTGACATTTTTGGTTCAAAAATGGGTCAAATGGCTCTGAGCACTATGGGACTTAACATCTATGGTCATAAGCCCCCTAGTACATAGAACTACTTAAACCTAACTAAGCTAAGGACATCACACAACACCCAGCCATCACGAGGCAGAGAAAATCCCTGACCCAGCCGGGAATCGAACCCGGGAACCCGGGCGTGGGAAGCAAGAACGCTACCGCACGACCACGAGATGCGGGCTATTGACATTTTTATCGGTTGTAAACCGCAGTTAAAGTATTTTATGAATATAATTAGTGTAAAAGATATAGTTAATGTTCTTGAAGCAACTGATATGCAGCGATAATTTAAGAGTAGCATCTTTATTTAATGTCTATGAAAATAAAAAAGGATCGAAAGAGACGCGATTGTACGGCCGAGGAGGAAGGACGTATTTTATGGTACACACACTGTTTTGTTTCGCTATACGGAAGGCAGCCATTGAGCGGCTACACATATTTTATGTAAGTTGTTCTGTATTATTCAACAATAAACTTAATATTGTTGTCAAAAAATGAATTTCCTTGTAATGGTTGTCTCCTCAAATGCTCGCAGTGGCTAATTATTTGTAATAAGCATTTTTCCAGTAATTTGCGCTGCGGGAAGCTCATCTTCTGATGCAGCCTCTGGTCGGCCATTACGCGCCGAAGTATTAATTTTTTTTTTTTTTAGCGTTAACAGTAACTGTAAATGCGAGAGATTTCGTTGTAAGAACATTTTTAATTGCAACAGATAATTAATTTACGTTAAAGCTCATTTTTTTAAATTATACAGATTCCATGAGTTCAATAAGTTTTATCTTGGCGGGTCCACGGCAACAATCGATATTCTCTCGAGCCTTGCTTTGCAGTCAGTAAATAGAAATTAACAAAATTACATGCAATTCAGTTAACGGCAACTATATTTTAGTCATCACGTTCAAAATCTAAAGTTGGTACATGGATAACAGCGGCCCTTCAAGAATCCGTTTCATATTTACTTATGCACGTAAGTAAAAGCGATAAGAAAAGACAATATCCCTGAGAGAAAGAATCATGCACTAACAAAAGAAAAATTCATGCTCATAAATTTAAAATAAAAATTTATAAAATATATATGTAATTTTTTTTGTATATAACGTAACAATTAGCACCGACGTCACAGACACCAGTGTATATCGTGAGAAAGGTAAAGAATGTCGGTGTCTCGCTGGAGTGGCAACCAGCAAAACATCGCCGGCAGACAGCCAGCTTGCCGACGAGCGTTGCGAAGCCTTTCATCCCCCCACGATCGCAACACGTGACGCGAGTCTAAATCAGAGGACCCACGTGATGCTGACGGTGGAGTCAGGTGCCCGGCGCCTACTCGCGTGCGTGAGTCACACTTTGCGTTTAACAACCGCCCTCTTCTACTGCACTGGAAATCTGCTGCCAATCGGTGCTATAATGGCAGTTCGTGAGTCCCTTGAACGACGTTCGGTCGAACCGTAACGGCAGTTCGTGACTCCCTATAACACTGTCCGATCCGATCTGTTACAGAGGAAATACAGCTGTGTTCATAGCAGCTGTTCGACGTTGTGCTTTGCGGGATAAATATCGACTAGAAACGTTCGAATACTCACAGTGTGAAGCTCGTTTCCACCTGGCAGTGCGCTTGCTGCTTCCGAATAACGTTAGCCACATTCATTGTGACATTTTCATTACGATACTACTCTTCGCCTTCCGTTTTATATAATTTATGTGGTTAAGCGTATCTGTTCGATACACCACAGTGACACAGAAATAGTTTACAATTTATTCAACATATTTCAACTATGACTGGGTACTAAACAGTTCCATTATCAGTTTACACACTAACAAAACATTTTGTTTGGAAACAAAGTATGTAATGCTGTTGCGCTGCACAAGCGACGAGCTGCTACACATAGAAATTTTTCTATAAAATTGAATTAAACATCTAGAAAGTTTTTCACATCTTTCTTTCGAACATCTGCAGAATGTTAAAAAAAGTATTCCATAATTTGAGAAGTGGGAATATGGACCAAGAAAAGACAAAAATGTTCAGTAAACATGGGCTATAAACGCACATTTTAAGAACTGTGATCACTTGTTCATCTACGCTACTGTGTAACACATCTCTTCTACTGCCAGCTCTTTGCTATTACGAACAGTCTACGGAATGCCGTATACAACTTAGGACACACAATCTCCTGTTACTGCCCATGGCCAATATAAACCATATGCACAGTTCTAGGTAAGCGTAGTACATTAATTAATTCTAGCCGGCCGATGTGGCCGTGCGGTTAAAGGCGCTGCAGTCTGGAACCGCAAGACCGCTACAGTCGCAGGTTCGAATCCTGCCTCGGGCATGGATGTTTGTGATGTCCTTAGGTTGGTTAGGTTTAACTAGTTCTAAGTTCTAGGGGACTAATGACCTCAGCAATTGAGTCCCATAGTGCTCAGAGCCATTTGAACCATTAATTCTAATGGAACCCGTTTGGGTCCTAATAAGTTTGTAAAATTCTTTTACATTGTAGTTTTATCTTTGCACTTCCCATCATAATGGAGCATGCCTTACTACACTACTGGCCATTAAAATTGCTACACTAAGAAGAAATGCAGATGATAAACGGGTATTCATTGGGCAAATACTAGAACTGACATGTGATTACATTTTCACGCAATTTTGGTGCATAGACCCTGAGAAATCAGTACCCAGAACAACCACCTCTGGCCGTAATAACGGCCTTGATACGCCTGGGCATTGAGTCAGACATAGCTTGGATGGCGTGTACAGGTACAGCTGCCCATGCAGCTCATCACAGTTTATCAAGAGTAGTGACTGGCGTATTGTGA
This sequence comes from Schistocerca nitens, assembly GCF_023898315.1. Classification (NCBI taxonomy): domain Eukaryota; kingdom Metazoa; phylum Arthropoda; class Insecta; order Orthoptera; family Acrididae; genus Schistocerca; species Schistocerca nitens. Next base: position 968,028,329 of record NC_064615.1, read on the forward strand.
CGAGTCAGTTGCTCGGCCACCATCGACCAGACGTTTTCAATTAGTGAGAGATATGGAGAATGTGCTGGCCAGGGCAGCAGTCGAACATTTTCTGTATCCAGAAAGGCCCGTACAGGACCTGCGACATGCGGTCGTGCATTATCCTGCTGAAATGTAGGGTTTCGCAGGGATCGAATGAAGGGTGGAGCCTCGGGTCGTAACACATCACACGTGTGGCAGTAATAGCAGTAATAATAATAATAAACAAAATACACTCCTGGAAATTGAAATAAGAACACCGTGAATTCATTGTCCCAGGAAGAGGAAACTTTATTGACACATTCCTGGGGTCAGATACATCACATGATTACCCTGACAGAACCACAGGCACATAGACACAGGCAACAGAGCATGCACAATGTCGGCACTAGTACAGTGTATATCCACCTTTCGCAGCAATGCAGGCTGCTATTCTCCCATGGAGACGATCGTAGGGATGCTGGATGTAGTCCTGTGGAACGGCTTGCCATGCCATTTCCAGCTGGTGCCTCAGTTGGACCAGCGTTCGTGCTGGACGTGCAGACCGCGTGAGACGACGCTTCATCCAGTCCCAAACATGCTCAATGGGGGACAGATCCGGAGATCTTGCTGGCCAGGGTAGTTGACTTACACCTTCTAGAGCACGTTGGGTGGCATGGGATACATGCGGACGTGCATTGTCCTGTTGGAACAGCAAGTTCCCTTGCCGGTCTAGGAATGGTAGAACGATGGGTTCGATGACGGTTTGGATGTACCGTGCACTATTCAGTGTCCCCTCGACGATCATCAGTGGTGTACGGCCAGTGTAGGAGATCGCTCCGCACACCATGATGCCGGATGTTGGCCCTGTGTGCCTCGGTCGTATGCCGTCCTGATTGTGGCGCTCACCTGCACGGCGCCAAACACGCATACGACCATCATTGGCACCAAGGCAGAAGCGACTCTCATCGCTGAAGACGACACGTCTCCATTCGTCCCTCCATTCACGCCTGTCGCGACACCACTGGAGGCGGGCTGCACGATGTTGGGGCGTGAGCGGAAGACGGCCTAACGGTGTGCGGGACCGTAGCCCAGCTTCATGGAGACGGTTGCGAATGGTCCTCGCCGATACACCAGGAGCAACAGTGTCCCTAATTTGCTGGGAAGTGGCGGTGCGGTCCCCTACGGCACTGCGTAGGCTCCTACGGTCTTGGCGTGCATCCGTGCGTCGCTGCGGTCCGGTCCCAGGTCGAAGGGCATGTGCACCTTCCGCCGACCACTGGCGACAGCATCGATGTACTGTGGAGACCTCACGCCCCACGTGTTGAGCAATTCGGCGGTACGTCCACCCGGCCTCCCGCATGCCCACTATACGCCCTCGCTCAAAGTCCGTCAACTGCACATACGGTTCACGTCCACGCTGTCGCGGCATGCCACAAGTGTTAAAGACAGCGATGGAGCTCCGTATGCCACGGCAAACTGGCTGACACTGACGGCGGCGGTGCACAAATGCTGCGCAGCTAGCGCCATTCGACGGCCAACACCGCGGTTCCTGGTGTGTCCGCTGTGCCGTGCGTGTGATCATTGCTTGTACAGCCCTCTCGCAGTGTCCGGAGCAAGTATGGTGGGTCTGACACACCGGTGTCAATGTGTTCTTTTTTCCATTTCCAGGGGTGTAATAAAATCAATAATAAATACAGCTAACGACGCGAAAGCAGACTGCCAAAACAACATTGCTAAAAACTCCAAAAAGTCCTTTTACGCGTCAGGAAAATGTTCTCCCATATAAGAGTCTCATGCGTAAACGGTTAAAAAAAATTGTCATTGCTGCGATTTGACACTGGAATCTCGGTACGATGACCTAACGCTCCACCATTTCACCCACGCTATATTACGAAGACACACCGTTGCTTTGCTCCATAGCTCTGGCGATACTTCTAATTACCGTTTACGCATGTTCTACAGGACGACAGAACACAGCACGAATTAATCGGTGTTTTGGTTCATACTCTGCCGACATCTAATGTTTGGTACCGATCTGAGAGACCGACATTTGAAGGCTTGGGTGTAAGCGGCGGTGTGTCTGACATGTGTTCCTCGACCACCGACAAGAGAACCGTGCGATTTCAACGCAGAGTGACGCAGCATTGTTCTCCATCGCAGAGCCGTCAAAAGAAGGGGTCAAATGTAGATAACGGAGGAGGGGTGGATGACATTCAAATCGTGTGACATGTCTGCGACGGCGTTGGGCAGAATTGTGGTGAAATGTGGTGCCAATGTGACATCATTAACTCAACTGGCAGCTCACACGAACTTCTCAGCTGTGGCCTTTTGCTGACGTCGCAGGGCGCCACGCGTTTGCACCATCAAAGAGGATGGTTTTAGCCACCTACGAGCCAAATTTTGAACTTCATGCTTTGCAGTGGGAAAGAATTACGGGGTTTCAAAAAAGTGATCCTTTAATTGTGTTGCTCAGTGTATTACACTTATTTTACTGTAGTAGATGTTCACCTTGTAATGCCTTTTCAATACGCTATCCTCTCCGTTCAACTGCTCTTGCAAGTCCTTTGTCGTATATGAGACCGGCCGCTGTGGCCGAGCGGTTCTAGCCACTTCAGTCCGGAACCGCGCTGCTGCTACGGTCGTAGGTTCGATGTGTGTGATGTCCTTAGGTCAGTTAGGTTTAAGTATTTCTAAGTCTAGGGGACTGATGACTTCAGATGTTAAGTCCCATAGTGCTTAGAGCCATTTGAACCATTCGTATATGAGGCATATCAGAAAAATACAGTGTCATCGGTAATCTACTGAACTTTAATCCCATTACGAAACTGCGTCTTGTTTTCCTTTACTATTAGTGCAATGTACAGATCAATAACATCGGGAATACTGTATCACTTCCTTTCAAGATACTGCTTTCTTCTCGTACCCCTCGACTCTTATAACTGCAGTCTGGTTTCTGTAGCCACGTTGTAAATAATCTTTCGTTCCATATGTTTTACGCTTGCCACATTCAGAATTTCAAAGGGGGTATACCAGTCAACAGTGTCAAAAGCTTTCTCTAAGTCTACAAATACTATAAACGTTGGTTTGACTTTCTTTAACCTAAAAAATGGTTCAAATGGCTCTGAGCACTATGGAACATCTGAGGTCATCAGTCCCCTTGAACTTAGAACTACTTAAACCTAACTAACCTAAGGACATCACACACATTCATGCCCGAGGCAGGATTCGAACCTGCGACCGTAGCGGTCCCGCGGTTCCAAACTGAAGCGCCTAGAACCGCACGGCCACTCCGGCCGGCTCTTTAACCTACCTCCGAAGATACATCGTAGCGTCAATACGGCCTCGCGTGCTTCTACATTTCTCTAGAAGCCAAACTGAACTGATTCAGTGAGTTTTTTTATTCTCCTGTAAATAATTCGTGTCGGCATTTTGCAAGCATGACTTATTAAACTGATGGTTCGGTAATGTCCACATTTTGCAGCTCCTTCCTTCTTAGGAATTGCAATTGTCACATTCTTCTTGAAGGCGAAGAGTATACCACCTGTCTCATAAATCTAGCATACAAGGTGAAACAGTTTTGTCCTGGCTACTAGCTCTCCAAGGATCTAATTCTGAGCTAATGTCGTCTAATCCAGCGGAGTTGTATCTATGTAGGTGATTCAGAACTCTGTCAGATTTTTTCTCGCACTATCATATCTCCCATCTCAACTTCATTTACGTCCCGATCTCTTTCTATAGCATTGTCCTCAAGTTTGTTTCCCTTATATAGACCCTGTACGTACTCCTTCCACCTTTGAACATTCCCTTCTTCGCTTACGATGGAACGGACTGGCCATCTGAGCTCCTAATACCCATACACATGCTTCTCCTCTCTCCAAAGGTCTCTTTAATCTCCTTATACGCTGTATCTACCTTGCCGATAGTTATGAATGCTTCCACAGCCTCGTGTTTCTCGTCTAGCTATTCCTGCTTTGCCAGTTTGTAGTATCCGTCAATCTTACTTTTTAGATGTCATTTGCTACATTTATCCTAACTCATTTTTATGAGCTGTGAACGGATATATTTGCATGACATCTAGATATACGTCTACGTCTGCCTACTGCTGCCGGCCGCTGGTGGCCGAGCGGTTCTGGCGCTACAGTCTGGAACCGCGCGACCGCTACGGTCGCAGGTTCGAATCCTGCCTCGGGCATGGATGTGTGTGTTGTCCTTAGGTTAGTTACGTTTAAGTAGTTCTAAGTTCTAGGGGACTTATGACCTCAGCAGTTGAGTCCCATAGCTCTCAGAGCCATTTGAACCAATCTGCCTACTGCCTCTGTTCATTCCGAGAAAACTACTTGTCCCAAAAAGGTTATACATATTTGACTTTTTAATATGGCTTGCTCATAAACTAATACGTTTTTCTCATCGGCCTTGCCGTACAATTATGTCTATGGGGAACGCTTCTTGTGGCCTCTGCTACTCCTACTGGAAAAATCACTGATGCGAAGAATACCTTCCCTAGTGGAATAGAAGCGGCCATGGGCAACGTCCTTCATCGTCGTTGGAGGCAGACAAACTTTGCGACTGAGGTCAAGTGAGAGGTAAGATGGACGCACCATTAACGGAGACTTTTCTTTATGAACGCAGGCATTTTGGAAAGATGCAAATTAAGACATTTTTGTTCGTTTATTTTGGTGTACGGCAGCGTACCGTAACTGAAACATGCCGTCACTCTGTGGGGATTATCAGCACGAAATCACATATAAAGAACAGCAGGATATATTCTACCACTCGATCCCTTCTTTTGGTCAAGTTGTACCATTAATTTCTTTTTTCCGTCAATTCGATCAGTGTTACTTCATTAGTTCCTCGACCTACCCATCTACTCTTCAACATTCTTCTGTAGTGCCATATTTCAAAGGCGTCTATTCTCTTCCTGTTTGAAGCCCTTGTCGTCCACGTTTCAGCTGCGTACAAGGCTACACTCCAGATCAATTCCTTTAGAAAAGGCTTCCTAACTCTTCCGTTTATGTTAGATGTTAACAAATTCATCTTTTTCTGAAATGGATTTCGTGCTACAGTCACTCTGTATTTTATATCCTTTGTAATTTGGCCACCATCAGTTATTTTACTGCTCAAATAGCCCAGTTCATCTCCTACTTTTAGTGTTTTACATCCTAATGTAATTCCCTCAACATCGCCTGATTTAATTCGACTGCATTCCGTCATACCTGTTTTACTTTAATAATATTCACCTTATAACCTCTGTTACACACACTTTCCTTTCACTTGCTCTCTAGTCGCCTCTGAGACAATTGTAACGTCATCTGCAGATCTCAAAATTTTTATTTCTTCCCCCCGAACTATTCCTTTCCAAAATTCTGCTCGGTTTCCTTCACAGCTTTATTAATCGGCAGATTGAATAATATCGGGCAACTCACTCATTTCTCAGCTATTGCTTCCCTTTCTTCCTTCGGCTCTTATAACTGCAGTCTTCTTTCTAAACAAGTTGTACCAAAAGGCAATCAAATGAAAACGAAACAAATGGAGAAAGTAAATAAACTGTTTATTATTTCGAAAGAAATTGCAGTAACTGATAATATATTTATCCGACTGCGAGTTAAGATTATCACTGACTTCATGGAAACATGTCTGCGGGTCTGCCCACATGCTGCCAAGATTGTTTAGACGACGCTGCAGAAGTTTCGCTGGGAAGACTTTACAAGTCTTCCATACAGTCCCAATCTCTTCCCATGCGATTTCCATATTTTCAGAGGCCTGGACAAAGACATTCACGATCGTCAATTCGCTTCGGATGAAGAGGTGGACGCCTGCGTACAATTATGGTGCCGTAGGCAACTGCCAACATTTTTCCATGTAGGCAGTGGCTGTTTGTCTCACAGTGGGATAACTCTATTAACAATTATGGCTATTGCTTTTGAAATTATAAACAGTTTAATTACCTGAAACTTCCTGGCAGATTAAAACTGTGTGCCCGACCGAGACTCGAACTCGGGACCTTGGCCTTTCGCGGGCAAGTGCTCTACCAACTGAGCTACCGAAGCACGACTCACGCCCGGTACTCACAGCTTTACTTCTGCCAGTACCTCGTCTCCTACCTTCCAAACTTTACAGAAGCTCTCCTGCGAACCTTGCAGAACTAGCACTCCTGAAAGAAAGGATATTGCGGAGACATGGCTTAGCCACAGCCTGGGGGATGTTTCCAGAATGAGATTTTCACTCTGCAGCGGAGTGTGCGCTGATATGAAACTTCCTGGCAGATTAAAACTGTGTGCCCGACCGAGACTCGAACTCGGGACCTTAGCCTTTCGCGGGCAAGTGCTCTACCAACTGAGCTACCGAAGCACGACTCACGCCCGGTACTCACAGCTTTACTTCTGCCAGTACCTCGTCTCCTACCTTCCAAACTTTACAGAAGCTCTCCTGCGAACCTTGCAGAACTAGCACTCCTGAAAGAAAGGATATTGCGGAGACATGGCTTAGCCACAGCCTGGGGGATGTTTCCAGAATGAGATTTTCACTCTGCAGCGGAGTGTGCGCTGATATGAAACTTCCTGGCAGATTAAAACTTCTGCCAGTACCTCGTCTCCTACCTTCCAAACTTTACAGAAGCTCTCCTGCGAACCTTGCAGAACTAGCACTCCTGAAAGAAAGGATATTGCGGAGACATGGCTTAGCCACAGCCTGGGGGATGTTTCCAGAATGAGATTTTCACTCTGCAGCGGAGTGTGCGCTGATATGAAACTTCCTGGCAGATTAAAACTGTGTGCCCGACCGAGACTCGAACTCGGGACCTTTGCCTTTCGCGGGCAAGTGCTCTACCAACTGAGCTACCGAAGCACGACTCACGCCCGGTACTCACAGCTTTACTTCTGCCAGTACCTCGTCTCCTACCTTCCAAACTTTACAGAAGCTCTCCTGCGAACCTTGCAGAACTAGCACTCCTGAAAGAAAGGATATTGCGGAGACATGGCTTAGCCACAGCCTGGGGGATGTTTCCAGAATGAGATTTTCACTCTGCAGCGGAGTGTGCGCTGATATGAAACTTCCTGGCAGATTAAAACTGTGTGCCCGACCGAGACTCGAACTCGGGACCTTAGCCTTTCGCGGGCAAGTGCTCTACCAACTGAGCTACCGAAGCACGACTCACGCCCGGTACTCACAGCTTTACTTCTGCCAGTACCTCGTCTCCTACCTTCCAAACTTTACAGAAGCTCTCCTGCGAACCTTGCAGAACTAGCACTCCTGAAAGAAAGGATATTGCGGAGACATGGCTTAGCCACAGCCTGGGGGATGTTTCCAGAATGAGATTTTCACTCTGCAGCGGAGTGTGCGCTGATATGAAACTTCCTGGCAGATTAAAACTTCTGCCAGTACCTCGTCTCCTACCTTCCAAACTTTACAGAAGCTCTCCTGCGAACCTTGCAGAACTAGCACTCCTGAAAGAAAGGATATTGCGGAGACATGGCTTAGCCACAGCCTGGGGGATGTTTCCAGAATGAGATTTTCACTCTGCAGCGGAGTGTGCGCTGATATGAAACTTCCTGGCAGATTAAAACTGTGTGCCCGACCGAGACTCGAACTCGGGACCTTTGCCTTTCGCGGGCAAGTGCTCTACCAACTGAGCTACCGAAGCACGACTCACGCCCGGTACTCACAGCTTTACTTCTGCCAGTACCTCGTCTCCTACCTTCCAAACTTTACAGAAGCTCTCCTGCGAACCTTGCAGAACTAGCACTCCTGAAAGAAAGGATATTGCGGAGACATGGCTTAGCCACAGCCTGGGGGATGTTTCCAGAATGAGATTTTCACTCTGCAGCGGAGTGTGCGCTGATATGAAACTTCCTGGCAGATTAAAACTGTGTGCCCGACCGAGACTCGAACTCGGGACCTTAGCCTTTCGCGGGCAAGTGCTCTACCAACTGAGCTACCGAAGCACGACTCACGCCCGGTACTCACAGCTTTACTTCTGCCAGTACCTCGTCTCCTACCTTCCAAACTTTACAGAAGCTCTCCTGCGAACCTTGCAGAACTAGCACTCCTGAAAGAAAGGATATTGCGGAGACATGGCTTAGCCACAGCCTGGGGGATGTTTCCAGAATGAGATTTTCACTCTGCAGCGGAGTGTGCGCTGATATGAAACTTCCTGGCAGATTAAAACTGTGTGCCCGACCGAGACTCGAACTCGGGACCTTGCCTTTCGCGGGCAAGTGCTCTACCAACTGAGCTACCGAAGCACGACTCACGCCCGGTACTCACAGCTTTACTTCTGCCAGTACCTCGTCTCCTACCTTCCAAACTTTACAGAAGCTCTCCTGCGAACCTTGCAGAACTAGCACTCCTGAAAGAAAGGATATTGCGGAGACATGGCTTAGCCACAGCCTGGGGGATGTTTCCAGAATGAGATTTTCACTCTGCAGCGGAGTGTGCGCTGATATGAAACTTCCTGGCAGATTAAAACTGTGTGCCCGACCGAGACTCGAACTCGGGACCTTGGCCTTTCGCGGGCAAGTGCTCTACCAACTTTTTTTTTTTTTTTTTTTTTTTTTTTTTTTTTTTTTTTTTTTTTTTTAGGGAATTATGTTCAAAGTTCCATTAGATCGATAACTTCATCAGACAGCAGTATGGAGTTTTAAAAAATGTAGCGGTGATTGTGCCCAAACTCACGACGTCTTATCCACAGTGCGCGACGCTTGCCGTTTTTTTTTTTTTTTTTTTTTTTGTTTTTTTTTTTTTTTTTTTTTTTTTGGGTTTTATTTATTTATTTTATATGAAGGAAGGTAGGAGAAACAGAAACCTTTATTATTCACAAAATAAACATAGTACGTCCTGCACACATGATAACTGTTCTGGAAGGATCCTCGCTTCCGTCCTACCATGCAGCATGAAATAACAACAAAATCGAAGTGGGGCCACCTCCGGCACCTTAAAGAAAAGTATGTTGGATATGAAAACAAAATTTGAAATACATCCATTTGATAACTGTTCTAGCGTGAGTTTTTCGTAGGTCGCATACTCGCATAGTGTTCTTAGTCGATCACTTTAACTTGGTCGGTTTCACAACGACAGCACCGCCGCTCATCTTTGCGCACCCGGCACACCCCAGGTATATGGCGGGTCCGCAAAAACCGTGACTAGGAAATTGGCATACCAATCCTTGTACTTTTGTAGCCGTAATAGTGTTGTGTGTCCATCTTGCAAGTATTGCCAGTAATCCAGGACGTTCAGTAAGTTCGTACGTGAGTCTCTATAGATGTAATGGACCGTCATACCTGTGATCCACGCCACCGCGTTCGTCTTATGACGCGGAAAATACGTTTCCTCTGGAAAAAATACTATGTCAGAAGAGACTGCTGTATAGATAGTGCGCCGCATGAACGCAATTATCTTTCGTGCGAGAGTCCAGACAGCCAATGCTTCGCCGCAGACCAGCCGATGGTCGTCCGTATCCAGCACGCCGCAGTGCTGACACAAGGGCGAATCCGCCAAATGTATTGCGTACTTTCTATCGTTTGTAGGGTATTTTCGGTTGACGACAATGTACCATGTTGATCTGACTGATGTAGGTAAGTGGGGGTGGTGGACCGTGCGCCACACCACGTGCCAATTAACAGCTGGATGTTTGCGTTCCATCCTATTCCGGGCGATCTGTCGAAGAAGCAGTTGGTACACGTCCTTCGATGTCGACTGTCGGGTCGTCGGTAAACGCTCTCCAACGTAACTGTGTTCCACGATGAACGTGCGCACATACGTTAAAGGGGGCGATATATGGCCGACACTGACTGGAGGAAGATGCGATGTTGGTACGAGTTCTTCGATGATCGTCCCCGTAAGCGAGTGGTTCCTGTTGCGCCACCGTTTGAGCATAGTATTAATAAACATGGCACGCGCCTTCTCTTGCACGTTCACTAAACCAACGCCCCCCTCTCGCGCTGGGAGGGTAAGCGTGTTGTACTGTACCTTAAAGAGTTGTCCCAGGCACACATAGTACCCAAAAGCCGCCTGAATCCTCATAGCCATCGTACGCGTCAAGGGGAGAAGATGTGTCAGGTGGCACATCATGGGCGCGAGATAAAGGTTGACGAGTAACACTCGCTGCAGCATATCCATCGACCGTAGGGCGTTTAGTCGTACTGCCGTGCGGACTCTGAGTAACAGTCTTCGGTAGTTGTCCGCAGCCGTTCTCGCTGTCTCTTTATGAAAGGTGATACCCAAACAGCGGAGGGTTTCCACCGCAGGTAAGGGCCCTTCCGTTCCCGGTTCTAGTCCACGCCCCACATGCATGAATTGTGATTTTCGGTAGTTGACCACACTTCCAGCTGTCATCCCATACGTCTGTAGCCAATCCAGTGCTGTTTGAGTCTCCCTCTCATTCCGCACGAGGAACACAATATCATCCGCGTATGCTCTGCATTTGAATGATAAATGCCGTAGGGAGATCCCGGTAAGACGGCGGCGAAGGCCTGCGAGGCACGGTTCTAAGGCGATCGCATAAAGGAGGATCGACGAGGGGCAACCCTGTCTCACTGATCTTAAGATCTTAAAATACCCAGTTCTCCCTCCGTTGACCACCATCGCTGATCTGGCGCCGTGCAACAGCCGCATCACAGCATTGGTCAGTAATGGCGAGACACCCATCCTTTTCATCACCGCCGCGAGGTACACAGGATCCACGCGATCAAAAGCATGATCGAAATCTACAGCAACCATCGCCCCCCGGAGGCGGCATGCAGCCGCGAGGGCGACGACGTCACGATAGTCTCCCAAGGCTGTGTGGATATTACTGATGCCGCCAAGACAAGTCTGATCGGCATGTATTCGATGCTCCAGCGACTTTTTGATACGACTTCCCAGGATGCGCATGAAGATCTTGTAGTCACTATTAAGGAGGGTCAAGGGGCGATAATCACAAGGCCGTTTGCCACCACGGGGCTTCGGTATCGGTATCATGAGCCCTTCCGTGAATTGAATGTGAACCGGTACTTCTTGCCGCAGAAGCTCATTAAACATACATAGCCACATCGGTGTCATAATGGTCACGAAGGCACGGTAAAATTCCAACGGGAATCCATCTGGACCTGGGGACTTGTTGCAAGCACCTCGTGTAATCGCTTCCTCCAGCTCTTCACACGTAATTTCAGATAACCCCTCTGCTTCCCCGTTCACACTCGTCGCGTCTGGGATCTCTTCCAGGACGTTCCCCAGCTCCCTCTGACCCTCCCCGTTGCTCGCATAGAATCTGCTAAAATGATCCGTGAACGCCTGTGCTATGCCCCTTTGTGTTGTAAAACGACGGCCATCGCCGAGATCGATCTCATGTATTAAGTTCCTGCGTCGTCTTCGTCTTTCCTTTATCACGTAATGCATCGAGGGAACCTCGTTGGGCAGGAAATCCTGCGACCTCGCGCGTATCAACGTACCTGCCATCCTCTGCTTCGCAAGTTGTACCAGCTTCGCCTTAACTCGGTGGACGGCCGTCTGGCGTTCTGGTGTAGGTGGTTGAGCTAACAGTTCCCGGAGAGCCGTAAAGTAAAACTCAGTGGTCGTGCGCTGCCATTGAGAAACCTCCTTCCCGTAACCTATTAAAGTCCTCCGTAAAGCTGGCTTCGCGCACTCGATCCACCACTGCAGGATAGAACCGAAAGAATTTCGGCGACGGAGACAGCCATTCCACGCGTCCTCCACCATGCGTCGGCATTCTGCATCTCGCAGGTGGGAGACGTTCATCTTCCAATTACCCCTCCGTCTCCATACCTGCTGTCTATCAAGGTTAACCGTACAAATATATGCCTCGTGGTCCGTAAACGCTGTCGGCCATATTTCTGCGTCCACCGTCGACACTGCTAACGCCCTTGAAACGTAGATTCGGTCCAAACGGCCCGCGGAGTGGCTAGTAAAAAAAGTATATCCTGGTTGGTTGCGATACTTCAGGTCCCATGTATCGACTAAGTCCATCCCGTTGACCAGCTCCCTAAGTTCTGGGCTAGTAGTATAGTTAGGTTGTTGGTCCTTTCTGTCAAGCACACAATTAAAATCTCCGCCGAGTATGCAACCATCGTATCGTCCCTGGAACAACGGGGCAACCTCATGGGCGTAAAAATCTGCTCTGTCCCTTCTCTTATCCGAGCCTGACGGTGCGTATATGTTAATCAAACGTATTCCTCCTATGGTCACGGCCGTACCACGGGCAGAAGGCAGATACTCTACTTCGTCTGCACGTATCCCTTCCTTTAATAATATAGCTGTGCCAACGCCTCTCTCGTCACACGGGGAACAGTAAACGTCGTAACCGTAAAAGTCCGAGGGGGGAAGCACCCGAACTTCTTGTAATAGTGCGATGTCTAAATCCGCAGCCTTTATCATGTCACTGAGCATCTTGATTTTTACCGGCGTCCCAATGCTATTGATGTTAACAGACCCTATCCGATAAGCTTGTTGCATGGCGATCTACGTAGATAGGGTACCGTACGGTCGCTAATATTGCCGTACATAGGCTGCTGTCGGACTAACGTCCCCCGCCGTCCCCTCATATGGTCTGCCATTATTCCGTGCACTCTGCCGATCTTACACCGGGAGAGTGCGTGGGAGCAGTTCCTCCGGCATCATCTGTCCCCCACGGGGGTGGCTCTTCTGACCAGTCCCCTAGTGTCCCATCGTTGTCGTGCGGTGCAGGCGACGTAGCCTCCTCAGTAGCCTGTTGCCGTCTATTGAGCTCCTTCGCTGTGTCTGGAGCATCATCAGCGGTAGGTCGTGCCGCCGTCCCGCTGGCCACCGTTGCATCCACGCGAGGCAGTTCTTCAGTATCCATGGTCGCCTGTTCTGTACCCGTAAACTTCTCAGAATGATCTGCTAGATCAGAGTGGTCGTTCTCCACCGTGAGGCGGCGCTTCTTCCGGCGTTTTGGTGAGCGCTGTTTACGTTGCCGGGCCTCGGAATCAGAGGTCAGCATGGTCTCCAGTTGTTCGTGGGGGACGTCGGAATCGTGCGCCGTCGTATTATCGACTTCTTCAAGTGCCTTATCGGAAGGGGCCGCAAGCGGAACCGAAGAGAGGGCGTCCTGTGACTGCTGCAGGCGGTCCAGCGCAACGTCGTCTTTCTGTGGCTCGCCACGATCCGCCGCTGTCTGTGTGTTCTGGTACGCGTCTGTCTCGCGGCCCACGTCATTGCGTAATGCGGCGACGTAAGTCATGGGGAGCACAGTCGGATGCGGCGTGAGGGGTGGATCATCCCGTGGCAGCTGTAATAACCTTCGTTGAGCACACTCAGAACGTATGTGTCCCTCCTTCCCACATCCAGAGCACGTCCTTGGTTGTCCGTCGTAAATGACAATCGCCCTACAACCGGCGATGTACAAGTATGACGGGACGTGTTTTCGGAGTTCAATCCGTATTTGTCTGACGCCATTGAGGACAGGATACGTCTTGAAACTCGCCCATTTTTCAGCCACGTGGGATAGGACCGTTCCGTAAGGACGCAGGGCGTCTGTCACCATTTCTTCTGGCACTTCGAATGGAAGCTCAAAGACGCGGATCGTTCGGAGGCCCATGCCGGCGTGTTCAACTGTTACCGCTCCAACATTCCCGTCCGAATGACAGAAACGAAGTCCTTGTCGGTGTCGAAGTAGTAGTTCGTCACATGCCGCTTCATTTATAAGCTTGACATAAACCACGCTGCTGACTATAGATAAGTGGATTCCAACTAGAACGTCAGGTTCGATTTTCACCTCGTCCCGTAAATACCGTTCGATCTCGTAAGCCTTCGGTCGAGCATATTCGTTAGCAAAACTAAATTTCAGTGTCGATTTGCGGAACGACAAGGCCATGATTCGTTCTATGTATTACCGCGACACACCGCTACACACGTAAAGTAAACACCTCTCGCGCAGACGTGCGGCAGGGACGTAAACACCGTCCGAACCGCTGCGCCGCCGAAGGCTGACTTAACTGAGCTACCGAAGCACGACTCACGCCCGGTACTCACAGCTTTACTTCTGCCAGTACCTCGTCTCCTACCTTCCAAACTTTACAGAAGCTCTCCTGCGAACCTTGCAGAACTAGCACTCCTGAAAGAAAGGATATTGCGGAGACATGGCTTAGCCACAGCCTGGGGGATGTTTCCAGAATGAGATTTTCACTCTGCAGCACTCTCTGTTTCGCTTTGATTTTATTGCCCCTTACAAATAACCATTCGCTCCGTGCATATTACCTTCGATGGCTTCGGAATCTAATGTATTTTAATCCACTCAACATTTTCGAAAGCTTTCTCTAAATCCTGAAAAGCAATAAAAGTAGATTTTGGTTTCTTTGACCTATATTATAACATGGAAAACTCCCCATCCGACCCTCTCAGATTTCGTGGTAAGGTGGCCCAGTGGATAACCCCTCAACAACTGAACACAGATCAAGGTTGAAAACAGGAACAAGATGTACTGAGCTGTGAAAGAAAGCAAAACAGAAGCAGGGAACGGTCCAAGAATAAGAAGTGCAACACAGTACAATGTGGAAGACACGCAGCGTTGTGGTTAAGTGGTCATTGTGTTAAACTACAAAGCGGATAAGCCGAATGAAAAACCCACTAGTGCAATTTATTTATTTTCACAACATTATATACTGTCCGTCCAGTCATTGAAATGTTTGTTGTCTTTCTGTAGCCTTCGCGGTTGTCATACTATACATTGGATATAGAGTATGACTCATGTGGTAAGAATACATTACGGCCGCAAACATATATGAATAGTGAGAGCAGGCGACGTACCTTATAGACGTCTCACAGAAATGAAAACAACAAATAAACGGGTGTGAACTATGTTACAACAAAAGAATTCAGGAGTCAAAACTTCCAGAATGGAACGCAACTTTAAAAACGTAAAAAAATATGTTCTGACAGAGCACAGAGAAACTGTGTGACTGTTCATTTGTTGCAGTTTATGTGAAAAACTATTATCTTTCCATCATATTCACATTAATACGAACATCTAAATCGGGCGAAGAGGCATATCGCACTCACCAGGCGTACGAATTGGGTGCGTCGATAAGAGATTCCTGTCGTGTAACACACGTACTGTCACTAATGCCATGTATGACACACCAGACGTGTTTTCCGGTGGAGGATTCGGTTGACTTGTCGCCTTGTCATCAAACGTTTGCGGTTCCCATACGACAGCCACTTCCTTTCGTCTGCTAATAGAGTAGTTGCGAAGAATCAACTTTCATTATAGATCCCTTCCTTACACCTCGCTGTTGCAAACGGACGTTACACGACTCAGACACAAATGTGAATATAGCGAACACCGAAAAAAAAAATGTTGGCACGAGGGAGCCTTGAACACGGCTCGCCCGGTTTGCACTACAACAGCGTGACTACTTAAACTCGTCGCCCCGGCTCTTTCACACTCTTCTATCGTGGCATTTCTTGTGCTTGGAGTGTTGCTGTGTCTTTTTTTTTCACAGTTCAGTACACATTCTTCCTATTTTCATGCTTGATCTGTATTCAGTTTTTGACGGGGTGTCCACTGGACCGTCTTACCACTAAATCTGAGGTCCCTTGTAAGATAAATCGTTAGGTCAGTATTACCTCACGTGGTCTTACAATTCTCGAAAACCCGAACGGATCTTCACTTAACTCGGCTTCTACCAGTTGTTCCTTCCCTCTATACGCAATTCGCGCCTGTGTGTTTCAACCAGCACTTACTGATCTGGTAGTTCAGAAGCATTCACACTTGTCAGCTCCTGACGTCTTTGAAATGTGAATTATTACATTTCTCTTGTAGTCTGACAATGAGGGTATTACGTCTGCCTCATCTTCTTGCATGCCGCGTGGTTCAGTTTTGATAGGGAATAGTTTTGTCAAAAAAAACGTTAACCGTAATCTATAGAATATCTAACAATGACGGACTCGAGAACAATGTCCTCTTAACACGACCTGATATGCGTTGACGGACTTCATAGTGAGGTCATAGAATCGCCGAAATCGCACTCGTAAATAATAAATAGACGTGGAATACTTTGGCCCCTGATCCAGCCGTTCTCGGAGAATTGTGGACAACTGTTGAGTGGTGAAGGGTCATGACGGCTGGCCAACTCTATCATTATCCCATGGAGTCCATACCACTGTGTGTTTACGCGGTCATCAAACCGAAACAGGCTGCCTACTACATGTTAGCTAGTAGGTGCTTCCACTACCAGTTGCTCAGGAACGTCTTAGTTCAGAAAGACTGCATCCAAGAGTGCATCCAAGGAAAGAACGCATACATTCTGTTCGCTTCTAGGAGCAGTCACCGGGTGTATCCATTTACAGGAATATGAAATGAAACGATCCCATTGACTCAGTCGTGCTTAAAGCAGCACCACTAATCATTTACTTTCCTGTTTCACTCGCACGGAAAACGACTATCTATATTCCTCCGTATGAGCACTAATTTTTCAGCCTTATCTCCATGATCGTTACGCGAAATGTACACTACTGGCGATTAAAATTGCTACACCACGAAGATGGCGTGCTACAGACGCGAAATTTAACCGACAGGAAGAAGATGCTGTGATATGTAAATGATTAGCTTTTCAGAGCATTCACACAAGGTTGGGCCGGTGGCGACACCTACAACGTGCTGATATGAGGAAAGTTTCCAACCGATTTCTCATACACAAACAGCGGTTGGACGGCGTTGCCTGGTGAAACATTGTTGTGATGCCTCGTTTAAGGAGGAGAAATGCGTACCATGACGTTTCCGACTTTGATAAAGCTCGGATTACAGCCTATCGCGATTGCGGTTTATCGTATCGCGACATTGCTGCTCGCGTTGGTCGAGATCCAATGACTGTTAGCAGAATATGGAATCGGTGGGTTCAGAAGGGTAATACGGAACGCCATGCTGGATCCCAACGGCCTCGTATCAGTAGCAGTCGAGATGACAGGCATCTTATCTGCATGCCTGTAACGGATGGTGCAGCCACGTTTCGTTCCCTGAGTCAACAGATGGGGACGTTTGCAAGACAACAACCATCAGCACGAACAGTTCGACGACGTTTCGTTTGCAGCACCATGGACTATCAGCTCGGAGACCACGGCTGCGGTTACCCTTGACGCTGCGTCACAGACAGGAGCGCCTGCGATGGTGTACTCAACGACGAACCCCAGTGCACAAATGGCAAAACGTCATTTTTTCGGATGAATCCAGGTTCTATTTACAGCATCATGATGGTTGCATCCGTGTTTGGCGACATCGCGGTGAACGCACATTGGAAGCGTGTATTCGTCATCGCCATACTGGCGTATCACAAGGCGTGATGGTATGGGGTGCCATTGGTTACATGTCTCGGTCAGCTGTTGTTCGCATTGACGGCACTTTGAACAGTGGAAGTTACATTTCAGATGTGTTACGACCTGTGGCTCTACCCTTAATTCGATCCCAGCGAAACCCTACATTTCAGCAGGATAATGCACGACCGCATGTTGCAAGTCCTGTACGGGCCTTTCTGGATACAGAAAATGCTCAACTGCTGCCCTGCCGGCACATTCTCCAAATCTCTCACTAATTGAAAACGTCCGGTCAATGGTGGCCGAGCAACTGGCTCGTCACAATATGCCAGTCACCACTCTTGATGAACGGTGGTATCGTGTTGAAGCTGCATGTGCAGCTGTACCTGTACACGCCATCCAAGCTGTGTTTGTCTCAATACCCAGGCGTATCAAGGCCGTGGTTGTTCTGGGTAGTGATTTCTCAGGATCTATGCACCCAAATTGCGTGAAAATGTAATCACATGTCAGTTCTAGTATAATATATTTGTCCAATGAATACCCGTTTAGCATCTGCATTTCTTCTTGGTGTAGCAATTTTAATGGCCAGTAGTGTATGTTGGCCTCAGCAGAATCGTTCTGCAGTCAGCTTCATATGCAGGTTCTCTCAATTTTCTCATTAGTGTTCCTCGAAAAGAATGTCACCTTCCCTCCATGAATTCTCATTTGACTATCCGAAGAATCTCCACAATACTTGTGTGATGTTCGAACTCATGGGTAACAAACCTAGCAGTCCGCCTTTGAACTGATTCGATGTCTTCCTGTAATCCGAGCTGCTGCGCATCCCGAACACTCGAGCAATATTCAAGAATAGGTCGCACAAGCCTTCTACACTCCTGGAAATGGAAAAAAGAACACATTGACACCGGTGTGTCAGACCCACCATACTTGCTCCGGACACTGCGAGAGGGCTGTACAAGCAATGATCACACGCACGGCACAGCGGACACACCAGGAACCGCGGTGTTGGCCGTCGAATGGCGCTAGCTGCGCAGCATTTGTGCACCGCCGCCGTCAGTGTCAGCCAGTTTGCCGTGGCATACGGAGCTCCATCGCAGTCTTTAACACTGGTAGCATGCCGCGACAGCGTGGACGTGAACCGTATGTGCAGTTGACGGACTTTGAGCGAGGGCGTATAGTGGGCATGCGGGAGGCCGGGTGGACGTACCGCCGAATTGCTCAACACGTGGGGCGTGAGGTCTCCACAGTACATCGATGTTGTCGCCAGTGGTCGGCGGAAGGTGCACGTGCCCGTCGACCTGGGACCGGACCGCAGCGACGCACGGATGCACGCCAAGACCGTAGGATCCTACGCAGTGCCGTAGGGGACCGCACCGCCACTTCCCAGCAAATTAGGGACACTGTTGCTCCTGGGGTATCGGCGAGGACCATTCGCAACCGTCTCCATGAAGCTGGGCTACGGTCCCGCACACCGTTAGGCCGTCTTCCGCTCACGCCCCAACATCGTGCAGCCCGCCTCCAGTGGTGTCGCGACAGGCGTGAATGGAGATGAGAGTCACTTCTGCCTTGGTGCCAATGATGGTCGTATGCGTGTTTGGCGCCGTGCAGGTGAGCGCCACAATCAGGACTGCATACGACCGAGGCACACAGGGCCAACACCCGGCATCATGGTGTGGGGAGCGATCTCCTACACTGGCCGTACACCACTGGTGATCGTCGAGGGGACACTGAATAGCGCACGGTACATCCAAACCGTCATCGAACCCATCGTTCTACCATTCCTAGACCGGCAAGGGAACATGCTGTTCCAACAGGACAATGCACGTCCGCATGTATCCCGTGCCACCCAACGTGCTCTAGAAGGTGTAAGTCAACTACCCTGGCCAGCAAGATCTCCGGATCTGTCCCCCATTGAGCATGTTTGGGACTGGATGAAGCGTCGTCTCACGCGGTCTGCACGTCCAGCACGAACGCTGGTCCAACTGAGGCGCCAGGTGGAAATGGCATGGCAAGCCGTTCCACAGGACTACATCCAGCATCTCTACGATCGTCTCCATGGGAGAATAGCAGCCTGCATTGCTGCGAAAGGTGGATATACACTGTACTAGTGCCGATATTGTGCATGCTCTGTTGCCTGTGTCTATGTGCCTGTGGTTCTGTCAGTGTGATCATGTGATGTATCTGACCCCAGGAATGTGTCAATAAAGTTTCCCCTTCCTGGGACAATGAATTCACGATGTTCTTATTTCAATTTCCAGGAGTGTATATGCGGTCTCCTTTACAGATGAACTTTAGTTTCCTAATGCTGTATCCGAACATTACGGGTTCACTTTTCCTACTAATCCCCATTAACTTACACTTTTGTACATGTAGAGGCAGCTGCCATTCATTTCACCAACTAGAAATTTTTTCTAAGTCATCTTGTGCCCTCCTACAGTCGCTCAGCTCTGACATCCTTCCGTATACCACAGCATCATCAACAAACAACCACAGATTGCTGCCCACCCTGTCCGCCAGATCATTTGTGTACGTAGAAAATAACAGCGGTCCTATCACACTTCCCTGAGCCCCTCCTGACGATACCATTGTGTGTGAATGATATGAACTACTAAACGGTTGAAGAGAGATGCAAACTACCCCAATAAATCCAGCTTAGTAAGGTTCAAAAACCAATTTTAAGCGACGAAACCAGGAAAATACTACAATCTCCTATACAGGGTGGTCCATTGATCGTGACCGGGCGAAATATCTCACGAAATAAGCGTCAAACGAAAACACTACAAAGAACGAAACTTGTCTAGCTTGAAGGAGGAAACCAGATGGCGCTATGGTTGGCCCGCTAGATGGGGCTGTCAAGGTCAAACGGATATCAACTTCGTTTTTTTAAATAGGAACCCCCATTTTTATTACATGTTCGTGTAGTGCGTAAAGTGGGACCACTTTTTTCGCTTTGTGATAGATGGCGCTGTAATAGTCACAAACATATGGCTCACAATTTTAGACGAACAGTTGGTAACAGGTAGGTTTTCTAAATTAAAATACAGAACGTAAGTACGTTTGAACATTTTATTTCGATTGTTCCAGTGTGATACACGTACCTTTGTGAATTTCTCATTTCTGAGAACGCATGCTGTTACAGCATGATTACATGTAAATACCACTTTAATGCAATAAATGCTCCAAATGATGTCCGTCAACCTCAATGCATTTGGCAATACGTGTAACGACATTCCTCTCAACAGCGAGTAGTTCGCCTTCCGTAATGTTCGCACATGCATTGACAATGCGCTGATGCATGTTGTCAGGCGTTGTCGGTGGATCACGATAGCAAATATCTTTCAACTTTCTCTACAGAAAGAAATCCGGGGAGGTCAGATCCGGTGAACGTGCGGGCCATGGTATGGTGCTTCGACGACCAACCCACCTGTCTTGAAATATGCTATTCAATACCGCTTCAACCGCACGCGAGCTATATGCCGGACATCCATCATGTTGGAAGTACATCGCCATTCTGTCATGCAGTGAAACATCTTATAGTAACATCGGTAGAACATTACGTAGGAAATCAGCATACATTGCACCATTTAGAGTGCCATTGATAAATTGGGGGCCAATTATCGTACCTCCCATAATGCCGGACCAAACATTAACCCGCCAAGGTCGCTGATGTTCCACTTGTCGCAGCCTTCGTAGATTTTCCGTTGCCGAATAGTGCATATTACGCCGGTTTACGAACACCTACTCGGACATAATCATTTGTTGCAGGTCGTGGTTGACGTTTCACATGTGGCTGAACAGTTCCTGTTTCCTTAACTAACGTAACTCTCCGGCGAACGGTCCGGACACTTGGATGACGTCGTCCAGAATACCGAGCTGCACAGAGGCGCTTAATCAATCATATTATGGAATGAGAAGAAGCCCTAAAACTGGTACAATGTATTTAATAGGTCAGTCTAGTATCACTACAAATTGTTACATCTTGGTATCTGCATGAGCGGAGAGATTCCGTCTCTGATTCACTGATATTGCGGTCATAGGAGATTACGTTTTTCGTTTTCTGAAGTGCAATATTTCACTTTTCTAAACATTTAAAGCACGCTGCCTACCTTTTCATCGCTTTGAAATCTTACCAAGATCTCACTTAATATTTTAGCAACGTTTTTGAAACAGTACTTCATTATAAATAACCCCATCATCTGTAATTTGAGGTTATTACTAATATAGTCTGTAAGACTTTTTCATAAACAACAGGAACAGCCAGGTTCTCAGCACACTTCCCCAAGGCAGACCTGACGTCATCATCTGTTCTGACTCTCCACCGACGACAATATGCTTCGGCCCCTCTATTAGGAAACCGTCGTTCTAGCTTAATTTTTCACGCGATACTCCTAACAATCGTACCTCGAATGACGAACATATGTTCAGTGTTGATTAAAATGCTTTACAGAAGTCCAAAAATATCGCATGTACCTGACTGACTTGAGTGACTGTCAGGATATCATGAGAGAAAAGCCACGAGTTGGGTTTAACGTGATCGATGTTCTCATAACCCATGTTGGATTACATGGAAGGTCTTTTGTTAGAGATACCACATTACATTTGAGCTCAGAATATGTTCTAAGAGCCTGCATAAAAAAGAATCAAGGACACTGGATGGCAGTTTAATGGATCACTGCTGTTACCTCCTTCTAGAGAGGTGTGAGCTGTGCTTTGTTCTTTCTTCCACCCACTGGGACAGTTCTTTTTTTCCCCTGAGGGATCTGCGGAAGATTATGGTTAAAAAAGCTTGTGCGCCGCCTCTAAGGAATTCGTTGTCGTCGTCAGGTTAAACACCCATCTTCCTTTCGGCTCTACACTGGACGAGGAACTATGCAGGATGTCCTAAGAGAAATGATCAGTAATGAAGAATATAACAAGAACGATCTTTAGAAGCAAAAAAGTCTAGTGAATATGGGTTCTAAAATGCATACCTTCGAGCTGTGAGCCTTCTTCGTCTTCGATACTGTGAAACAGAGCCCTTCTACTGCAAGCTCTTTACTGTCCATATTTTGAGAGAATATGGACCTGTAAGTAGGCTGTTTAGGTTTTCATATTGGTAACACAACGTAGCGCTCTGTATGAAAATCACTGACTGTGCTAGACTTGGCCACTGTTTCTATGTTTCGATATAGTGTATCGATACGTGGAACTGTTTCAGTGTTTCGGAACGGCTATGGTTCACTGTTTCGAAACAGTGGTGTTTCATTCCGCCCCTGTCTCGGATAACCGAACCAGATGCGATCTCGAGCCAGACACAGAAACTGTATCGTTGTTTCAAAATAACGCTGTTTCAGTCCGTCTGTGCTTGGAACGGACTAACTGTATCGAAACAGTGATGTTTCATTCCGCTCTGTGTCGGACGAGATTCGGGCTCGGCACAGGTACTGAAACACATTTAACACACCACTTCATGAAACACTTTCAAGACTGTCGAAATCTTTTTGACAAGCAATAGCATGAGGCTTAAGGTTTCCGAAAATACAGCTTCGTTTCTAGCTGACTGCCCTATTCCGAAATGGCGTAACATCTGCTTTATAAACATTAACCAAACAATAAAATAACGCACACTATTCACATTCAAAATAATAAATGTATGAAAATCATTCAGTTAAATTAGACATTTTTTAAAACATACGCTTCTCTGTTCATGCACAGTAATCATATTAAGAAACGCAAATAAGCCTACAACATTTTGAATTTAAAAAAGGCGTAGAGTGACAGTTATTAGACACATACATAAAATTGATGTAGGTATGATTGCACGCAATCTTTTTGACGTGTCACTGATAGTATAATGGTGAACTGGAAGGTCTAGGAAGCATGGTGAATTTATAGTAATGGTTCGAAACATCTTGAAAGACAAAAATTTTTTCTGTTATATTTTGTTATTTATTCGAATTACTTAGTGTTATTTGTGAGTCTATTATCCACAATGATTCCTTTTGTGTGCCTGGAAATTAGCAGGATGGGTATCTTACCCATACTAATGGAATGTGGGAATCCCAGTGGCGTATCCGTTGTTTCTGCAGTTTGCTCCCACCTCCAGATCCTCTCGTGGTGGTTCTTCTGTCTTCAGCTATGGCGTTAAGAAGCGTGGTGTGGGATTATTTTATGAAGCACGGTGTGGGATTCTTTTATGAAGACGAGTCCTGAGGAAATTAAGTGTAATTTGTGCTCGGCAGTGTTGTCGTTTAAAAGTAGTTCAACCTCTTGCATAAACAGATATTTGCGACATAAGCATCCAACAGTTAATTTAAGTGAAACTCGTTCGAAACCAGTTTTTATGAATCTGGGCAGTGACGAAGTCAGTTCAACGACTACAACAACTGTTCAGGAATCTGCTGGTTCAGTTCTGGGTAGGTGTGGTAGACAAACAAAGATTACTGGATTTGCACCAAGATCAGTGCCTTCATTCAAGTGAACCATAATGGACAAACAGATTTTACGACTTGTTGTTAAAGAATATCTTCCGTTTAATGTAGTTGAGAGTGTAGAGATTAGAAAAATGACTTATTTATTAAATGAAAACTGTGTACATCCCTGTAGAAAAACCGTCACCAAAAGCTTAATCTCTCAAGTGTTCGACAACACACTAATATGAGAAAGATCTGCAGTGTAAGCTGCATCCTCCATCTGCATTACGACTGCTTGATAGACAGCTGTGAAAAATGAGAATTATATTGCAATGACTGCTCACTTCATTGATGAAAACTTCAATCTGAAGTCATATTTGTTATCTAGTTTAAAATTCCGTAACAAGCATACAGCTGAAAACATTTCCATTGAATTACAAAATGTGACTTCAACTGAGGGTATTACCAATAAAATTATAGCTTGCACTACAGATAATACACCTAATATGGTGAAGGCAGTGATGATGCAAATGGCGGCATATACCTTGCTTTGCACATACACAGAATTTAATTGTGAAAGTAAGCCTTGAACCAATTACACAGACAAGGACAAAAGTGAAGTCAATAGTGGAATTTTTCAAAAGAAGTCCTCAAGTATTTGAGAAATTACACAATATTCAGAAGCAAATGGGCTTCCGTATTTTAACGCCAAAACAAGATTTCCCTACAAGATGGAATTCCATGTATCATATAGCCTTTGCACCCTCACCATCCTCAGTTTGGATTCACAGACAAAACTGTCCAATGAAGACTGATCAGTTATTGAAAAATCTTGTGAAAGACAATCTCCCTTTGAGCAAGTCACAACAGAAATTAGCAACAAAAGAAATGCAACATTGTCAAAAGTTGTCTTATTAAGCATAGGTTTACAAAGTCAATGTCTGAGACTGAAAAACTCAGATTACAGCAATGAAGCCATTCATATAGTAACTGCTAAACTTGATAATGGAATCTGTACCCTCCTCGTTCAAAAGTTTGCAGATAAAGCAATTGCTTGCGGAGCAACTTTACTGGATCCTCGCTTCACGGAGCATGGGTTCATAAAAACTGGGCATCGATTAAAAGAAACAAAAGATGCCATAATTAACAAGTGCTGTTTAATACGACAGAAACCCACAAGGTGTTCTACAGACAATCCACCACCGGCAAAAACATTTGAGGTGAGGTCATTCAACTCTAACACTGGCAACATTTGGCAAGATTTTGACCAAGCTGTAGGAGAGTTGATCCAAAGTGTAGACAATCCACGTGCTGCAAGTATAGCTTGATAAATGTATGAAGATGCCAGATCACATTATCCATTGCTGTCGTGGAAAGAAAACCATGTGTTGTTTCCTCCGCTGTTTGAAATAATGAAACGATGTCTTTGTATTATGGCCACCTCTGTTCTATGTGAGCGCATATTTTGAAAGCAAGAGCAAACAATAAAAGACAGTCGATCCCGTCCTTCAAGTGGAAAAGTATCAAAAATGATATTTCTAAACTAAAACTGAGAATAGGTACAGTAGATCTACTCAGAAATTAAACAGTAAAATTTCAATTGATATTGTTTTTCTCTGGAGAATGTGCACCTAATTTGTATCCGACTGTATTTTGTCTAGTCCACTAAATCCTACATTCTTCTGAAATTTGTTGCACATAGGAGACACGTTTTTGTTCACCAGTACGTTTATTTGTGTGTTTGAGAACAATCATCTGATTTATGTATGTACATGTTTGTGTGTTTATTTTTATAAATACACTATGTTCGGTTATTACGCAATATAGGCGTCTTAATACTTGTGTATCATAAATAATTCTCAGGCAGTTCAACAATGGTACTTTGATACTTTTGTTTTTGTCTTTCGGATACTGTGATAAAAATTGCATTCCAACAGCAACTTAACTTCATCTCTGATTTCCTGGCGAAGTTTACAATAAAATGAAAATATATCTGCTTGCTGTGAGTACTTGAGTGATCTCCATATGACTGTACATCACACAAACTTCTTTAGCAAGAATTGTAAGTGGTGTAGCGCCAGATCTGCCATGATGTAGGTATCACAAGGGCATTGCACTGTGTGAATTGTTTTAAATTTTAATCTGGATTTTATACTACAAGGAAACATACCGATCTCTGCATTTCGGTTACCTTGAAATATTTTAACATGTTTTCCAGTTCTATCAAGTGTACATATTAAGAGCTGTATTCAGCTGACTTGAGAATGTTTGATGAAAAACTGCCATACTTTACCATTGCGTTATATGCTCCAGTCTGTTATGATAATTTTTTTATCTGCGTGCATCAGTCACTTTGCAGGCCTGCTCTATGTGACAAAAAACGGAAAATTTGACTAAGAAAAGTGTGAGTGGCACACTCATGAATGTTAATTCAGTGCCTCCCTTCCCAGAATGCTATCTCAATAAATTACATCTCATGAAATGCCTTTTCAAGAGCATTTGCGGATTTTGACTCATGCAACCTATCAAAATTAAGAGCTAGATTACAGGGAAACGAGTTTGGCAAAATCTATTATGTCAAACATTCAAATTCTGTCCACGGCCAATTGAAAAGTATGGAAGTCACGCGACACGAAAGCAGTGCACTTGCTGCAGGAAATACGAAACTGCCAAGACACCTAAGTGAAACTTTCATACTTTCTGCTATATGATTAGCGCTCTCGCACCTCATTTGTGTTTATATGGACATACTTATACAGTAGCCATTCAAGATGATAAAATGTGTAGGTCTATTCGATTACAAAACACAAACTGTTTCACTGTTTCGAAACAGCGTATCGAAACATTACATTGTACTGTTTCAATTGTTTCGAAACAGTTACGTGTTTCAGTTTGCCCATCTCTAGACTGTGCTGTGTGCAGTCTGTGGCTGGTTTGCATTATTCGAATATTCGCTGTTGTAGTGTTGGGCAGTTGGATGTGAATAGTGCGTAGCGTTGTGCAATTGCAGGTGAGCCGCCAGCAGTGGTGGATGTGGGGAGAGAGAAGCCAGAGTTTTGAGATGTTAATATGAGCGGACGAGCTGGACGTGTGTCTGTCAGAAAAATGAAATTTGCCAAACTGGATGTCACAAATTATACATAAATATTATGACTTTTGAACACTATTAAGGTAAATACATTGTTTGTTCTCTATCAAAATCTTTCATTTGCTAACTATGCCTATCATTAGTTATTGCCTTCAGTAGTCAGAATCTTTTATTTAGCTGGCAGTAGTGGCGCTCGCTGTATTGCAGTAGTTCGAGTAACGAAGATTTTTGTGAGGTAAGTGATTCATGAAAGGTATAGGTTATTTTTAGGCAGGACCATTCTTTTGTAGGGATTATTGAAAGTCAGATTGCGTTGCGCTAAAAAAATATTGTGGGTCTGTTTAGTGATGATCAGAATAAGTAAAGCGAGAAATGTCTGAGTACGTTCAGTTTTACTCAGCTGTTTGAAAATCAAATAACGTAAGAGGTTTAGCACCACAGTGATTCATAAATTTTTCTAAGGGGATGTTTCAGACCAAAACAAGAAAAAAATGTTGGTCAACATGCGCTCTAAAACGTATAACTTAGGAGTTGTGAGAACTTTTACGACTCCACTACTGTGAAACACATACACTCCTGGAAATTGAAATAAGAACACCGTGAATTCATTGTCCCAGGAAGGGGAAACTTTATTGACACATTCCTGGGGTCAGATACATAACATGATCACACTGACAGAACCACAGGCACATAGACACAGGCAACAGAGCATGCACAATGTCGGCACTAGTACAGTGTATATCCACCTTTCGCAGCAATGCAGGCTGCTATTCTCCCATGGAGACGATCGTAGAGATGCTGGATGTAGTCCTGTGGAACGGCTTGCCATGCCATTTCCACCTGGCGCCTCAGTTGGACCAGCGTTCGTGCTGGACGTGCAGACCGCGTGAGACGACGCTTCATCCAGTCCCAAACATGCTCAATGGGGGACAGATCCGGAGATCTTGCTGGCCAGGGTAGTTGACTTACACCTTCTAGAGCACGTTGGGTGGCACGGGATACATGCGGACGTGCATTGTCCTGTTGGAACAGCAAGTTCCCTTGCCGGTCTAGGAATGGTAGAACGATGGGTTCGATGACGGTTTGGATGTACCGTGCACTATTCAGTGTCCCCTCGACGATCACCAGTGGTGTACGGCCAGTGTAGGAGATCGCTCCCCACACCATGATGCCGGGTGTTGGCCCTGTGTGCCTCGGTCGTATGCAGTCCTGATTGTGGCGCTCACCTGCACGGCTCCAAACACGCATACGACCATCATTGGCACCAAGGCAGAAGCGACTCTCATCGCTGAAGACGACACGTCTCCATTCGTCCCTCCATTCACGCCTGTCGCGACACCACTGGAGGCGGGCTGCACGATGTTGGGGCGTGAGCGGAAGACGGCCTAACGGTGTGCGGGACCGTAGCCCAGCTTCATGGAGACGGTTGCGAATGGTCCTCGCCGATACCCTAGGAGCAACAGTGTCCCTAATTTGCTGGGAAGTGGCGGTGCGGTCCCCTACGGCACTGCGTAGGATCCTACGGTCTTGGCGTGCATCCGTGCGTCACTGCGGTCCGGTCCCAGGTCGACGGGCACGTGCACCTTCCGCCGACCACTGGCGACAACATCGATGTACTGTGGAGACCTCACGCCCCACGTGTTGAGCAATTCGGCGGTACGTCCACCCGGCCTCCCGCATGCCCACTATACGCCCTCGCTCAAAGTCCGTCAACTGCACATACGGTTCACGTCCACGCTGTCGCGGCATGCTACCAGTGTTAAAGACTGCGATGGAGCTCCGTATGCCACGGCAAACTGGCTGACACTGACGGCGGCGGTGCACAAATGCTGCGCAGCTAGCGCCATTCGACGGCCAACACCGCGGTTCCTGGTGTGTCCGCTGTGCCGTGCGTGTGATCATTGCTTGTACAGCCCTCTCGCAGTGTCCGGAGCAAGTATGGTGGGTCTGACACACCGGTGTCAATGTGTTCTTTTTTCCATTTCCAGGAGTGTATGTTCTATTCAATAAGTGCTCATAACTCTTAAGGTACGATTTCAGAGCTCAAGTTTGCTAGATGATTTTTACCTGTTTTGGTACACACTACCTTTTACCAAAATACGGAAAGCAGAACGTTTGCAGTAGAAGTCCTTACAGCTCTTAACGTATGCGTTTTAGAGCCCATGTTGATTGGACATTGTTGCTTTCAGTGATCTTTCGTATCATATTCCTGAATACTGACAATTCCTCCTGGGGCACCAGTGCGTACAGTCGGCAAACGGTTCGAGGCTGCATCTGCATTACGTTTAGCGGCTGTGTTTCACAGACCCGGAATGTCTCCTGCAGGAAATCAGTTTTGGGTTCCATGTCGTTAGTCACATCATTAACTCAATTGCAGTTTTGCCTTCTGTAGGCATACCACAGAATACTCACCAAAGGGCCTTTGCTAGTTGTTTTTTTGCTGGCACTGGTATCCCCGATATCCCCACCCCCTCCACCACCATCATCACCAACATCCAATGGCACAAAAATGCAAAACTGGTATTATACTTACAATCATTCAACTAACGGGAGCAGACGTCTTCATTTTCATGGGACAGACCTCAGTTTTCAACCTTTGTTCTCAAGTACTTAAAAATGTATGGAAGTGAAACATGGACGATAAATAGTTGGGACAAAAAGAGAATAGAAGCTTTCGAAATGTAGTGCTACAGAAGAATGCTCAAGATTAGATGGGTAGATCACATAACTAATGAGGAGGTATTGAACAGGATTGGGGAGGAGATTGTGGGACAACTTGACTAGAAGAAGGGACCGGTTGGTAGGACATGTTCTGAGGCATCATGGGATCACAAATTTAGCATTAAAGGGCGGCGTGGAAGGTAAAAATTGTAGAGGGAGACCAAGAGATCAATACACTAAGCAGATTCAGAAGGATGTAGGTTGCAGTAGGTACTGGGAGATGAAGAAGCTTGCACAGGATAGAGTAGCATGGAGAGCTGCATCAAACCAGTCTCAGGACTGAAGACCACTTAAAAATTGATTGAGGACAACAAATAACCTCAGTTTATTATGTTTTGTCCTCAATTTTTGAAATTTCTCAAAATGATTGGAGTAGGAAAAGCGTGCTGAACGTTTTAAACTCAACTGACTATAACAAATGCAATCAAATTTGCCATTAAATTATTTATTTTAATTGCCAGAAAACGGACTAATGAATCTGTTATTACGTAACTGTTTCCTATGCTTTTGAAAACAATTCGATGTTTTAATGTCTCCTATTTGTCGTGTTTTCTCCTCATTCGCTCAATTTTTTCGCTGTTTGAAATTAATTTTTTGCGCCCTTTGACGCCCCTAAAATTTTGCCGCCCTAAGCGGCCGCCTGGGCTGGCCTACTGGTAGAAGCGGCACTGACCAAAGCTCCTAAACGTGGCCGGGCCGCGTCCGAGGTGAGCGACACCGTGTGGGCGTCCGCGCATGCGCCAGACGGACCCGGGTCACGTGAGGCTGGCTGAGAGCCACGCGTGGAACTGACCTGCCGCAAGGCACTCGCAAAAGCTTCCGCCTTGACACGCCTCCAACCGCTCTTACGTAAACACTCCCAGGATCGCACGTACACTTCAGATTCCTTCAAACGCTGCCTGCATACGTACCCGGTCCCGCGTTTACAGCGCACTGTCGGTACGTGGAGATAGCCGGATTAAAATTATTTTATCCGCTGCTGCATACAGATACAGCTTATAGGTTAGAATTACAGGAGATGAACAAACATGTGAGAACACCGCGAGAAATGCATGCTTGAACAGCAATGCAAGTGTCAGACAATCTTACAGGTTGTACTGTTGTATTTGACGACGAACGGCAATAATGTTCTGTGTAATTGTGAGTGCATTATGTCGTAGCTAAGTGAATTCGAACGTGGGCAAGTTGTTGGTGTTCGTATGGTAAGTGTTTCATAACCAAGGTTCCCAAAGTGTTTGGCGTTTAAAGAGGCACCATAGCGAACATTTATTTCGTATACAGGGAATGCGGGAAAAAAAAAGCACCCGCCAAGTCACGCCACGCACGAAATTGCGTGATGAGTGATCGTGACGGATGGTCGTTGAAGATGATTGTGACGAAAAATAAGAGGATGATACGTGCAAAAGTCACTGCAGAACTGAATGCCCCAGTCGCGAAGCCTGCGAAGCAATAAAACATGGACTATGGAGCAACTGAAGAAAGAGATTTGATCGGATGAGTCTTGTTGCACACTCTTTCCATCTTCTGGTCCAAGAACGAAACATGGAGGGGGATCAGTGCTAATTTGGGCAGCCATATCGTGGGCCCCATGCATTTTCTGCGAGGTCTCATTACTGCCAAGGATTGTGTGACCATTTTGGTTGATCACGTCCATCCCATGGTACATGTCTGTTTCCCAATGACGATGCTGTGTACCAAGAGGGCAGGGTCCCTGTTCACAAAGTTCGCCTTGACCAGGACTGGTTTTGTGAGCACGAGGATAAACTGTTGCATCTCCCTTGGCCACCACATTCGGATATTACTGAGTCTTTGTGGTGTGTTTTGGAACTTGGCCGGCCGTTGTGGCCGAGCGGTTCTAGGCCCTTCAGTCCGGAACCGCGCTGCTGCTATGGTCGAAGGTTCGAATCCTGCCTCGGGCATGGATGTGTATGATGTCCTTAGGTTAGTTAGGTTTAAGTAGTTCTAAGTTCTAGGGGACTGATGATATCAGCTGTTAAGTCCCATAGTGCTCAGAGCCATTTGAACCATTTGAACTGGAACTTGCCGCTATTTTGCTGAGAGAATGGTATAACATGCCTTTGAAAACCATTCTGTATTTAACCATTCCAAGACGACTGGAAGATGACTTGAATGCCAACAGCTTTCCTACACCGTATTAGGCATAGTAATGTGTTTCGGATTTGGTGTTTCGTGATTTTTATCCACCCATGTACGTATAAAACATTCCACTCAACATGTTTAAAAAGTTGTGTCCATCTACATTTACTACAAACATAAGTTCGTCTTTCTTCACTGTATCTAATAAGTACTGCATCGTATGTTCCCGCCTTTGTTCGGAAGCAGAACTGAGGCTAAAATACAGGTGCACCTCACTGCTAGGAGGGTCGAAGAATTTCAAAGGGAAACAGTATTTGAAACAAGAATGAGACAGGTTTGTCGCCTATTCCCGATTTTATTCAGTCTGTACCTACAATGAGCTGGCTGTGCCGGAAATAAGGGAGAATTTTTGAAAGGGGATTCAAGTTCAGGGAGCAGAAGTAAAATCATTGAGGTTTCCTGATGACATTGTAATTCAGTCAGTGCCAGCAAAGTCAGCACAAGGTCTTGCAACAGCAGTTGAAAGAAATGGAAAGTGTCTTGAAAAGAGGCTATAAGTTGAAAATCTTTTTCCCGAGGGCATGCAGCTTTACTGTATGGACAAATGATGATGGCGTCCTCTTGGGTAAAAT
This sequence comes from Schistocerca nitens, assembly GCF_023898315.1. Taxonomy (NCBI): domain Eukaryota; kingdom Metazoa; phylum Arthropoda; class Insecta; order Orthoptera; family Acrididae; genus Schistocerca; species Schistocerca nitens. The sequence continues at coordinate 968,060,518 of NC_064615.1, forward strand.
ATTCCGGAGGTAAAATAGTCCCCCATTCGGGTCTCCGGGCGGGGACTACTAAGGAGGACGTCGTTATCAGGAGAGAGAAGACTGGCGTTCTACGGATCGGAGCGTGGAATGTCAGATCCCTTAATCGGGCAGGTAGGTTAGAAAATTTAAAAAGGGAAATGGCTAAGTTAAATTTGGATATAGTGGGAATTAGTGACGTTCGGTGGCAGGAGGAACAAGACTTTTGGTGAGGTGAATACAGGGTTATAAATACAAAATCAAATAGGGGTAATGCAGGAGTAGGTTTAATAATGAATAAAACAATATGAATGCGGGTAAGCTACTACAAACAGCACAGCGAACGCATTGTTGTGGCCAAGATAGACACGAAGCCCACGCCTATGACAGTAGTACAAGTCTATATGCCAACAAGCTCTGCAGATGAGGAAGAAATTGATGAAACGTATAATGAGATAAAAGAAATTATTCAGGTAGTGAAGGGAGACGAAAATTTAATAGTCATGGGTGACTGGAATTCGAGAGTAGGAAAAGGGAGAGAAGGAAACGTAGTAGGTGAATACGGATTGGGGGTAAGAAATGAAAGAGGAAGCCGCCTGGTAGAATTTTGCACAGAGCATAAATTAATCATAGCTAACACTTGGTTCAAGAATAATAAAAGAAGGTTGTATACCTGGAAGAAGCCTGGAGATACTGAGAGGTTTCAGATAGATTATATAATGGTAAGACAGAGAGTTAGGAACCAGGTTTTAAATTGTAGGACATTTCCAGGGGCAGTTGCGGAATCTGACCACAATCTATTGGTTATGAACTGTAGATTAAAACTGAAGAAACTGCAAAAATGTGGGAATTTAAGGAGATGGGACCTGGATAAACTGAAAGGACCAGAGGTTGTAGAGAGTTTCAGGGAGAGCATAAGGGAACAATTGACAAGAATGGGGGAAAGAAATACAGTAGAAGAAGAATGGGTAGCTTTGAGGGATGAAGTAGGGAAGGCAGCAGAGGATCAAGTGGGTAAAAAGACGAGGGCTAGTAGAAATCCTTGGGTGACAGAAGAAATATTGAATTTAACTGACGAAAGGAGAAAATATAAAAATGCAGTAAATGAAGCAGGCAAAAAGGAATACAAACGTCTCAAAAATGAGATCGACAGGAAGTGCAAAATGGCTAAGCAAGCATGGCTAGAGGACAAATGTAAGGATGTAGAGGCTTATCTCATTAGGGGTAAGATAGATACTGCCTACAGGAAAATTAAAGAGACCTTTGGAGAAAAGAGAATGACTTGTACGAATATCAAGAGCTCAGATGGAAACCGAGTTCTAAGCAAAGAAGGGAAAGCAGAATGGTGGAAGGAGTATATAGAGGGTCTTACAAGGGCGATCTACTTGACGGCAATGTCATAGAAATGGAAGAGGATGTAGATGAAGATGAAATGGGAGATAAGATACTGTGTGAAGAGTTTGATAGAGCACTAAAAGACCTAAGTCGAAACAAGGCCCCGGGAGTAGACAACATTCCTTTAGAACTACTGACAGCGTTGCGAGAGCCAGTCCTTACAAAAGTCTACCATCTGGTGAGCAAAATGTGTGAGACAGGCGAAATACCCTCAGGCTTCAAGAAGAATATAATAATCCCAATCCCAAAGAAAGCAGTCGTTGACAGATGTGAAAATTACCCAACTATCAGTTTAATAAGTCACGGCTGCGAAATACTAACGCGGATTCTTTACAGACGAATGGAAAAACTGGTAGAAGCGGACCTCGGGAAAGATCAGTTTGGATTCCGTAGAAATGTTGGAACACGTGAGGCAATACTAACCTTACGACTTATCTTAGAAGAAAGATTAAGAAAAGGCAAACCTACGTTTCTAGCATTTGTAGACTTAGAGAAAGCTTTTGACAATGTTAACTGGAATACTCTCTTTCAAATTCTGAAGGTGGCAGGGGTAAAATACAGGGAGCGAAAGGCTATTTACAATTTGTACAGAAACCAGATGGCAGTTATAAGAGTCGAGGGGCATGAAAGGGAAGCAGTGGTTGGGAAAGGAGTGAGACAGGGTTGTAGCCTCTCCCCGATGTTATTCAATCTGTATATTGAGCAAGCAGTAAAGGAAACAAAAGAAAAATTCGGAGTAGGTATTAAAATCCATTGAGAAGAAATAAAAACTTTGAGGTTCGCCGATGACATTGTAATTCTGTCAGAGACAGCAAAGGTCTTGGAAGAGCAGTTGAACGGAATGGATAGTGTCTTGAAAGGAGATAAGATGAACATCAACAAAAGCAAAACGAGGATAATGGAATGTAGTCGAATTAAGTCGGGTGATGCTGAGGGAATTAGATTAGGAAATGAGACACTTAAAGTAGTAAAGGAGTTTTGCTATTTGGGGAGCAAAAAACTGATGATGGTCGAAGTAGAGAGGATATAAAATGTAGACTGGCAATGGCAAGGAAATCGTTTCTGAAGAAGAGAAATTTGTTAACATCGAGTATAGATTTAAGTGTCAGGAAGTCATTTCTGAAAGTATTTGTATGGAGTGTAGCCATGTATGGAAGTGAAATATGGACGGTAACTGGTTTGGACAAGAAGAGAATAGAAGCATTCGAAATGTGGTGCTACAGAAGAATCCTGAAGATTAGATGGGTAGATGACATAACTAATGAGGATGTACTGAATAGGATTGGGGAGAAGAGAAGTTTGTGGCACAACTTGACTAGAAGAAGGGATCGGTTGGTAGGACATGTTCTGAGGCATCAAGGGATCACTAGTTTAGTATTGGAGGGCAGCGTGGAGGGTTAAAATCGCAGAGGGAGACCAAGAGATGAATACACTAAGCAGATTCATAAGGATGTAGGCTGCGTAGGTACTGGGAGACGTAGAAGCTTGACAGGATAGCGTACCATGGAGAGCTGCATCAAGCCAGCCTCAGGACTGAAGACCACAACAACAACAACAAGTTGAAAATCTACAAATGTTTAAAAATAGTGTAATGAAAGTGGTCGAATTAAGCTAGGCGATGTTGAGTGAATTAGATTGCGATGTTGCACTAAAAGTGGATGAGTTTTGCTATTTGGACATGAAAATAATTGGTCGTAGTAGGGAGGATTTAAAATATATATTCGCAATAGCAAGAAAAGCATTTATGAGAAAGTAAGTTTCTTAAGACAAATTATAAATTTAGGTTAAAAAATGATTCAAATGGCTCTGAGCACTATGAGACTCAACATCTGAGGTCATCAGTCCCCTAGAACTTAGAACTACTTAAACCTAACTTACCTAAGGACATCACGCACATCTATGCCCGAGGCAGAATTCGAACCTCCGACCGTAGCAGTCGCGCAGTTCCAGACTGAATCGCCTAGAACCGCTCGTCCACCGCGGCCGGCTTATAAATTTAGGTGTTGGGAAGTCTTTTTACCCGGCCGCTGTGGCCGAGCGGTTCTAGGCGCTTGTCCGGAACCGCACTGCGGCTGCTACGGTCGCAGGTTCGAATCCTGCCTCGGGCATGGCTGCGTGTGATGTCCTTAGGTTAGTTAGGTTTAAATAGTTCTAAGTCTAGGGGACTGATGACCTCTGATGTTAAGTCCCATAGTGCTTAGAGCTATTTGAACCAAGTCTCTTTTGAATGTATTAGTCTCGAATGTTTAATGTTTCTAGTTTATTTTTAGCAAGGAAACTGACGAGAGCCTTATATTTTCATTGGATTTGCCATATTTCATATTTGTACTCTACACTTTTTTTCAAACAGTAGTTTTCAATAACCTATATGTTACACCACAGAGGTTCTGAACAGAAACACTGTGATCTTTTGATGTCAGTAGTATTGTCGTTGCAGTAAACATTCTAGGCTAAGCTAAGCTAAACTAGTGAGAGAGACGGATATTGGTGATAATACTAAGAAGAGATGAATTGTGAATCATGATTTTGTGAAGATTAATTGGACTAGTGAAGATTTTCGAGGGAAATTGTTGCTACACTGCTTACCTGCGAGTAATTGTGATGTGTTTAAATGACGGAAAGCTTTAGTGAAATATTTTTTGCGTTTCTGTAACTACACCACTTGCGTTGTTCAGGATTGCAATACAGATACACGAATCGTAAAGAACAGCAGTTCACTTTACTCCATTTACAGTTCTGAGATTAAATAAGTCGAAAAGTTACAAATGTAGCCCTCTAAGAGCGTGAAACGTGGGAGACAAACAATTCGTATAGAAAGACAATAAATAATTTTGAAATATGGTGCTACAGACGAATGCAAAAGATTTGATTAGCGTAACGGATAACTAATGAAGAGACACTGAACCATAAGTGTAAGAAGGGATCGGTTGATAGGACACACCTTGAAGAATCAAGGAATCTTCGATTTGGTGATGGAGGTAGGTTGTTGTTGTTGTTGTGGTCTTCAGTCCTGAGACTGGTTTGATGCAGCTCTCCATGCTACTCTATCCTGTGCAAGCTTCTTCATCTCCCAGTACCTACTGCAACCTACATCCTTATGAATCTGCTTAGTGTATTCATCTCTTGGTCTCCCTCTACGATTTTTACCCTCCACGCTGCCCTCCAATGCTAAATTTGTGATCCCTTGATGCCTCAAAACATGTCCTACCAACCGATCCCTTCTTCTAGTCAAGTTGTGCCACAAACTTCTCTTCTCCCCAATCCTATTCAATACCTCCTCATTAGTTACGTGATCTACCCACCTTATCTTCAGCATTCTTCTGTAGCACCACATTTCGAAAGCTTCTATTCTCTTCTTGTCTAAACTATTTATCGTCCATGTTTCACTTCCATACATGGCTACACTCCATACAAATACTTTCAGAAACGACTTCCTGACACTTAAATCTATACTCGATGTTAACAAATTTCTCTTCTTCAGAAACGATTTCCTTGCCATTGCCAGTCTACATTTTATATCCTCTCTACTTCGACCATCATCAGTTATCTTACTCCCTAAATAGCAAAACTCCTTTACTACTTTAAGTGTCTCATTTCCTAATCTAATCCCCTCAGCATCACCCGATTTAATTTGACTACATACCATTATCCTCGTTTTGCTTTTGTTGATGTTCATCTTATATCCTCCTTTCAAGACACTATCCATTCCGTTCAACTGCTCTTTCGTGTCCTTTGCTGTCTCTGACAGAATTACAATGTCATCGGCGAACCTCAAAGTTTTTACTTCTTCTCCATGAATTTTAATACCTACTCCGAATTTTTCTTTTGTTTCCTTTACTGCTTGCTCAATATACAGATTGAATAACATCGGGGAGAGGCTACAACCCTATCTCACTACTTTCCCAACCACTGCTTCCCTTTCATGCCCCTCGACTCTTATAACTGCCATCTGGTTTCTGTACAAATTGTAAATAGCCTTTCGCTCCTTGTATTTTACCCCTGCCACCTTCAGAATTTGAAAGAGGGTATTCCAGTTAACGTTGTCAAAAGCTTTCTCTAAGTCTACAAATGCTAGAAACGTAGGTTTGCCTTTTCTTAATCTTTCTTCTAAGATAAGTCGTAAGGTTAGTATTGCCTCACGTGTTTCATCATTTCTACGGAATCCAAACTGATCTTCCCCGAGGTCGGCTTCTACTAGTTTTTCCATTCGTCTGTAAAGAATTCGCGTTAGTATTTTGCAGCTGTGACTTATTAAACTGATAGTTCGGTAATTTTCACATCTGTCAACACCTGCTTTCTTTGGGATTGGAATTATTATATTCTTCTTGAAGTCTGTGGGTATTTCGCCTGTCTCATACATCTTGCTCACCAGATCGTAGAGTTTTGTAAGGACTGGCTCTCGCAACGCTGTCAGTAGTTCTAATGGAATGTTGTCTACTCCCGGGGCCTTGTTTTGACTCAGGTCTTTCAGTGCTCTGTCAAACTCTTCACACAGTATCTTATCTCCCATTTCATCTTCATCTACATCCTCTTCCATTTCTATGACATTGCCGTCAAGTAGATCGCCCTTGTAAGACCCTCTATATACTCCTTCCACCATTCCGCTTTCCCTTCTTTGCTTAGAACTGGGTTTCCATCTGAGCTCTTGATATTCGTACAAGTCATTCTCTTTTCTCCAAAGGTCTCTTTAATTTTCCTGTAGGCAATATCTATCTTACCCCTAATGAGATAAGCCTCTACATCCTTACATTTGTCCTCTAGCCATACTTGCTTAGCCATTTTGCACTTCCTGTCGATCTCATTTTTGAGACGTTTGTATTCCTTTTTGCCTGCTTCATTTACTGCATTTTTATATTTTCTCCTTTCATCAATTAAATTCAATATTTCTTCTGTTACCCAAGGATTTCTATTAGCCCTCGTCTTTTTACCTACTTGATCCTCTGCTGCCTTCACTACTTCATCCCTCAGAGCTACCCATTCTTCTTCTACTGTATTTCTTTCCCCCATTCCTGTCAATTGTTCCCTTATGCTCTCCCTGAAACTCTCTACAACCTCTGGTCCTTTCAGTTTATCCAGGTCCCATCTCCGTAAATTCCCACCTTTTTGCAGTTTTTTCAGTTTTAATCTGCAGTTCATAACCAATAGATTGTGGTCAGAATCCACATCTGCCCCTGGAAATGTCTTACAATTTAAAACCTGGTTCCTAAATCTCTGTCTTACCATTATATAATCTATCTGATACCTTTTAGTATCTCCAGGATTCTTCCAGGTATACAACCTTCTTTTATGATTCTTGAACCAAGTGTTAGCTATGATTAAGTTATGCTCTGTGCAAAATTCTACAAGGCGGTTTCCTCTTTCATTTCTTCCCCCCATCCATATTCACCTACTATGTTTCCTTCTCTCCCTTTTCCTACTGACGAGTTCCAGTCACCCATGACTATTAAATTTTCGTCTCCCTTCACTACCTGAATAATTTCTTTTATCTCGTCATACATTTCATCAATTTCTTCATCATCTGCAGAGCTAGTTGGCATATAAACTTGTACTACTGTAGTAGGCATGGGCTTTGTGTCTATCTTGGCCACAATAATGCGTTCACTATGCTGTTTGTAGTAGCTAACCCGCACTCCTATTTTCTTATTCATTATTAAACCTACTCCTGCGTTACCCCTATTTGATTTTGTATTTATAAATCTGTATTCACCTCACCAAAAGTCTTGTTCCTCCTGCCACCGAACTTCACTAATTCCCACTATATCTAACTTTAACCTATCCATTTCCCTTTTTAAATTTTCCAACCTACCTGCCCGATTAAGGGATCTGACATTCCACGCTCCGATCCGTAGAATGCCAGTTTTCTTTCTCCTGATAACGACGTCGTCTTGAGTAGTCCCCGCCCGGAGATCCGAATGGGGGACTATTTTACCTCCGGAATATTTTACCCAAGAGGACGCCATCATCATTTAATCATACAGTAAAGCTGCATGTCCTCGGGAAAAATTACGGCTGTAGTTTCCCCTTGCTTTCAGCCGTTCGCAGTACCAGCACAGGAAGGCCGTTTTGGTTAATGTTACAAGGCCAGATCAGTCAATCATCCAGACTGTTGCCCCTGCAACTACTGAAAAGGCTGCTGCCCCTCTTCAGGAACCACATGTTTGTCAGGCCTCTCAACAGATACCCCTTCGTTGTGGTTGCACCTACGGTACGGCCATCTGTATCGCTGAGGCACGCAAGCCTCCCCACCAACGGCAAGGTCCATGGTTCATGGGGTATGAGGGGTTTGAGGGTTAAAATTTCTAGGGGGAGACCAAGGCTTGAATACAGTAATCAGGTTCAAATTGATGTAGGTGGCAGCTGTTTCGCAGAGATGAAGAGGCTTTGACAGTAAAGACTGGCGAGGAGAGATGCATCAAACGAATCGTCGGACTGAGGGCCAGTTTTAAGCTTGGAACGGTGTCGTGTTCGTCAATCAGTAATTTTCGTGGATACATATATTGACTATAGAACGTCAATGAAAAGACTTCCGTTAACAGTGATTACCTATTTAATTAGCGTGGAAACGTAACAATGGTTATTTTATTGTTAATGGGAAACAAGCATAAGTTATCACGAAACTAGATGAGCCTTGGAACTGTTAGGTAAGCGCGTTACGTGCTAAATGGTTAATAAAACAAAGTAATTTGACTTGTACTGTTATTATTTCAAAGTGACATTTTCCATTTCTCAACTGAGTAACTTTAATATTTGAAAAGCGTAAGAGACACGTGTCCGTATTTAGAAACATGATCAGGTTTATTTAGTGACGAAATGTGTTTGCGGTGTAAAGCTCCCAACTCGCTTCTGATTGTACGACAGCCGCAGAAGTTGCTCTAAAATAACAGAAGATGTCGGAGCTTTACACACCACATCAACAACATAAAATATTACACATAAGATGGTCTCAAACTACGTAGTTCACCTTTCGCTAGTGCACCAATTAATTTAATAGAGACATTGGTTATACCCTATAAAGCCTGAGGACATGCACTAGGTACTGTACCCAATGCTCAACAGGGAAAGCACACTGAATAGGAGGGTGTCGAGGTCCCATTTCATGACACTGATCAGACCTCTGATGACCTACGCAGCTTCCGTCTGGGGATATGCAGCTCCTACACGACTGCGCCGCCTGCAGATCATATAGAACAAAGTGCTACGAATCATTAGCAACGCTCCATGCTACACACGCACCGTGAACCTTCACAAAAAATACCGCCATGAAACCCTCAAGGAAGTATTCAAAAAACACGCCACGCGACTATACAGGAACGCGAGACACTCGAACAATCCTCTCATCCTCACTCTGGGAAACTACGATCACAACCTTGGGTGGAAGCATAAGCGGCCAAAGACACTACTAGCTAGGGCATAACCACCTATGGCAAGCTAACATACACCAACAAGCGACAAACGTCGGAAAGCCCCTGCGTATCAGCAACGGTGACTGGAAATTACCAGCTGCTATTAGAGCCGACCAACAGGCCACAGCAGGGAAACCGACGAGCTTGCCCACTGCCGCACAAACAAATCGTCAACATCACCTTACACTGTGCATCCGATATATGACCTATCGGACACAAAAACGATGATGAACCTAACTGTTGCAGGTTGCTGACGCTGATCGAGAGTTGAACACCGGCACCCAGCGAGCAACAGCACCGCACAACGTCAAAGATATGGACATGCATGATACCCACAACTAACAAAGCCTACCCTTGCCTGACTATCGCAGGCAGCAAGACATCCGCTACTGCTCTTACCACCCGACCTAACTATCGCAGAGGTTTTTTTTCCTCTTGGCTATTACCTTGGCACTTTTTTTCATCTGCCCTTCAAACCGCTACCCTTCGTTCGACTTCGACCCAATCTATCTCCAGGTGAGCGCCTATTAATGGTTAACCTTAACCAGACGTACGCAAACATCTCAGTACCCACATGCTGCGACACCTCACTGTAGTGAAAACTAACCCTTATGCAGAGATGGCAGTAGACCTTTTGAGTTGGCCAACATGCCGGTGTGGGCGTGGAGGGGCTCCACCTCTATTAAAAAGGTACAGAGCACTCACAAGAAAGGACAAGGACACTCCCTGCTGCCCTTCCATTCCATATTTCTGATCTGCATGTGTTGAGGAGGATATTCCACATTCCCGATCCAGGCCATAATTCCGGTGAGGAAGTGGTGATGAGGACAGCCCACAGTGCCCTCCCACTCCATAATTCTGATCTGGGTGTGGTGATGAGGACTGGTCTTCGTCCCCTTCATATCCGTAACACCGGTCTGGATGTGGTGATGAGACGTCTTGGTCTCATTCCATTCCATAATTCTGGTCAGGATGTGGTGACAAGGGCAGGTCTTGGCCCCCTTCTATTCCATAGCTCTGTCTGGTAGTGGTGATGGCAGATGCTGGTCCTCTTCCACTCCATAATTATGGTCTGAATGGGATGATGAGGACATGTTTCGGTACCCTTCCGTAATTCCGGTCAGGAATTTATGACACGTCTTGGTCCCCCTCCACTCCATAATTCCGGCTGGAAATAGTGATAAGGATAGCCCACAGTGCCCTTCCACTTCATAATTCCGGTCTGAATGTGGTGATGAGGACGGGTCTTGGTCCTATTCCTCTCCATAATTCTCGTCTGAAAGTGGTGATTACAAGCGTCCCCATTCCTATTCCACTCCATAATTCCAGTCTGGATGTAGTGATGACGTTGATCCCCCACCCCCTTCTGCTCCATAATTCCAGGCTGGATGTGTCGGTGAGCACAGGCCTTGGTTGGGTTCTATTAACATCTTAATACCAACTATAAGGAAACATCGGTTGACCGATGTTGGTGCGTCGCACCTGCTGCGTGTTGAGCTCTGGGGACACTCGACTGCACCCACACACCCCATTTGAATTCATTATTTCTCTCAACTTGCTTTAGATGTGGGTCTTACCGCTGTTCATTACGTTTTTAGTCTTTTCGCTTTTACTGTTACTAATCTCACGGCTAGAAGGAATTATTTATTCCGCTACTGTCTTACCACGCATCGGTTTGGTGACGGACAGACGTAGGAGAGGATCCTGTCACTAGAGATAAGCCATGAGGGGAGCACTCGTCTGCTGTCTAGCCTCTACACCGGTCCGAACCATTTACTTTCACTCTTCTTTAAATTATTCCTCATTTCTGGCATCAGTATTGCTTCAAATGCCTCGATTTTAACATTGTTATAAGCCGTCACAATTCGATCAATTTCTGTCTGACGTCTCTTACTCCAGATGGACTGCTCTCTTGAATAAGGGACTGATGAGCTCGCCGTTGGCACCCTTAACCCTCGCCGCCCCTCCTCCTGCCGAGCAACCAGCACCAACTGATCAGTCGTCTCAGTTCTGTAAGACTTCGAAAACTTCACTCCCTACTGTACTGTGATGTGGTTTCAAGTTCGAGAAATATATGGAAACCGTCGCTGACAACTTAAGTGCTTGTTAAATAATAGAACGACACCAAGAAAAACACTGAATTCAGCCATAGTTGTAAATAAAAGAAAAGTTTGCTCATTTCTATAGTGGAAAATCCGGCTATTCCACGTAAGTCTACTGCACGCGAAACTGATTCAGTGAGCGTTTTTGTAATGTTGATGCATTAAGTTGTTGTAAGAGGTCCGAGCAGATGTAATTTCGATGTATTGCTCATGCGCTGCCTGCGATATGCAAGGTATAAGAGAATCTGTGACCAGAGAGCAGTGTTGACTGCAGTAGGAACTGTGTAGCTGTAGCAGTAAGTTGTTGCTAGTCTGCAGTCTGCTCTAGTCTGGTCTGGTGTATCGTGTTGGGTGGGCCGGTCGCGGTGCAGCGATGCCGGAGCCTGAGTATTATTGTATAAGGTAAAAAGCAGCCTCGCGCATATGTAGTAATGTCATCTCAAGTACCATGTAAATGTTTTAAAAATCTCGTAATAATAACCTTTCTCATAAAAAGTAACTTTTAACAACCATTCATTTCAATTTAAAGAATTTACTAATTTCTCCCATCCATGATCATCCGGATTGTTGCAAAAGAAAAATCAGTTGCTTCCTTTCGACAAATCTATCGGCCAGCATTGCACAGGGCTGTGCCAGAAAACATTATTTTAAGAGCAGATATATATGCGTTATCCGGCGACTTCATTGAGGTAAGAATTTTTCTCTTTTTTATTCAGAATGATCTTTCAGAGCCATGACGCAGCACTGCTGACGTCCAAAATTTACCAGGTTAAATTCACAGTCAACTATTGAAAAGTTATAAGTGAGCGACAATTTAATTGAGAGGTTAGTTACGTTGTATTATTACCAGGTTACTGAATTTATTTTTTTGTTGGGACGTTACACTGAATGTGACCGACATAATTATATTTTTTACTATTGAGAGGTTTAGGAATTTTTCTGTTTTGAGGTTACACTAAATGTGAATGAATTTTGTGCGGAGGTTAAATGACAAAGAATTTTGTGGGGAAATTAAATGAGAAAAACTTTTGTGGGGAGGTTACATTGTTCTGAAAGCGGTGCTGACATTCAAGACAATAAAAGCGGGTTAAAAGCTGTGAGCTATCTGGGGAAGTAAACCTTGCATTACTGAGCAACTGTTTCACCAGGTATCCAGTCTATCTTACCAAATTCCCAACCAGACTAACATTAATCATATTCTTTTAATAGTCATCTTACGACAATCGGTGATATATCTATAAAAAGAGAATTTAAATAAAAAGAAATAAATCAGTTTATATTTGGACATTTATTTTAACATTCATCATTGTTCCGTTAAAATTTCAGCATGTCAAACTTGATTCATAACTAAACTGGTGCCTTATTTAGGATTGTGAAAATGTGGGTTTGTAATCTTACGGAACACATCAAATATGGAGCCTAGATTGGGAGATTGCATACAACACTGCATTCATAAAATAACACACGAAGAACGTTGAAACATATGCAAGAGGAAATTAACCACAAACAACCGATTCAATTCTCACCCAAAGAAGTTACGTTCGTAGCGCAATACTGTCCGTCATGAAATTACCACACACTGGTATACTAAATTCATACTAACTCTCTGTGAAATCTTCTCGAAAAGTATAGCCGAGGGCTACTTTGATGATTACACCACATGCTTCACGTGATCAACTTGGTTTACACAAAGAGTGTCGCTCCACAATAATTTTGATAATTAAAATGAATTACATCGAAACGCAATTTAGAAAAGAAAAACCTCAAACTGGTTACTATCGTCTTACTATTAACCTGATGGGTCAAACAATTGTATAAGCACGTGGTACTGATCTCACAAAGTACATCCCAAGTGGGTTGAACATAAAGAAAAGTTGCTATATTGAAAAATATTGTCAAGACGAGACGTTATAATCTCACGCACATTCGCATTTAAGGTTCGCCGATGACATTGTAATTCTGTCAGAGACAGCAGAGGACTTGGAAGAGCAGTTGAACGCAGTGGACAGTGTCTTGAAAGGAGGATATAAGATGAACATCAACAAAAGCAAAACGAGGATAATGGAATGTAGTCGAGTTAACTCGGGTGATGCTGAGGGAATTAGATTAGGAAATGAGACTCCTAAAGCAGTAAAGGAGTTTTGCTATTTGGGGAGCAAAATAACTGATGATGGTCGAAGTAGAGACGATATAAAATGTAGACTGGCAATGGCAAGGAAAGCGTTGCTGGAGAAGAGAAATTTGTTAACATCGAGTATAGATTCAAGTGTCAGGAAGTCGTTTCTGAAAGTATTTGTATGGAGTGTAGCCATGTACGGAAGTGAAACATGGACGGTAAATAGTTTGGACAGGAAGAGAATAGAAGCTTTCGAAATGTGGTGCTACAGAAGAATGCTGAAGATTAGATGGTTAGATCACATAACTAATGAGGAGGTATTGAAGAGAACTGGAGAGAAGAGAAATTTGTGGCACAACTTGACTAGAAGATGGGATCGGTTGGTAGGACATGTTCTGAGGCATCAAGTGATCACGAATTTTGGTATTGGAGGGCAGCGTGGAGGGTAAAAATCGTAGAGGGAGACCAAGAGATGAATACACTAAGCAGATTCAGAAGGATGTAGGCTGCAGTAGGTACTGGGAGATGAAGCAGCTTACACAGGATAGAGTAGCATGGAGAGCTGCATCAAACCAGTCTCAGGACAGAAGACCACAACAACAACACTGCAAAAAACAAACCATTAAGCTTAAGAAATGTATTGCTTAAATACTTGTCCTTTTCGGTATACACCTGTTCAAGTACGTTAGGTGTGGATAAGTCGAGTATTTCTCTTTTTTAACACTGCTTCCTTGCCTCCACGAACAGACTGATGTAGCAGTCGCTGTGTGCTGAGAATTGACACACCTTATTACAAAATTATCTTTAGGTCGTGTTCAGTCGTAACGTGGAGGTAGCTCCAAATTGGGGCGCAGACGACACAGTGCTCGCATAGGGCTGACACAGATTTGCACGTCTCCTCCACTGGTAGTAGATCTCGGTACCCAGTTACGTATCCTTTCATTTAAAAAAAAAAGTGCTTCAATGATCAATCAGAATGGCCTTATGATCTAAATTTAAAACCCATGAAGGAACTTCAAATGCTCAGTTGTAGTTTCGGAATTTACCATCTTGTATATATACCGTATACTTTTTAAAAAAAATGAAAGGTCTCTGTTGGATTCCTTTCATGTTAATTTCTTAAATATGTTGTTATTTACGGCATAAATTCGTCTTCTAACTTTACTGTGGTGTCTGGCTCTATCTGGGAGGAGACTAAGCAGTGGAACGTGTTACTTTTACACATAAACAAGAACGAGCTGTCACACTATTACACTTTAAAACACAGTTTATATGTAATTCATGTCACGCAGTCTCATACGGAACCTACATCCGCTTTCTTTTATATACTGTATATGATAAGATACTGTTATCCCCCTCCCCTTCTGTGTCAAGCGAAGCATAAGAAAATGTATTTCTAGTTGCATGCTTGAGGGTAGCAGACAGGTCTGTCTGCTAGAGAACAGTAGGACCAACGTCGGAACAGCAAAGAGGTTTCTATTCTTGGTATGGTCCTGTCGGTCCCTTGTCATGTTGGTATAGGAAGCTGCCTCTCTGGTCACTTCCGTTTGTATCTGTGAAGCACCCTTAGTAGGGGCCCACGCCAGTATGTGTACGGCGAGCGTCTGAAGTGATAAGATCTCCGGCTAAGCACGTCTCTGCTAAGTCCGTATGACAATGGATTTCTTAACTTCAGCCTAACTGAAAATTTAATCACCTTTGTTTCAGGTTTGGATCTAAAATATCTTATGTTATCTTAAATTGCAATGCAGTGTAATTCGAGTGTGAAGTTCAGAATATCTTCCAGGAGTTGCTTTGTCACTACTTTGTGAGCAAAGTGGAACTACGTGTTGATGATCCGTAACTCTACGCGTGGAAAAAAGGAACACCTAAATCTTCCGTTCGAGCTCTGATTTCTCTTATTTCATTATGATGATCATTTCTCCCTACGTAGGTGTGTGTCAACAAAATATTTTCGCATACGGAAGAGAACGTTGGTGATTGAAATTTCGTAAATAGATCTTCCGGCAGTGAAAACCGCCTTTGTTTCAGTGACTGCCACCCCAGCTCGCGTAATATATCAGTGACACTCTCACCCCTATTGCGCCATAACACGAAACGAGCTGCCCTTCTTTGCACTTTTTCGATGTCCTCCATCAATCCTACCTGGTAAGGATCCCATACCGCGCAGCAATATTCTAGCAGAGGACGGACAAGTGTAATGTAGGCTGTCTCTGTAGCAGGTTTGTCGCATCTTTTAAGTGTTCTGCCAACAAAGCGCAGTCTTTGTTTCGCCTTCCCCACAATATTATATATTTGGTCTTTCCAATTTAAGTTGCTCATAATTGTAATTCCTAGGTATTTACCCTAATTGACAGCCCTTACATTTGTGCGATTTATCTTATACCTAAAATTTATCGTATTTCTTTTAGTACCCATGTTGATGATTTCGCACTTTACTTTGTTTAGTGGCAATTGCCACATTTCGCACCATACAGAAATTCTCTCTAGATCATTTTGTAATTGGAATTGATCGTCTGATGATTTTACTAGACGGTAAATTACAGCGTCATCTGCAAACAATCTAAGGGGCTGCCCAGATTATCACCTAGATCATTTATGTAAATCAGGACATTAACAGAAACGCTCTGTAGCTACTGTTGTTACCATTTTGGTGCTCTTCTCGAATTTCATGTGGTCCTGCTCCATTCCTTGACCTCCACGGTCAAGTCTACTCTTCTCCTGTGTTATTGATTGTCACCGTCTTTCTTATTCGTTTTTCCTGCAGCGTCCTTTGGGTTCAAACTATCAGCAGTTTTTCACGAACTACCTCCTAGAACGAAAACTTGAGATCTTTGGACTCCCATATTAGTCAGTTATTCTAAGTCGACCAGTCTGATAAATTTTCCGTAGGCGTTCTTGGAATACATTGAAATACGCAGATAATGTCCTGCGTATTTCCTCAGTGTAATCTCTTAAGTAAGAGTAAACCAAAGAAGGACGAAAGTGTAAAGGAAAAAGAGAAGTGAGGTTAGTGACAAGCTCAACATCAAAATTGGCGCCTACATTGTAGATGACGGAATTCTGCTACCTTGTCAGCAAATTAAAGCATGAGGGTCAAAGCGAAGACGGAAGACTTGTACAAGTAAAAAGAACATTCCTCGCCAGAATCAATTTAGTGGTATCAAACGTAGGACTTCATTTGAGAAAAAAAAAAGTTTGAGCATGTCTGTCTTGAAGGCTGCGTTGTGAATCAGAAAGAGAACTGAAGTGTCTGAGACGTAATGTGACAGGATAATGTTGAAAATTAAGACCACTGATAAATGAGAAGCCATGAAGTTCTTCACGGAATAGATGGGAACAGGAATAAGACATTAGTAAGTAGCTTCCGTGGAACTACAGCAGTGGTTCAAACCTGAGGGTAATTATCCCCTGAGGGGCAAAATCAAATTTTATGAGGGGTGAAAACTAGACGATTAGGTGTTTCACTCACGAAATTAAATTGTTTTCAAACGATCATTATTATTATCACAATTTCGTAAGATTCTAATATTCATTATATAAGTTATTAATAATTTCTTTTTCTCAGGTAGCAACATTAATCCTGTGGAAGATACAGGTTCCTCACACAGTCCAACCACTACATACCAATGTTGGTCTTTGCTCCGTACATCGCTGATGATAAAAGTGAAGCATATGGGTGACAAATTCTAAATATCTCAAGTTGTAGATAAAGACTGCAGGAGTCCAGAAATTGCTTCATTACTCTCTCTGAGACAGCTAAATGAATTAATTGACAGTACGACATAGCAGTAACTACATAAGGACTACCATAGCGGTCTACACAGTTTATTATTATTATTATTATTATTTCTTTCTTTTCTCAGACCTTATGTCTGGTCAAAAATGGAAAGTGACGCAGACCTTGATCAAGCGTGACTTCCTTTTAACTGTACGGTATATGTTATATTGCATTTAGGAACTTTCAGGTAATTGAACATGTATCAATAATTACGGATTTCCGTAGTTGTATATATAAGTTTGGATGTAGCTGTATTGCATTCATGTACTGGTGGATATTGTGTGGTATGACTCCTGTAGTTGATAGTATAATTGGTATAATGTCAACTTTATCCTGATGCCACATGTCCTTGACTTCCTCAGCCAGTTGGATGTAGTTTTCAATTTTTTCTCCTGTTTTCTTTTGTATATTTGTTGTATTGGGTATGGATATTTCGATTAGTTGTGTTAATTTCTTCTTTTTATTGGTGAGTATGATGTCAGGTTTGTTATGTGGTGTTGTTTTATCTGTTATAATGGTTCTGTTCCAGTATAATTTGTATTCATCCTTCTCCAGTACATTTTGTGGTGCATACTTGTATGTGGAAATGTGTTGTTTTATAAGTTTATGTTGTAAGGCAAGCTGTTGATGTATTATTTTTGCTACATTGTCATGTCTTCTGGGGTATTCTGTATTTGCTAGTATTGTACATCCGCTTGTGATGTGATCTACTGTTTCTATTTGTTGTTTGCAAAGTCTGCATTTATCTGTTGTGGTATTGGGATCTCTAATAATATGCTTGCTGTAATATCTGGTGTTTATTGTTTGATTCCGTCTCACTGTATATATTGCCTTTTCTTAGCCATGTGTTGGATGCGTCTTGATCGATGTGTGGCTGTGTTAGATGATACGGGCGCTTGCCATGTAGTGTTTTCTTTTTCCAATTTACTTTCTTCGTATCTGTTGATGTTATGTGATCTAAAAGGTTGTAGAAGTGGTTATGAAATTGCAGTGGTGTAGCCGATGTATTTATATGAGTAACTGCTTTGTGTATTTTGCTAGTTCCTGCTCGTTCTATAAAGAATTTTCTTAAATTGTCTATCTGTCCATAATGTAGGTTTTTTATGTCGATAAATCCCCTTCCTCCTTCCTTTCTGCTTAATGTGAATCTTTCAGTTGCTGAATGTATGTGATGTATTCTATATTTGTGGCATTGTGTAAGTGTATTGAGTGCTTCTAGGTCTGTGTTACTCCATTTCACTACTCCAAATGAGTAGGTCAATATTGGTATAGCGTAAGTATTTATAGCTTTTGTCTTGTTTCTTGCTGTCAATTCTGTTTTCAGTATTTTTGTTAGTCTTTGTCTATATTTTTCTTTTAGTTCTTCTTTAATATTTGTATTATCTATTCCTATTTTTTGTCTGTATCCTAGATATTTATAGGCATCTGTTTTTTCCATCGCTTCTATGGAGTCGCTATGGTTATCCAATATGTAATCTTCTTGTTTAGTATGTTTTCCCTTTACTATGCTATTTTTCTTACATTTGTCTGTTCCAAAAGCCATATTTATATCATTGCTGAATACTTCTGTTATCTTTAGTAATTGGTTGAGTTGTTGATTTGTTGCTGCCAGTAGTTTTAGATCATCCATGTATAGCAGATGTGTGATTTTGTGTGGGTATGTTCCAGTAATATTGTATCCATAATTTGTATTATTTAGCATGTTGGATAGTGGGTTCAGAGCAAGGCAGAACCAGAAAGGACTTAATGAGTCTCCTTGGTATATTCCACACTTAATCTGTATTGGCTGTGATGTGATATTATTTGAATTTGTTTGGATATTAAGTGTGGTTTTCCAATTTTTTATTACTATGTTTGGGAACTGTATCAATTTAGGATCTACTTTGTATATTTACAATATTTGTAGTAACCATGAGTGGGGTACACTATCAAAAGCTTTTTGGTAATCAATGTATGCATAGTGTAACGACCTTTGTTTAGTTTTAGCTTGATATGTCACCTCTGCATCTATTATCAGTTGCTCTTTACATCCTCGTGCTCCTTTGCAACAGCCTTTTTTGTTCTTCGTTTATAATTTTGTTCTGTGTTGTATGTGTCATTAATTTCTGTGTAATGACTGAAGTTAATATTTTGTATATTGTTGGTAGGCATGTTATGGGGCGATATTTAGCTGGGTTTGCTGTGTCTGCTTGATCTTTAGGTTTCAGATAAGTTATTCCATGTGTAAGTGTATCAGGGAATGTGTATGGGTCTGCAATGTAACTGTTAAATAATTTAGTTAGATGTGAATGTGTTGAGGTGAATTTCTTTAGCCAGAAATTTGCTATTTTATCTTTTCCAGGGGCTTTCCAATTGTGAGTAGAATTAATTGCTTGGGTGACTTCATGTTGCAAAATTATCACTTCAGGCATTTGTGGTATCATCTTGTATGTATCTGTTTCTGCTTGTATCCACCGTGCATGCCCGTTATGTTGTACCGGGTTTGACCATATGTTGGTGGATTGTCTATTTTAATGTGTGTGTTATCTATTGTCTGGTAAAATTTCTTTTGGTTTGTGTTGAATGTTTGGTTTTGTTCCCTTCTATTTTCACTTTTTTTGTATCTTCTAAGTCGTTTGGCCAATGCTTGTAATTTCTGCTTCTTTTCATCTAATTGCTCTATCACTTCTTGTTGTGAGATTTTACCTAACCTTTTTCGTTTTTTTTCTGACATTTCATTTCTTATAAATTGTGTTAGCTGTCCGATGTGTTTTCTCAGTTTTTCTATTCTGATCTGTAGCCTGTGTTGCCATGCTGGTTTTGTGGGTTTCTTCTGTGTGTTGGTTGGTTCTGATCTCTGCCTAGTGTGTATATTTAGTGTAGTGAGTGCTCCTATATAAACCAGTAGTTGTAACTCTTCCATAGTTGTGTTTTCATTTATTTTGTTGTGTATGATTGTGTTGATAGTTTTTATTGTTGTTTCGACTTGTGGGTTATTTGGCGGTCTATGCAAGAATGGTCTAGTATCTGTATTTGTGTCTTTGTATTCTATATATGTCAGCTGAAATTTTTCTTCTATATCTAACATGTGTGTCACTTCGTGTTCTATTTGTGCTTGTTCTGGTGGCTGTCTTAAGATTTCGTTTTCCTCTGATTGTTTAATTGATGCGTGTTGTTCTGTGTTTGTTTGCTCTGGGATGTTTGAGTCCATTACTGTATTTTCTTCTTCTTCTGATTGCACATTATTTTGTTCCAGTATTTGTTGTACTTGTTGTTTGATGTTTTCTAATTCTGACTGGGGCATCCTGTTATTTTTGATTATTACACGGATCTGATCAGCTAGTCGTTGTTCTGTTAAAAATTTTAATTATGGGTATCTGGTAATAAATGTTGTGTATACTTGTGATCTGTATCCAGTTGTGTTGGTTCCTAGGTTTGTTGCTTGGTAATAACAGAACATGAGGTGTCGATTAACTTCATCTGACCATCTCATCCTCTGTCTTTGTTTTCCATCTAGGGTGGTTGCAGGAAGCATATCCTGAAAAACACCTCTATTTGGATTTGAATCATTTTCCAGTTGGCTACCAGTGTCGTTACCATTGTGGGCGGGCATAGGGTTCAAGCGTCGTCCCCGACCATGACGTCGCTTGTCCGAGGCTTCTTTAGTTCTGTCCTGAACCAACTAATCACACTAAAAGGGGGGTTAGCCCTATTAGTGGTTTGTTCTTTTCGTCGCCTTTTACGACTGGCAGAACATACCCGAGGCCTATTCTTTTATTACTATTACACTCCTGGAAATGGAAAAAAGAACACATTGACACCGGTGTGTCAGACCCACCATACTTGCTCCGGACACTGCGAGAGGGCTGTACAAGCAATGATCACACGCACGGCACAGCGGACACACCAGGAACCGCGGTGTTGGCCGTCGAATGGCGCTAGCTGCGCAGCATTTGTGCACCGCCGCCGTCAGTGTCAGCCAGTTTGCCGTGGCATACGGAGCTCCATCGCAGGCTTTAACACTGGTAGCATGCCGCGACAGCGTGGACGTGAACCGTATGTGCAGTTGACGGACTTTGAGCGAGGGTGTATAGTGGGCATGCGGGAGGCCGGGTGGACGTACCGCCGAATTGCTCAACACGTGGGGCGTGAGGTCTCCACAGTACATCGATGTTGTCGCCAGTGGTCGGCGGAAGGTGCACGTGCCCGTCGACCTGGGACGGGTCCGCAGCGACGCACGGATGCACGCCAAGACCGTAGGATCCTACGCAGTGCCGTAGGGGACCGCACCGCCACTTCCCAGCAAATTAGGGACACTGTTGCTCCTGGGGTATCGGCGAGGACCATTCGCAACCGTCTCCATAAAGCTGGGCTACGGTCCCACACACCGTTAGGCCGTCTTCCGCTCACGCCCCAACATCGTGCAGCCCGCCTCCAGTGGTGTCGCGACAGGCGTGAATGGAGGGACGAATGGAGACGTGTCGTCTTCAGCGATGAGAGTCGCTTCTGCCTTGGTGCCAATGATGGTCGTATGCGTGTTTGGCGCCGTGCAGGTGAGCGCCACAATCAGGACTGCATACGACCGAGGCACACAGGGCCAACACCCGGCATCATGGTGTGGGGAGCGATCTCCTACACTGGCCGTACACCACTGGTGATCGTCGAGGGGACACTGAATAGTGCACGGTACATCCAAACCGTCATCTAACCCATCGTTCTACCATTCCTAGACCGGCAAGGGAACTTGCTGTTCCAACAGGACAATGCACCACCGCATGTATCCCGTGCCACCCAATGTGCTCTAGAAGGTGTAAGTGAACTACCCTGGCCAGCAAGATCTCCGGATCTGTCCCCCATTGAGCATGTTTGGGACTGGATGAAGCGTCGTCTCACGCGGTCTGCACGTCCAGCACGAACGCTGGTCCAACTGAGGCGCCAGGTGGAAATGGCATGGCAAGCCGTTCCACAGGACTACATCCAGCATCTCTACGATCGTCTCCATGGGAGAAAGGTGGATATACACTGTACTAGTGCCGACATTGTGCATGCTCTGTTGCCTGTGTCTATGTGCCTGTGGTTCTGTCAGTGTGATCATGTGATGTATCTGACCCCAGGAATGTGTCAATAAAGTTTCCCCTTCCTGGGACAATGAATTCACGGTGTTCTTATTTCAATTTCCAGGAGTGTATTATTATTATTATATTATTATTATTTTGAGCTTTTCCTCATTACAGAGGCTTATCTGCAACATAATAATTTACTTGGAAATTACAATAGAAACAATAAACGTTCTTAAACTATATTTTCAAAATATTCCTCCAGGTGTTTCGATCTTGTGTGTCCTCTTTCTCTGCGCCCATTCTCCTCAGTGTGTGCTGTACATTTTGGAGCCAGGTAGTCATAGGCCGTCCTCTTCTTCTTCTCCCTATTATTAGAATGGGTAGACAAAAAGCATCAACAGTCGGAAAACGTCCAGTTTCTGCCAGTTCAGAAGTAAGGAGTGCAGCAATCACGTGATTTACGAACAGCAACTATAGTGCACACATCAGAATCAGTTTGATTTTAAATGGGGTTGTTGTATGCAGATCAAGTAAGTGCCACAACGGAGAGGAGTAATGCAGGGGAAGTACATTTTGTAACTAGTGTCTACCCTTACTGTGGATAGTTATGTTTCGTATCTGAGAAGGAGTTGTGGGCAGCACTTGCAATGCTCCACGAATTCCTTCGTTGTTACTCAAATACACACACACACACACAAACACACACACACACACACACACACACACACAAACACACACAAACACACACGCACGCACGCACACGCGCAAACTAAATATCATTAGTTTCATCATTTTAAAAATAAAGGTGTTCCAAGATAAGTCTTTCATTCTACAGTTTAGATAGGTGCTAAAGATGGTGATAGTGTAGGGGAGGGCACTAAGGGGTGACGGTCTAAGAAAGGCTGGTAACCACTGTACTAGGGGTAGCTGTAGAGAGGGAAAAGTTGTGGGAACACAGAGATTAGAGTCTATCGCCAGACAGTATGCTCTGGGTTAAAAACCGAACTGCTTCGCGGGGACTCGTGCATTATGAGCAAGTGACGCTGTTGATGGGAAGCATGAACTCCACAGTCCCTTCGGTGCTATTAGAGATCAGTGGACAACGTGTAGTACCGACGGTGAGTTTCCGCTACTCCATACCTTTTATTGCGCACTCATCCGTAACAACAGCAACTTAACCCTGTACTATACAGTCAATACTGTTGGTTACCAACACGATGCAGATATACTCTATCCACTACACAACATCTATCCGGCTCCATAATGTGGGGTTCGTGTCGAAGGAGGTTGGCTCGAATCATTGTTATGAAAGCAATTTTTGAACGTCTCTAGAATCGTTCCATAATACATTTGGCCAATTTTATCTTGTTCCCGTCTCATTTCGTGCTTGTCTAAGGTATATTTCTTCAAGCTTGCCCAGAAGAAATGAGCAGCAGGGTTGATACAAATTCAATAATTATCGGACGATTAGATGCAAGCAACGTGTCCTCTGCATGAAAATTTTCATACGCTATGTAATTCAGCTACTTATCCTGTGTGCCGGCCGGCGTGGCCGAGCGGTTCTACGCGCTACAGTCTGGAACCGCGTGACCGCTACGGTCGCAGGTTCGAATCCTGCCTCGGGCATGGGTGTGTGTGATTTCCTTAGGTTAGTTAGGTTTAAGTAGTTCTAAGTTCTAGGGGACTGATGAACTCAGATGTTAAGTCACATAGTGCTCAGAGCCATTATCCTGTGCATCCCCTGTAATCCACATCCATATTTATGTAATGACACGCCATATTATCATGGTTCCTTCTTTATCTTGCCTTTTGTGTGAAGGAATGAGAGAGTATATGTGTCTTTTCGGGTTTACAAGGCATGTAGCAGATAATCTGCTTTTCATCTGCTGAGGGTACGGGGTAACCAACGTAGCGTTTCTTTACCTGAGCGAAGAGATCTATTCCCGGTGTACATGTCCTGTCTTTTTGTTGTGTTTGTGGTTCAAATAACCCCTCTGCTCTTTTCCGCTTTACCTGGGTGGTTCTAGCGCGGTCTTGCCACTTTGAAGTTATTGTGAATGCTTAAGTTCTTCAGCCTGACCGAAGCGTTTTATCTCCTTTTCCATGATGTGTTCTGATAAAGGCATAATGTAACTAAGGTTCCAGTATCAATGCTTAAAACATTTATTGGTTATTACGACAGTTGTTTCGGAAGATTTTGATTTTCAAGTGCGTCTACGTTGCCCTGTCGTATATATAACATCTGGTGTGACTATCTGGTGACTCTTCTCGTTACATTTCACGTGAAATTCTAAAATGTCGATTTTGTGCTGTTTTAAATAGTGTGGCGTAATATGTTGATACGTATAATATTACATATATTTTCTGTAATTTTTTGACAGTTCACAGCACACATATTTTATATTTGCAAAGTCTGTTACTACGTAAACATTAAACATCTATGGTGTGAACAGTAAAAAAAATTAGAGAAAATATCTGCAATACTATATCCAAAAATTACGCCACACAGTTTAAAACAGCACAATCGACGTGAAATCGATATTTTAGAATTTCACGTGAAATGTAATGAGAACAGTCAGTAGATACAGTCGCAGCAGATGTTATATAGACGTTAGGACAACGTAGGCATACTTGAAAATCGAAATCTTCCGAAACAACTGTCGTAATAATCAATAAATGTTTTAAGCAGCGATACTGAAATCTTATTTACAATGTCCTTTCAAAACATATATTTCACTGCAGGTCTAATCCTCAAGAAACTAAAAGCGTAATGTTTCATTAACGCTAGGGAATATGCGGGGTTTCGATTTATTCAGTATTCTGGGTCCGCTTTTTTCCTTCGGAACATTATGGTGTTGAATGTTCACCGCGTAATGACTAGGCCAAATTAGAGCGATCTTTACCTAGCATGAATGTGAGAATAAATCTGTCTTCGTATGAGTGTGTTTCTATCCTAATTTATGGATCTTTTCCTGTCTCAGTTTAATGTATTCTTACAAGGGAACCTCCCCATCGCACCCCCCTCAGATTTAGTTATAAGTTGGCACAGTGGATAGGCCTTGAAAAACTGAACACAGATCAATCGAGAAAACAGGAAGAAGTTGTGTGGAACTATGAAAAAATAAGCAAAATATACAAACTGAGTAGTCCATGCGCACGATAGGCAATATCAAGGATAGTGTGAGTTCAGGAGCGCCGTGGTCCCGTGGTTAGCGTGAGCAGCTGCGGTACGAGAAGTACTTGGTTCAAGTCTTCCCTGAAGTGAAAATTTTAACTTCTTTATTTTCGCAAAGTTATGATCTATCCGTTCATTCATTGACGTCTCTGTTCACTGTAATAAGTTTAGTGTCTGTGTTTTGCGATCGCACCGCAAAACCGTGCGATTAGTAGACGAAAGGACGTGCCTCTCCAATGGGAACCGAAAACATTTGATCGCAAGGTCATAGGTCAACCGATTCCTCCACAGGAAAACACGTCTGATATATTCTATACGACACTGGTGACGGCATGTGCTCCACATGACAGGAATATGTTGTCGACCCACCTAACTTGTACACTTGGCGAATGGGTAAAAAGATTCTTCTACCTTTTCCGATTTAGGTTTTCTTGTGGATTTGATAATCACTCCCAAAAAAGTGATGAAAACATAAGTGTTTGTCACATAAACTGCAACAAATGAATGCAACAGTTTCACAGTCGCACAGTTTTCCCTGTGCTCCGTCAAAACATGTGTTTTTAACGTTTTCAAATTTTTCCGTGTGTAGACCGTCAAATCCTGCATATGTCCAAGCAAATCTGAACACGTCCTGGAATTTTGGAGAGCGAAGTTGATTATGTGTGAGTGCCTGAAATTTGATAATTGTGTGAAAATAAAAAATTAAACTTTTCACTCGAGGCTAGACTTGAACCAAGGACCTCTCGTTCCGCAAGTGCTCACGCTAACCACGGAACCACGGCGCTCCTGAGCACATTTTCTCCTTGATGTTGCGTATCATGGGTATGAACTACTCAGTTTGCATATTTTGCTTATTTTTTTTTCACAGTTCCACACAACTTCTTCCTGTTTTTTCGATTGATCTGTGTTCAGTTTTTCAAGGCCTATCCACTGCGCCAACTTATAACTAAATCTGATGGGGGGTGCGATGGGGAGGTTCCCTTGTTAGATATACCGATTTCCACATGTACTACGTTACACCTATTTCAGTGGCGTCTCGAGAACAAATCTGGAAAGGGTGCTGTTGTTGTTGAAGAGGAGTGGTGGGGGGGGGGGGGGGGGGGGAGAGGGGAGGCGTGAAGGAGTAAGCAATTGAGGAACATTTCTTTGCGACGAACTTCTACACGCTTCAAAGTGCCTGTCAGTCCATTTCCTTGCGGTAACTGTTTATAAATTCAAATTCTTATTTGTCACCGTAACGACCGGCGGTACTGCGGCTCTGAAAATGGTTTACCGTGGTTTGCTGTTTTCACAATAGCCAAATGCTAAGAGGCTGTACCTTAATTAAGGCACGGTCGGTACCTTCCCAATCCTAGTTTCTCCCCAACCTCGCATCGCCGAAAGTCTTCAAGTGTGAGTGCACCGTTAAATCTTTAGCAAAATATAAAAATAAAAATTAAAAAAAGACATTAGTTAACAACAACGAATGGCGCAAATAAGTCACAGTTATTTGAATTTTAATTCTATTATCCGTTCTTTCTGCAAGAATTTATTGATCATGGTTTCGTAGAATATGGATTGATCATCATCTCGCAGCTTCGAAAGTAACTGTTTCTCAAATGGTTCAAATGGCTCTGAGCACTATGGGACTTAACATCTATGGTCATCAGTCCCCTAGAACTTAGAACTACTTAAACCTAACTAACCTAAGGACATCACACAACACCCAGTCATCACGAGGCAGAGAAAATCCCTGACCCCGCCGGGAATCGAACCCGGGAACCCGGGCGTGGGAAGCGAGAACGCTACCGCACGACCACGAGTTGCGGAGAACTGTTTCTCAATGGAGATGAGAATGTGTGAATCTAGTTCTAGGACAGATGGTGTCGTGAGTGGCATTGTTGCAGTGAGCACAGCCAATTTGTAAGTCTGTGTAAAGCCACTCTTCAGATTAATTTTTAGTAAGTAATTAACATCTGAAATGGTGTTCTGTGCGATACTTCGTCAGAAGCATACCATACGGAAAGTTCATTCTGGAGCTTACTCAAATTAAAAAGATCGCCGTAGATTTCCTGAAACTTTTTCAGTAATAAATGATGAGAATTTTCTCGTTCCATAAGGTGACTCATTTTTGTAGACTTGTCAAACTGAAGTACTTAAACTTTTCAGAAGATGAGAATGTAATTTCTAATTGATTGCTGATACTATCTATCATTTCGAAATTCAATCTTTGAAAATAATTCTCACGTGACTCATCATTCAGTCTTCCTCTTTTTACTGGTGTAAGTTCTTCATCCCCATTTTTATCCAAAATAGACGATCATAAAGATTCAAAGTTCTCTCTCTCCTTTTGGATCTCTTGCTGACTCTCAGCTATTTTATTACTACAATATAAAATACCAATCGTGGACTGTAGTACGCTGAACAGTACATCTGAAAATGTCAGCAGTTTTGTCAACATTTCTACCAAAAACATATTTTTGAAATCCTCCAAAAAGCCAAAAATCCTCTTGCTGCCATTTCAGTCAAGCTGACGATATCTTCACTTTCACAGACATCTTCAAAAAACCTCATATATGCTTCTCTGTTGTTGCCTACTGTGTGGATAAGTTTCGAAGTAAAATTCCATCTGGTATGAGCCATTGGTGGACGCTTTCTGGACATGAAGACCGAAAATTCATGCAGCCTCTTTTGAGAAAAGAAAGATGGTACGGGTTTAAGACCACTGAAGACTTTAAGCTCTTTTTTGGACCATAGAGAATCTTGAAGTACGAAATTAATAACATGAGCGTAGTAATAAGTGAAGGGGACTTCAGGATACTTTTCTAGTACTTTCGTTTGAAAACCATTAAGATGGCCACTCATCACTGATGCTCCATCTTATGTCAGGGTAATTAATTTATCGACACATTTATATGTGACCATGACTGCGTTTACTTGATTAAACAGGGATTCTGCAGTTCTACTGGCGCTTACGTCAACAGATCTTTACGTCAACGAATCTCTCTACGACTTTTTTGTGATACGGAAAAGTATCGCACATAGCCGAGAGCTGAGACTTGTCACTCAGACCTGATATCTCATTGAGCATGATGGCCACAAAATGTGTTTCGTGACCTTCATCGTAATCTCATGTCTCAATACGTCAACATTTGAAGTTATTCGATCACTAAATACTTGCTGAGGTTCCGCGTAAGACTGTAGAAGTTGCTAAATGTGCTTTCAGTGTAGAATCAAACTCATTGCAGTAAGAAATTCCATATAATTCCCCCTGTTGAAGGACTCTTCATTTTCACTCAAACAAAACAGGACGTAGCACGTCAAACTACTGACTCACTGGATAAAAATAATGTGACACCATAGTAAATAAAAATATGACAAAAGAGCGTTGCTACTGGCCGAGCAACAAACTAAACGGAGCATCGGTACTGGCTGTGTAACGGAACATTGTGCGCCGTAAGTCGAATAAGTACCACAATCTGAAAAGGCTGTTAAAATGAAGTGCCGTTTAAAGAGATGCCCTATAGCAGTACTGGTGTACTATACGTGTTCTGCGGACAATCTGTAATGTCATATCTCTGTTGACTGTGAGAGTGTTTCAAAGTGTTTGTATCAAACGTCTAGGGGCGATTGATCACGTAATGAGAAACAACTTCTGCTGGAGCCAAATGTTCACTGATGCTTGTCGGAGCCGCTAAGTGTCTTTTACTATGAGTCACGCCCATGAGAGGCAGCAGGGTGTAGACACTTTGCAGCATGTGTAACCACTGTGTGTTACCCACAACTGAGTAGTCTGCACTGCGTGGGGGATGTAGACTGAGCCAAATTACAGTTCCTGATTCGCTTTTAAAATGTCTCTCTCCGCTTGCAGAGACTAATTCTTCAGGTTTTCTTATTGAAAATCGGTCTATCAGTTTACTAGGGTAGCTCGTATGTCACATGCAGCACACCTGGTTAGTAGATCCTGCTAGTTCGCTGAAGGCTTGTCGTCCCGAGTGTGGCGAATACTAAAGGACGCCTAGGATCGACATTTTTGTAACGAAAGTTGTTCCTCATGACGTGGTCTATCGCCCCTTGACGTTTGGCGCGACTTTGAAATACCCTGCACGTAAAATATCAGTGACCATTTGTAATCGTACGTTTCTGTTTTCAAAGTACACAGTAAATTGTTTGAGTGATGTTTAATACGTGTAAGTTTTTGCGTAAGAGGATGACAAGAAAACAGCGAGTAAAAGGTTTTTTGCCCAAATTTGCCATTAACTATACAAAAGAGACGTTCAATAAGTAACGAACACACATTTTTCAAGGCCAATTTAGGCTGAAAAGATACGTAGTTTGTTGTAAGACATCTTGGAATATTCCCGCTTCAGACCTTATAGGTTCATGAAGTTCCGCTAGGTGGCAGCGCTAAGCGTCTACATCTACATCTACATACTTACTCCGCAATCCACCATACGGTGCGTGGCGGAGGGTACCTCGTACCACAACTAGCATCTTCTCTCCCTGTTCCAGTCCCAAACAGAACGACGGAAAAATGACTGCCTATATGCCTCTGTACGAGCCCTAATCTCTCTTATCTTGTCTTTGTGGTCTTTCCGCGAAATATAAGTTGGCGGCAGTAAAATTATACTGCAGTCAGCCTCAAATGCTGGTTCTCTAAATTTCCTCAGTAGCGATTCATGAAAAGAACGCCTCCTTCCCTCTAGAGACTTCCACCTGAGTTCCTGAAGCATTTCCGTAACACT
The DNA here is from genome assembly GCF_023898315.1 of Schistocerca nitens. Taxonomy (NCBI): domain Eukaryota; kingdom Metazoa; phylum Arthropoda; class Insecta; order Orthoptera; family Acrididae; genus Schistocerca; species Schistocerca nitens. The sequence continues at coordinate 968,090,250 of NC_064615.1, forward strand.
CGCGTGATGATCGAACCTACCAGTAACAAATCTAGCAGCCCGCCTCTGAATTGCTTCTATGTCCTCCCTCAAACCGACCCGATAGGGATCCCAAACGCTCGAGCAGTACTCAAGAATACCAGAATGAGATTTTCACTCTGCAGCGGAGTTTGGAAGGTAGGAGACGAGGTACTGGCAGAAGTAAAGCGGTGAGGACGGGGCGTGAGTCGTGCTTGGGTAGCTCAGTTGGTAGAGCACTTGCCCGCGAAAGGCAAAGGTCCCGAGTTCAAGTCTCGGTCCGGCACACAGTTTTAATCTGCCAGGAAGTTTCAGTACTCAAGAACAGGTCGTATTAGTGTTTTATAAGCGGTCTCCTTTACAGATGAACCACATCTTCCCAAAATTCTACCAATGAACCGAAGACGACTATCCGCCTTCCCCACAACTGCCATTACATGCTTGTTCCACTTCATATCGTTCTGCAATGTTACGCCCAAATATTTAATGGTAGCCTCCACAGTGGCGTTTGAAACGGAGGTGCGTTCCAACAGAGAGCTGTCATTGAGTTTCCTTTGGCGGAAAATCAGAGCATCGCAGATATTCATAGGCGCTTGCAGAGCATCTACGGAAACCTGGCAGTGAACAAAAACACTGTGAGTCGTTCGGCGAGGCGTCTGTCATCATCGCAACAATGTCGTGTCCGATTACCGGCGTGCGGTCGCACACGGCTGTGACTCCTGCAACGTTGGAACGTGCGGACACTCTCATTCGAGGTGGTCGACGGATTATAACCAAACACATCACTGAACAGCTGGACGTCTCGTTTGGTAGAGGTGACACAATCGCCTATAATTTTTTCTCTAACATCGTCAGAGGCGATCAAACGTGGGTTCACCACTTGCAACGGAAACAAAACGGCGATCCACGAAGTGATGCCACACCACCTCCCCTCCGAAGAAAAATTTCAAAACCGCACCCTCAGCCGGTCAAGTCATGGCGACGGTCTTCTGGGACTCTGAAGGGGTTATTCTGTTTGACGTAACTCCTCATGGTGCAACGAAAAAATGGGTTCAATGGCTCTGAGCACTATGGGACTTAACATCTGAGGTCATCAGTCCCCTAGAACTTAGAACTACTTAAACCTAAGTAACCTAAGGACATCACGCACATCGATGCCCGAGGCAGGATTCGAACCTGAGACCGTAGCGGTCTCGCGGTTCCAAACTGAAGCGCCTAGAACCGCTCGGCCACACCGGTCGGCCATGGTGCAGCTGTTAACTCTGAAGCGTACTGTCCTGTCTCAGGAAGTTGAAGAAGCGACTTCTGCGTGTTCATTGCCACATAAATTCAAACCAACTTCTTCTTCTCCGTGACGACGCAAGACCTCATACAAGTTTGTGCACCCAAGAGAAGCTCACAACTTCATTGGACTGTTCTACAGCCCGTTTCTCGCATCTTCCGACTCCTAACTGTTTATCCCAATAAAGGATGCAATCCGCAGGAAGCAGTACTTTGATGATGGGGAGGTTACTGAAGCAGCAAGACGTTGACCCGACGTCGACCAAAAGCGTGGAACCATGCGCGTACACAGGCCCTCTGAGTAAGGTGGCGCAAAGCCTTCGCATTGAACGGAGATTATATTGAAAGTAGGTCTTTGTAGCCGAAAGAGAGGGGAATAATGTGGTGTACTGGAATGCCGAACAAAACCAACCCGCTTTCAGGGGAAAAAATGTTGCATTACTTATTGAATGCTCCTCGTAGAAAGCACTCCGTCTACAGGCCACGAGTGGCCTACCGGGACCATCCGACCGCCGTGTCATCCTCCGTGGAGGATGCGGATAGGAGGAGCGTGTGGTCAGCACACCGCTCTCCCGGTCGTCATGATGGTATTCTTGACCGAAGCTGCTACTATTCGGTCGAGTAGCTCCTCAATTGGCATCACGAGGCTGAGTGCACCCCGAAAAATGGCAATACCGCATGGCGGCCTGGCATCCAAGTGCCGACCACGCCCGACAGCTCTTAACTTCGGTGATCTCACGGGAACCGGTGTAACCACTGCGGCAAGGCCGTTGCCCCTCTTAGAAAAGAGCCATCATTAACTGCAAAACTGCTGGTGCGTACATGTAGGAGTCAAGGCTAAAGAATAATGTAGCACCTCGTACGTCGATACATCACGCGTGAAAGCCATTATACGAGAGAAACGCAGCTGAGAATAGGAATCATTTCCCGAAATGCGTCGTGCAAGAGATTAATGAAACAAAAGCATGACTGACAAGAGCAAAACTGATTTTATAACATACAAAACAAGAGAAAATTTGTTACAAAATAGATCTCAAATTCATCCTTTGGAAATCATTGTCAGAATATAAAAGGCAACTGTCCAGACAATGACAGGTATGCGGCGTATATTCCCGGACAGGCGCATGCGCTAATTTCTCGGAAGGTTTCCGTGGAGCGAATTAGCTACCGGGCAAACCCGTAGTTAGGCTGAACGGAAACGTGCCGCCGGCAGCTCAGCACGTGAGCAAAAAGACTGGCGCACGTTTCAGACTGGTCTTGGCTGGCACTTCCTGGCGAACAGGTTTCTGTTAAGAGGCCCTGTGCTGCTGTTATTCGGGCTATGCCTGTATCACGGCTGATGCCATTCATAGAAGCGGACTTACTTCGGTCTGCTTACGTTATTTTCGGCATTTATGCAACGGCCAGTGTACGTGAGTGTTAAAGAGTAAAAAAAAAAAAAGATTGTAAATCACTACAAATTACAAAAATGGATGTACGCTTGTATGTATAACGTATTTATGTGTGTATGTTCCATATCTCCTTCTAAACCACTGACCCGATTTCAACCAAAATTGGTACACTTGTCATTAAGAGCTTGGAAAGAATCACTGATCCTTGTAGGTGTAAGAAACACCCAGCTATCAAAGGGTAGGTGATGGGGGTATCGGGGGTGGGGCAGGGGGGGGGGGAGGGAGCAGCGTAGCCCACACGCGAGAATACCCATACTTTTGTCATCCAGTATTTGAGAATGACAGAACTTAGAGACCTTGAAAGGTGGCTACACTGAGCCGCAGCGCCAGAGATCGCGCTAGAGAGTATTGTTCCGCCGCCTCCACTGGCAGTGATTATTGAGATGTCGTAGTGGGCAGTGCTTGTCGAGGACTCGTAGTAGTCAGTTCGTGTTGAGATGTGCTAGTAGGGAGTGCTTGCTGAGATGTGATACTGAAAAGTTCTTATTGAGATGTGGTAATAGCGAGTCGGTGTGGAGATATATTGTAATGATTAGAGTGATTTTGGTCAATATATGAAGGTAACGAAACTTGATTTATTTTTCATTATTTAATGTCGTAAATAATGCTTCATTACAGGTTCAGTCAACAAAGCATCTGGCTTGTGTTCTGGGATTAGAGTGTAATCCTGGTTTTCTTGAGTAATTATGGTATTTCTATTTCCTTTAATTAATTCAGTATAAATGATATTTAAAATTTCTTGTGTTTTTGAAGAAGAACCGTGCCAGATGCGTACGTTGAGTCATACTTCCATACACAGAACAGTTACACTTGTGCTTTGGTTTCGTAGGTTTTATAGTTGCTGGGGACTTAATTAATTAATTGTGTTAATGAAAATTTTCATTTCATTCCTTGTTGTTGTTTCATGCAGTCAGATTGCGTAATAATACTAGTCAGGGCCAACCGTTTGCGAGACTTCGTAATCGGACAGACAGCTACTAAATCAAAAAATTAAAAGTATTTGCATTATATATTAAATAAGCCCCCATGAAACCTGCAACAAACTCTGCACAATTCCAAACCTTTACGAAACTTTTTACCCATGACGACCCCCACAAAATGATTAAAGGAAAAATGTTTGTCGCTTACTACATTTCGCTGTTGATGCAGGATGAAGCATGACATTTTGATTTGTTATTTTTTACTATTAACTGTATGCGTGGCAAATTTTCCAGACAGTATCCGAAGATACCACTCAATGTACCAGAAAAATTATATCATTGTACGAGTATTAGTTCAGGAGATATGACGTCATAAACACTTATGCTACCCCATCATGCAAGACGTTTAAATTTATTACTTTATT